>NC_057811.1:130267439-130599352 GCF_018294505.1 Triticum aestivum | reverse complement strand
GCGATCCCCACCCCACCACCCAATCAACGCGCCCCCACCGCCAGTGACTGCCAATCAGAGGTCTCACGACTTCGAGTACCCACTGACCACTAATTTATTACCATTTTTGTCCTTCATATATGCGCTGATGGGTGGGCCCTATGGTAATGTGCGCTGCTGAATGTGGACCGTTTGACTGGTCAATTGATCATGTCATCAACAAATTACGGAGCTGTATGGTGAGCCAGTGACCGTATGATCACCCTAAAATGTATTTTATTAACAGTACATAATCAAACTACCATTTCTTTCTTTCATATACGGGCTGACAGGTGGGCCCCACGGTTACGTGGCCCGATGGTGCAACACTAGTTGCGCCACGTGGAACGTTTGACTGGTCAATTGATTGTGTCATCTACAAAATATGGAGTTGTACGGGTGAGCCAGTGACCGTATAATCATGACATGTATTTTTTTAACACGGTACAAACACAAGGGCTCATATATACGCGCAAGCACTCACCGCTATAAGTGCACACACGCAGACCCTACCCCTATGATCACGTTCGAGAGAGTGGGCCAGCATATGATCTTGAGATTTTACGAAGTCACCATAGGTGCCTCGTAGTCGAGTGGAACGTCTCCTCCCACTGAACGCACATCGCCAGAAAATACTGAAATTAACCCAGGATAAATGCGAGCACCGGGACTTTAACCCTGGTGGGCTCGAGAAACCACTGTCCTCCTAACCATCCAACCACATGTTGGTTAGCACGACAAAATGTATGTGGTGACCGTGATGAGCTTATTCTGAAGTCCAGTGACCATATCGTGCTTTCGCTTCAAATACAATGACCGTAAGTGTCGTCAACAAAATACGGAGCACGCATCAAATGCAAAGTCCGTCAGTGTCATCAAGAAAATACGGAGACGTACCGTGAGCTAGATACCGTATGATCACCACGAGAATGTATACGGTGACCGTAATGAGCATATTCTAAACTCCAGTGACCGTATAGTGCTTTAGCTTGAAATACAGTGACCGTCATGCGTGAATGTGTCGTGGGCATGCATACTTTTAGAGGGCCGAGAGACAGTTTGTGTGCGTACGTGAAAGTGGTGTAGAAAGAGGGGATGTCCGGTGGAGACAAGGAGAGATATGCCCTTCGTTTCTCTTTCCCGTGACTAATATTTTAGGAGAATATATAAACATTCACAATGCAGAACAAATATTTTTGGATGCACCATGCAATTAACTTTCATGTATAACATTGTACTATTGTATATGCTTATTTTCTTAGTGGCCGATTGCGTGTGTGGTGTGGTGGGCACATCATTTCTAGTTGTGGTGGGTCAACATGAGGACTCATGGGTCGGTTCCATCCTGCGCCACATAGGTTGGATCGAGACGCGTTATACGAAGACCCATGTGGAGCACTCGGCGTACAACACGAAGCTAGCTACCAGAGTCGCGAAGGACTCTATCCCCACTGGTGATAAGCCGACTATATATGATTTGTAACCCTAGGCCCCCAGTATGTTATAGAAGCTTGGGGGCTAGTTCGTCGATAGTATACACACACGCACAATGCCTGGTATTCACTTGTACTTTGTACACACCCCTATCACTAATATACAGTACCAGGAGTAGGCTTTTTCCTCAACTGCAAGGGTCCGAACTAGGGTAAAACTTTGCCTCATATTACCATCCAGCTTAACAGTCAGGGATATCCTACCGAATGATATGATGGAATCATATCTGCAAACTACTAAGAGAGAGGTGTGTCTGGGGGGGGGCAATGTGTGCGAGAGAGGCCTAAAGATAATGTGCGTGCGGGAGACACGTACGCACATATATGTGCGTATAGAGGGCTAGTAGAGACCGTGCGTGTGTATATATGCATGTGAGAGAAATAGTGTTTTCCAACTGAGATTAGTGAAAAGAGTGGTACATAGTAGTCAGAAAGAGAGAGAGAGAGATACAGAGAGAGCATGTGCGTGAGACTCCCCGACACCCCGAGAGAGATTGTGAGCATGTGTGAAAGAGAAATGCCGATGCATATAAAGTGTGTACACTTATGCGGTAGATAGAGAGATATATAGCGCGTTTGTGAGAACGGGCCGAGGCATAGTGCATCTACGTGTAAAAGGCGGTTCTACGCATTAAATTAAAATATAAATGGCATTATTATTTTTGGATGAGATCATGAATTTTGCAAATTGCGTATGGACGAAAATCGGTCTGTCAGACACGAATACTCTATTGAATTCTAGCATGTGCATGTGTTTATTTCATATTATCGATCCATAGAGTGAGAGCGGTTTGAAATACAGGCAATGGATGCTTTTGCAATTCATATATAAACATTAATTAGTGCACTCCATGTTGTTAGTGTGAAGCACTTTATACATTTGTCACTTGCATGGATACATTCCAAATTGCTAGCTACGAAATAGAATACATGTCGAATTCAACATAAAGGGGGTTTCGAAGATTCGAATTCATAGGAAGTGCATTCATCTATTTGAACCCGAGAATGGCATTTGTAAATCAGATGTAAAAGGGGGCATCAATCTTTGTTGTGCGTTTGAACATGCTATATATATTCATACGCATGTCTAACTTTTTTTTTGCAACTAAGGAGATTATATCTGGAACCATGCATGAACTGAGGTAAGTTGCATATTTTTTAATATATACTTGTGTACAATTTATATTCAAATGTACCACCTCCATTCCAAAATAATCGTAGCTTTAGGATTTTCAAGAGTAAAGATTTGTGAAGTTTGACAAATCCTGAATGTTCAATTCAAGAGAACCGAAAACGTTAATGCTTCTGCTCCCAAATATTGAACGAAGCGCCAAATAGGCCTCTGGTCACCCGAAACCGCACGAGACTAATGTTTGGTGGTAGGAAATTACTGCCCTGACTCTGGCCCGTGTAGCCTATCGGCCCGATGTCCAAAGGTCTAAACCGGGGTAGGTTTGTAACTTCACTAAGACGCCAGTCTCAACCGCCTCTGAGAAGCATTCATACGCTGTGGGCGCCTAAACACCCATGCGCTCGGCCGAAATCTATCCCGCCCACATTTGGGACACCTGAGATTACTGTCCTACCCCCAACCCGCATATTGTTCGAAATTTTAGATGGGGGCAAAGTTTGTAACTTTCCCCAAATTTCAAACAAGCGCGTCCCAAACCGAAACATTGTTCCCCCTTAGTTCCCCGCCTCCCTCCGTTTCCCCATTCATACTCCGTGGGCGCCAAAACGCCCTCTCCACCAGCCGCGAAACCCCAGCCTCCTCCGTCCTCCACCCCATAGCGCCCAATCCACCGCCGCCCAACTCCATCACGCCGGAGCCGTACCCCGACGTCATCGTCCAACGCTACCGCAACCGCAACGCCCTCAAGGACTTAGCAGCTGAAGCCGAGGTAGAGCTGCCTCCACGACACCGACGCTGACGTGCGCCGTACCAGAACCACTCCGACCACGCCGTCCTGCGCCTCACTGCTGCCGCTCCACTGTCGCAACCGTCCACCCCACCGGAGCTGTTCCCGCTACGCCGTCATTCGCCGCCTTGGATCTGCTTCCCCGCCACCGACAGACGGCCACCGCACCACACTCAACAACTTGGCCATGGGTTCGTCCAAGGCTGCACCGTCCTCCACAACTTCTCGTTTCCGGCGAACCACAAGAAGATCGTTGGAAAAACAGAAGGAGGACACAGCACTGCCAGTAGAAAGAGGTACTCCTCTTCCCTTATTCGTGCAAACCTTACGTCTCTGCTCACACCGTATTCATCCCACGAAAGAAACTAGTTGAGCTCTTCTTACTGCATCTTCTTCATGATACTAAATGCACAAGGTTTCCTCCCTTTACTATTTCACCTTTGCTAGAGGTCAGTAGCCCGCCTGGATTTCAATTCAGGGTCAGTCGAACCGCAATTAAAAGAAGCAGCACCCGCTTAGGCGCGCGGAGCACCTAGTCCGCCTGTTCGCTGGGGAAGCGGCACATCGGTGTCTATCATAGGGGTGTGGGGTGCAGGAGCTGCTTGCGCCCGATCTGGAGGTCGGCGGGGCTTGAATGGATTGCTGGGGGGCGGTGCCAAGCACGGCGGTGCGGTGAGGTCGAGGTGAGGGCGCAGGCAGGGGACTGGGCCGGTGGTCGCTGCCGTTTCGAGGAAGATCGTCAACACTAACTGGCTGGAGGTAGATGAAGGCGATCTGCCCGTTCTTTGTACATCGGACGGTGCAGAAAAAATGGACTGACCTATTTGTTTTCAGTCGAATGTTATTTTCATAGAATCCTGTAGTAATTTAGCGTGCCATGCATGTTGTAGAGCTATCATATGTCTCCCGTCATTTATTTCTCACCGACCTGCTATCTGCTACCTTTACACTATACTAATTGTGCACACACTTCACCCATACTCACACTATTGTTTTTTTATGCATGGGTATTTCAGACTCTGACGCAGTGTTGATAAATGCTGAAAAGAAAAGACAGAAGTCGCTCCAGTGTAATTCGAAGATAAGCACTAAGCGTTTCAGCGCTCTAAAGGATGCAGTGTCAGCAGTTGGAGACAGTAAACGTAGCTCTGCAGTTGATGATCTCAATTGCCACACACAACCATCCCAGGTGCTTGCTTTAACTTCACGCTGTAAAATGTGGTTGCATGTTGCATATGGTGTCTATCTTGTATTGCTTCGAATTTGGTTAAATTGCATCTGCTTACTTTACACATTATACCTTTGATAATGACATGCCTTCCTGTTTTTGATACATACTACGTATGTCTATTAACCATGTTCGTACATCAAACTAATGCTCTTTTGTATCCCTCGTCAATCACTTATGATGAGACAGTCACCCGGGTGGGTTACTGTGAGACGCCATACTCGTTTAAAGAGTGCAGTGTCATCCTCCCCACACAATTCTCAAGAAACAACAAGGCTAAATGAAGATAGTCAACGTCACTCTCTAGTTGATGACCGCAATTCCCCCACACCACCATCACAGGTGCTTGCTCTAACTTCGCAGTGTGATATGTGGTTGCATGTTGCATACAGTGTCTAGCTTGTAATGCTTCTAATTAGGGTAAATTGCATCTGCTTAGTTTACACATTATACCTGTGAATATGACATGCCTTCCTATTTTTGGTACACACTACATCTATGTGTTAACCTTGTTCTTACATGAAACTACCTCTCTTCTGTATCCTGCATCAATCACTTACGATGAGTCACCTTTATTCGTTGCATATTGCATATTATTTCTAGCCTGTTGCCATGTATTGCTTCTAATTTGGTCAAATACATTTGTTAGGGCACCCTTTTAATTTGGCAGAGTGATATTGGTTTTATCTTTCATATGGTTTCTAGCTTGCATTGATTCTAACAAGTTCAAGCACCTTGTGCTTAGTTTACACTTTATACATCATACATGTCAATATGTCACACCGTCCTATTTTTCATCCATATTCCATCCTCCTATCATGCGGCTGCCTTACATGAAAGTAGTGTTCGTCAGTATCATGCATCAATGAGTTCTGAAGAGCAAATTTTATTCCTTTTTCTTGTGGGTTTGACTTGACAAGGCAAAATTAAGAAAGAGGAAGGAAGGCGATGATGGTGGTCCTATGCAGCAACGTAAACGAAGCATCTGTACCGATTCTCCTTGTACTAATAGTGCATTACAAGGTCCAAGTCTCCGCTCCCCTACTCCACCATCCAAGGTGCTTGCTCTAACTTGGCAGTGTGATATCTGGTTGCATGTTGCATATGGTGTCTAGCTTGTATTGCTCCTAATTAGTGTAAACTGCATCTGCTTAGCTTACACATGATACGTGTGAATATGACACGCTTTCCTGTTTTTGGTACATACTATATCTGTCTATCACACCATGTTCTTACATGAAACTACTCTTCTTGTGTATCCTGCATCAGTCACTTATGATGGAACACCTTTAAGTTGGCAGTGTGATATTGGTTTGCGTCTTGAATATGATTTCTAGCATGTATTGCTTCTAGTTTGATGAACGCCACCTATGACGAGACAGTGTTAACTTGGCAGAGTGATATTGATTGCACCTTTCATATGGTGTCTAGTTTGTAGTGCTTCTAATTTGTTGAAGTGCCTTCTGCTTAGTTACCACATCATAGGTGTGAATATGTCAAGCCGTCCATTTTTTCGTACATATACCATCCTCGTATCATGACTTTGCCTTTCATCAGAGTAGTGTTCGTCAGTATCATGCATCAATGAGTTCTGAAGAGCGAATTATATTCCTTTTTCTTGTGGGTTTGACTTGACAAGGCAAAATCAAGAAAGAGGAAGGAAAAGAGTAAGGAAGGCGATGATGGTGGTCCTCTGCAGCAACATAAACGGAGCATCTATACCGATTCTCCTTGTACTAATAGTGCATTACAAGGTCCAAGTCTCCGCTCCCCTACTCCACCATCCAAGGTGCTTGCTCTAACTTGGCAGTGTGATATCTGGTTGCATGTTGCATATGGTGTCTAGCTTGTATTGCTCCTAATTAGTGTAAACTGCATCTGCTTAGCTTACACATGATATGTGTGAATATGACACGCTTTCCTGTTTTTGGTACATACTATATCTGTCTATCACACCATGTTCTTACATGAAACTACTCTTCTTGTGTATCCTGCATCAGTCACTTATGATGGAACACCTTTAAGTTGGCAGTGTGATATTGGTTTGCGTCTTGAATATGATTTCTAGCATGTATTGCTTCTAGTTTGATGAACGCCACCTATGACGAGACAGTGTTAACTTGGCAGAGTGATATTGATTGCACCTTTCATATGGTGTCTAGTTTGTAGTGCTTCTAATTTGTTGAAGTGCCTTCTGCTTAGTTACCACATCATAGGTGTGAATGTGTCAAGCCGTCCATTTTTTTCGTACATATTCCATCCTCGTATCATGACTTTGCCTTTCATCAGAGTAGTGTTCGTCAGTATCATGCATCAATGAGTTCTGAAGAGCGAATTATATTCCTTTTTCTTGTGGGTTTGACTTGACAAGGCAAAATCAAGAAAGAGGAAGGAAAAGAGTAAGGAAGGCGATGATGGTGGTCCTCTGCAGCAACGTAAATGGAGCATCTGTACCGATTCTCCTTGTACTAATAGTGCATTACAAGGTCCAAGTCTCTGCTCCCCTACTCCACCATCCAAGGTGCTTGCTCTAACTTGGCAGTGTGATATCTGGTTGCATGTTGCATATGGTGTCTAGCTTGTATTGCTCCTAATTAGTGTAAACTACATCTGCTTAGCTTACACATGATACGTGTGAATATGACACGCTTTCCTGTTTTTGGTACATACTATATCTGTCTATCACACCATGTTCTTACATGAAACTACTCTTCTTGTGTATCCTGCATCAGTCACTTATGATGGAACACCTTTAAGTTGGCAGTGTGATATTGGTTTGCGTCTTGAATATGATTTCTAGCATGTATTGCTTCTAGTTTGATGAACGCCACCTATGACGAGACAGTTTTAACTTGGCAGAGTGATATTGATTGCACCTTTCATATGGTGTCTAGTTTGTAGTGCTTCTAATTTTTTGAAGTGCCTTCTGCTTAGTTACCACATCATAGGTGTGAATATGTCAAGCCGTCCATTTTTTCGTACATATTCCATCCTCGTGTCATGACTTTGCCTTTCATCAGAGTAGTGTTCGTCAGTATCATGCATGAATGAGTTCTGAAGAGCGAATTATATTCCTTTTTCTTGTCGGTTTGACCTCAAAATGCAAAATCAATAAAGCTGAAGGAAATTGGCAAGGCATTGGATGATGGTGGTCCTTCCGAGCAACTGAAATGGAGGTTCTCTACAGATTCTACTCCACCATCCTCCCAACAAGATTCGCAAGACAACGCAAGGCTAGACAGTCAACGTAGCTGTGTAGATGATGAGCACATCTCCCCTACTCCACCATCACATGTGCTTGCTCTAACTTGGCACTATTATATGTGGTTGCATGTTGCGTATGATGTCTAGCTTGTATTGCTTCTAACTTTGTTGAATTGCATCTGCTTACTTTACACATAATGCCTGTGAATATGACACGTGTTCCTGTTTCTAGAACATATGTGTACATGATGAGCACATCTCCCCTACTCCACCATCACATGTGCTTGCTCTAACTTGGCACTATTATATGTGGTTGCTTGTTGTGTATGATGTCTAGCTTATATTGCTTCTAACTTTGTTAAATTGCATCTGCTTACTTTACACATAATGCCTGTGAATATGACACGTGTTCCTGTTTCTAGAACATACGTGTACATGATGAGCACATCTCCCCTACTCCACCATCACAGGTGCTTGCTCTAACTTGGAACTGTTATATGTGGTTGCGTTTTCCGTATGATGTCTAGTTTGTATTGCTTCTGATTATGTTGAATTGCATCTGTGTAGCTTACAACTTATACCTGCAACGATCACTTACCCATAAGACACATTTAACTTGGGACTGTGATGTAGGTTGCATCTTGCATTGTCTTCTAGCTTGTACTGCTTCTAATTTCTTGAAATGGCACTTACGACGAGACACTTTTTACCTGATAGAGTGATATTGGTTGCATGTTCATATGGTGCCTAGCTTTCATTTCTTCTAATTTTGTTGAAATGCCTTCCGCTTACTGTTTTTTCATACATATTCCATCCTCCTATCATACGTGTGAATATGAAACGCTGTCTTTTTTTTGTATATATTCCATCCTCCTATCCTACGCTTGCCTTACATCAAAGTAGTGTTCGTCTGTATCATGCATCAACCAGTTATGCAGAGCTAATTTTATTCATCTTCTTGTGGTTTTGACTTCATAAGGCAATATCAGAAAATAGGAAGGAAAAGAGTAAGTTAGGGGATGTTGGTGGTCCTCCGCACCGACGCAAACAGAGACTCTCTAGATTTGCCACTGCTACTGCTAATGAAGTTGAAGTCCCAAGTCTACATGATGAGTTCATCTCCCGTACTCCACCATCACAGGTGCTTGCTCTAAGTTGACAGTGTGATAATTGGTTTCATGTTGCATATGTTGTCTAGCATGTATTTCTTCTATTTTGATTAAATTGCACCTGCTGAGTTCATATGTTATACATGTGCATATGACATGGCGTTCTGTGTCTAGAATACACTGTATCTATCTATCATACCATGTTCTTACATCAAAGTACTGCTGTTGTGTATCCCGCATCAGTCACTCATGATTGGACACTTTTAACATGGCAGTTTGATATTGGTTGCATCTTGCATTGATTTCTATGTTGTACTGCTTCTAATTTTTCGAATTGCCACTTATGACAAGACACTTTTAACTTGGCAGAGTAATATTGGTTGCATCTTTCATATGGTGTCTAGCTTGCATTACTTCTATTTTCTTGAAAATCCTTCTGCTTAGTTTACACATCGTAGCTATGAATATGTCATGACGTCCTGTTTTTCTTACATATTCCATCCTCATACGGTTGTCTTACATCAAAGTATTGCTTGTCTGTATCATGCATCAATGAGTTCTGAAGAGCGATTTTATTCTTTTGTGTTGTGGGTACGGCTTGACATGGCCAAGTCAAAAAAGAGCAAGGAAAATAATATAGTAGGGAGTGGTGTTACTCGTCGGGTGAAACGAAAAAGGATCTGCCGTCCAGATTCTGCTGGTACTTATAGTGCAGTAGAAGGTCCAAGTCCACTGGCTAAATCTACAAACACAGTATCACCTGCTCCACCAGCTGCAGCATCCGCTTCAACTGTATCAGCATCTCAACGAGTTACTTGTTCGTTTGCTCCGGAACTGGCCAGTTCCCAAGCTGCCTTCACACCTAACACTACTTCCGAAGCACTGCTAACACAACAGGACTTGGCAAGATCAGATGAACCTCATGAGCATCAACACCAAGACGGTACCTGACCGAGTCAAGTTGCAGTTGCATGCTCCTTTATATGTACTCTCACAGTTTGATGTACACTAACACTTTCCATATTCGTTGTTGAACTAGCACCACGACGCAAGCGGAAATAGACATCAGGGATAATGCTTGACAGATTAACAAAATCTAAAGGAGGAAGAATGGAGATCCATTTTGAGGCAGGTTTAAAAAGGCCACGTGATGCTACACAGTCAGCCAAGTTAGTATCAGAGGCAGCCGTTGCCGTTAGGTGTCATGCACGTATCCTCCCAACGTGGATCCAGTACAGGAATGAGAAAGACAATACCCAATTTAACACCTTCCTTGACCATTTATCCGTAAGTAATGTTATTCATCGCAATTAGTAATATTGTCTTGCTCGGTCCCATACTTTCTAGCTTCCTCCTAATAAGACTCACATTCTTTTTTCAACAGATGAGGTTCAAGTTGGATCCGAAAGATGATGCAACTAAACAAGCATGCACTCATGTTTTTCAGTCTACTCTGCGACAGTATCGGTACCACCTTAGAAAATCTCACTTTGAAGGCAAGGCTAACAATGAAATCGCCCAAACATCTCCAGTGGAATATATTACAGATGAAGACTGGACAGCCCTCGTTAAACACTGGTCTGATCCAAAGTATCAGGTAGGCTATATGTATTTGATCAGACCACATATTGAACTTGTATTTATGTATGTGCCTTACAAGTGTATCTTCTTCTAGGCTAACTGTTTGAAGAACAAGACCAACCGTTCTAAAGTGAAATTCCAACAGACAACTGGATCTCGTAGCTATATTGCACACTGCGAGGCTCTTGTAAATAGCTGCTACTTCCTTCTTTTTTTCTGTGCCATATTATCGTATCTATATTGACTTGTTCCAAATACAGAGGAAAGCCTGTGCGGACCAAAAAGAACCTGAACCGAATGCAGTGCAAATCTTCAAGGATTGCCACACCAGCAAGATGAAGGGCATGAGCACACCAGTTCAAGCCGTCGTTGTAAGTCCTTACTCCTCCTGCCTTTGAACTGATTGGTACTGTGATGTGTTCATTTAACTATTTGGTTTGCAGCCAATGTCAGTTACTCTGTTCACTTTTACACACAGTTGTCTTAACGTATCATTTCACCTTACATGGTTTAAAAGAGATGAAGGATATTCTTCTGGTCTTGATCTGTATTCTAGTTGTTATGTTCACGTGCGCACACAATGATAAAATAGCCTGTTTGTTTTATATCTGTTTGCCCATGATATGAATGATGTCATACTATGTTCATCCTACTTTAAACCATGTCTCTTTATCCTTAGATGTCAACGAATGTGAGGAAATAGACAATACAGTAGGCATGCTACATGGACATATGTTCCGAAAGTGATTTTATTATGTAGTTGGCACTACAATACATGCTAATGTATTACAGTAGTTCACCAAAATAAGTTATGTATAATCGTGTAACCTACTTTGTTTGTTTTTGTCTCATTAGTAACTTATCTGGTACACTAATCTACAAGTTCAAACTTTCAGGAAGCTATGGAAAAAATGATTGAACAACCACAACCACTTGAAGGTGACGAGGCTACCACAGGCACAATGTCACCTCTTGCTGCAGTGCGTCAATATCTCTCCACTAACAGTGCAAAAAGCACCTTCCTGCGTAATTCTGGGTTGGTTGTCAAGATAACCTCGTCCAAATCACCTACTGAACAAAATCTTCCTGCTAGACAGAGTGATATATCTGTGCTCCAGACACAAGTCCAATCCCTAATGGACGTCGTTTTGGAAACAAGAATAGTGGTTGACAAATGTCGTCAAGATATGAATGGTTTTGAAACCAGACTATCAGACATTCGGTTCGTTGTTCAAGAGCAATGGCGGAAAAAGGTGAAGATCGTGCTGCTCCATCAGATTCTACAACCTGAAACATTAGCACTCAGGTCAAATGATCTGTGCTTGTATACATCTGATGGTGCTTTTATCTGCAAGGACTGTAAACTTTATGCCAACAGGCCTTTTGTTGTGATACAACATTTATGATGCTGCCAAAGGCTGCAATAATTACGACGCTATTTTTGTATAGTGTAGGTTTATCTTAGTAAAGTATTTGGCCGAAAGCTTCGTAGGAGCCCAACATGCCAACATTCGTCGGGCCCATTCCAATTGGGCTAAAAACGATTATGGGCCGAAATTTGCATGTAGCCCACTAAAAATATCTAGGCCTAAATCAGCATAAGATTCCATATTTTTCTGGTAGGCCTGTGCCCATAGTGGGCCTTTAACAGGCCTAAACATAATTTGGGCCCTCAGTAACAATAGGCCGTTTACAGGTGTAAGTATCTCGAGCCCATAAAAAACATGGGCCTTTAAAAGACCGAAAGTGAGATTGGGCCCATTTACGATGCGGATCTTTCACAGGCCGAAATTCGGACGGGCCGTAAATGCGCCGACCTAGTACACGGGCCTTTAACAGGCCGGAAGTTCGGCCGGGCTAGATTATCGTCATTTTTATATGGGCTGTTAATGGGCCCGATGTGACGTTGAGCCACATATGGCCATGGATTTCATCTGACGTTAACAGGCCGAAAATCACAACAGGCCGAAAGTGGCCCAAATCTATAGTGGGCCTCTAACAGGCCGAATGTCAGACATGGCCGAATATGACCCAAATCCTTCACGGTCGTTTATGGGCCGAAAGTTTCAATGGCCTGTAAATGAGCCCAAATGAAGCAGGACCTTTAACAGGCTGAAAATACACCGGGCCATAATTCGGCCCATATACTTAGCGGACTGTTAACGGGCCAGAAGTGACCATGGGCTGCGATGATGACAAGTTTAGGACAGGACGTTGACGGGCCGATTTGACACTAGCCGTACGGGCCTTAACTGAGAATGTTGGGCCTTTAGCTGGGTCGGCCCATTATGGTCCGCAAAATCTTGCGGGCCTTTAGCTGGGCCGGCCCATTATGGCCCGCAAAATCTCACGGGCCTTTAGCTGGGCCGGCCCATTATGATACGCAAAATCTCGTGGGCCTTTTGCTGGGCTGGCCCATTATGGACCGCAAAATCTTATGGGCCTTTAGTTGGGCCGGCCCATTTAAACTTTATGGGCCACTTTTGGGCCGGTCCACGTGTCAACATATCATAGGCGCATCTCGCCCATTGGATGAGTGACACCTGTGCCAACGTGGAGCTGACACGTGTTTCCGTCAGCCAATAAGAATTTTACACGTGGAAAATTCCCATTGGTCCGGGCTGTTACCGGGTTATCGGATCCAAAACCGGACCCGATAGCTTAACGGTGTTCCGTTACGGTGGATGCCACGTGTCGGTCACCCTTGATGAAAGCACTTCTGTGACGCGCGATTTATCGTCATGGAAGTGGACACTTCCGTGATGATAATTTTGGTAATGTCATGGAACACTTCTATGACAGCACATGTATGACTATCTTCATTCTGTCATAAATTTGTCATGGATGTACATGCATGACAGAAAACGTGACCTACTATGACAAACACGTATCATCACGGAAGTGTATTTTTTTGTAGTGATAGGGTTAGTTGTATGTTGATAGGACTATGCATTGGAGGGCAAGGGTGACAGTAGCATCAGCCTACCATAGAAATTGATTCAAACGGGATTGAAGGGGGGCCAATATATATTTTAATGCTATGGTTGGGTTTTACCTTAATGAACATTAGTAGTTGCAGATGCTTGCTAATAGTTCCAATCATAAGTGCATAGAATTCCAAGTAAGGGATGACATGCTAGCAGTGGCCTCTCCCACATAAAAACTTGCTATCAGTCTAGTAACGTAGTCAATTGCTTAGGGACAATTTCGCAAATCCTTCCACCACTTTTCCACACTTGTTAAACTAACCTAATTAAACAACACCTAACTTTTATTTCCAGGTTCTTTATTATCTTGCAAACCTATCCTATCACACCTACAAAGTACTTCTAGTTTCATACTTGTTCTAGCTAAGGCGAACGTTAAGCGTGCATAGAGTTGTATCGGTGGTCGATAGAACTTGAGAGAATATAAATTATACCTTTAGCTCCTCATTGGGTTCGACACTCTTACTTATCGAGAAATGCTACAATTGATCCCCTATACTTGTGGGTTATCAAGACCTTTTTCTGGCGCCGTTGCCGAGGAGCAATAACGTGGGGTGAATATTCCCGTGTGTGTTTGTTTGCTTTATCACTAAGTAGATTTTATTTTCTGTTCTTAATTGTTTTATATCTTTAGTTATGGATATGGAACACGAAATACCAAAAAATAGGTGTACTTGCTACTAATGGAGATGGGGAACTCCTAAACCCTCGATGCTCGTTATGTGAAAAATATTAAACACTACTTTGATAATCCTGAGAAAACCCCATTCAACTTGATAATGGGAGACATGTTGGATCAACATGAATACTTTAGGGATTATCACTTGACTCAAAAAGGGAAACTCTTATGGGATCAAATTCATATGTTGCATTGGTATGCTCAGAATTTATGCTTGAGATATGATTATACTTGTTGCTCTAGGATGAAGGCTCCACACCTTCCCTTTTCATGCAAATTTAACGATAATGAAACCTTGGCTTCTTATGCTAATGGTATATATGATTACTATAATGTGGAACAAATAGAAGAATTCGTTGCTTTTAAGGGTGCTTACGAAATTGAATCTTTGTTTGAAAAGTGTGAAAATTATGATGATGCTGTTTACAGACCTGAAAATTATGCTATACTTAAATATTGCTATGAGAATTATGAATATAATGCTGATATTAATGAGTTTATTGAGAAAGTCTCTGCTATCCAAGAAGAGACTAATATTTTGCAGGAAACTATGGAAGAAGAAATTGATGCCACTATGAGCTCATTAGATGAAAAAGATGACGAGGAGAGCCAAGAACAAAAGGAGGAAGAGTGGATTAGCTACCCGTGCCTGATAACCCACAAGTATAGGGGATCAATTGTAGCCTCTTTCGATAAGTAAGAGTGTCAAACCCAACAAGGAGCTAAAGGTAGAACAAATATTCCCTCAAGTTTTATCGACCACCGATACAACTCTACGCACGCTTGACGTTCGCTTTACCTAGAACAAGTATAAAACTAGAAGTACTTTGTAGGCGTAACGGGATAGGTTTGCAAGAATATAAAGAGCACGTAAATAAAAAGTAGGGGCTGTTTAGATAAAGAAGCAATAAAGTTAGTATAGCGAGTGTGGAAAAGTGGTGGTAGGAGTTGCGAAATTGTCCCTAAGCAATTGACTACTTTACTAGACCGATAGCAAGTTTTGTGTGGGAGAGGCCACTGCTACCATGTCATACCTGACTTGGAATTCTATGCACTTATGATTGGAACTATTAGCAAGCATCCACAACTACTAACGTTCATTAAGGTAAAACCCAACCATAGCATTAAGATATATTGGTCCCCCTTCAATCCCGTATGCATCAATTTCTATGCTAGGTTGAATCTTCTGTCACTCTTGCCCTCCAATACATAGTCCTATCAACATACAACTAACCCTATGGTGTGATCCACGTGCGTGCTCATATGATGGGCACCAAAGGACAGCAACATAACCACAAGCATATTAAACCAATCATAGCAATTCACCAATTACCGATAGGACAACGAAAATCTACTCTGACATCATAGGATGGCAACACATCATTGGATAATAATATGAAGGATAAAGCACCATGTTCAAGTAGAGGGTATAGCGGGTTGCGGGAGAGTGGACCGCTGTAGATAGATGGGGGAGGGTGATGAAGATGTTGGTGAAGATGACGGAGGTGTTGGTGTAGATTGCAGTGACGATGATGGCCCCGGCGGCCTTCCGGCGCCACCGGGAGAGAGGGGGAGAGCCCCCCTTCTTCTTCCTTGACCTTCTCCCTCGATGGAAGAAGGGTTTCCCCTCTGGTCCGTGGCCTCCATGGCGGCGGAGGGGCGAGAGCCCCTCCGAGATTGGATCTCTCTCTCTGTTTCCTTCTGTTTCTGCGCTCCCTGATTCCGCCCTTTCACCGTTTCTAAAATTCCTGGAGATCCATAACTTCGATTGGGCTGAAATTTGGACATGATTTTTACCCGGATATTGGCTTTCTTGCGGAGAAAGAAGGGCACTAACCGCCTTATGTAGTGGCCACGAGGGCCCAGGGCGTGCTTGACCCCATGGGGCGCGCCCCTCACCCTCGTGGGCCCCTCGGGCATCGTATCGCGTTGATTCCACTTCCCAAAATTCACATATATTCCAAAAAAAATTCTCCGTTAGTTTTTACCCCATTTGGACTTTGTTTGATATGGATTTTCTGCGAAACAAAAAACATGCAACAAACAGGAACTGGCACTGGGCACTGGATCAATATGTTAGTCCCAAAAATAGTATAAAAAGTTGCCAAAAGTATGTAAAAGTTATAGAATATTGGCATGGAACAATAAAAAATTATAGATACGACGGAGACGTATCAGTGCCCACCTTATAATGAGAGTAACTCTTCAACTCATACATTGTTTAATTTCCCTTCGTGCTTATCAAAGGATGATTGTTATGATGATTGCTATGATCCCTTGGATTCGTTTGAAATATCCCTTTTTGAGGAAATTGATGCTTCTATGCTTGTGGCCATGATGCCAAAATGAATTATGCTTATGGAGATGAAATTTCTATAGTTCCTTATGTTAAGAATGAAATTGTTGCTATTGCACCCATGCATGATAGTCCTATTATCTTTTTGAATTCTCCCAACTACACTATATCGGAGAAGTTTGCACTTATTAAGGATTATATTGATGGGTTGTGTTTTACTACTACACATGATGATTTTGATAGATATAATATGCATGTTCTTGCTGCTCCTACTTTCAATTATAAAGAGAGAGGAAATACACCTCCACCTCTCTATGTTTCCAATACGATAAAATTGCAAGAAACTGCTTATGCTATGTATTGGCCTTTACTAGATGTGCATGAATTATTCTTTTATGACATGCCGATGCATAGGAAGAGAGTTAGACTTCATTGTTGCATGATGTATGTTGCTTTGTGCTCACTACTAAAATACAAATCATTTTTAATTAAAATTGGCTTTGATATACCTTGGGATCCGGGTGGATCAATTACTTGAGCAATTTATGCCTAGCTTAATGGCTTTAAAGAAAGCACTGCCAGGGAGACAACCCGGAAGTTTTAGAGAGTCATTTTATTCTGTTGTGTGCTTTTAAAAAGTTTAAAAACAAAAAAATATAGAGGGGAACCTAAAACTTTTCAAAAATAAAAGTAAAAGTGAGAAAGACGAACACCCTTGAAGTGGGGGACGTCCTTGAACTTTGTTCATGCCCATGGAAACTTTTTGAATCTCGATTATAGAAACTTTTAAACAAAAATAATTATCCCCTTGTACAAATCCATTGTATTATAAAAATAAATTGCCAAGATTTGCCTTTAGGATGATTAGATTGCTTGTTTGGTGTGTTCAGTGCAAAAACAGAAACTTTGGCTGTAGTGCGTGAATTTACATTTTTTACTGGGATGTCAAAAGTTTCTGAACTTTTTTACAAAGTACTTCTATGCAAATTTTATATTTTGTCCTAATTTTTCAGAATTTTTGCAGTTACAGAAGTATGCTGAATGTTCAGATTGCTACAGACTGTTCTGTTTTTGACAGATTCTATTTTTGATGCATTGTTTTGCTTGTTTTGATGGAACTGTGGATTGTATCGAGTGGTATAAGTCATGGAGAAGTTAGAATACAGTAGTATAATGCAAAAATAAAATATGAATGGTTTTGCAACAGTACTTAAAGTGGTGTTTTGCTTTATTATACTAACGGATCTCACGAGGGTTTTGTTAGGTTTTCTGTGATTGAAGTTTTCAAGTTTTGGGTGAGATCATGATGGATGAAGGAATAAGGAGTGGCAAGAGCCTAAGCTTGGGAATGCCCGAGGCACCCCAAGATAATATTTAGGGACTCCCAAGCAACTAAGCTTGGGGATGCCCCGGAAGGCATCCCCTCTTTCTTCTAACAACCATCGGTAATTTTACTTGGAGCTATATTTTTATTCGTCACATGATATGGGTAAATCTTGGAGGGTCGTGTGATTTTCCTTTTTCTTTTAATAATGCACCATGATGGTATGAGATAGTCCTTGGTTGATTTATAGAATGCTCTTTTCACTTCACTTATATCTTTTGAGTATGGTGATAACCCACAAGTATAGGGGATCGCAACAGTTTTCGAGGGTAGAGTATTCAACCCAAATTTATAGATTCGACACAAGGGGAGCCAAAGAATATTTGCAAGTATTACAGCTGAGTTGTAAATTCAACCACACCTGGAGATTAATTATCTGCAGCAAAGTGATCAGTAGCAAAGTAATATGATAGTTTTGATGATAGTGGCAGCAGCAATAGTAACGGTAACAGTGATAGCAGTGATTTTGTAGCAAGTGCAATAGTAATGATAGCAGTAGTAACTTAGCAAGAACAATATAAGATAAATTCGTAAGCATTGGATCGGTAATTTGTTGGATGATATTCATCATGTGACAGTCATAACCTAGGGTGATACAGCACTAGCTCCAGTTCATAAATATAATGTAGGCGTGTATTCCGTAAATAGTCATACGTGCTTATGGAAAGAACATGCATGACATCTTTTGTCCTACCCTCTCATGGCAGCGGGGTCCTATTGGAAACTAAGGGATATTAAGGCCTCCTTTTAATAGAGAACCGGAACAAAGCATTAACACACGGTGAATACATGAACTCCTCAAACTACGGTCATCACCGGGAGTGGTCACGACTATTGTCACTCCGGGGTTGCCGGATCATAATACGTAGCAGGTGACTATAACTTGCAAGATCGGATCTAGAACATAGATATAATGGTGATAACATAAACGGTTCAGATCTGAAATCATGGCACCCGGGCCCAAAGTGACAAGCATTAAGCATGGCAAAGTTATAGCAACATCAATCTCAGAATATAGTGTCCACTTCCATGACGATAAATCGCGCGTCACAGAAGTGCTTTCGTTAAGGGTGACTGACACGTGGCATCCACCATAACGGAACGCCGTTAAGCTATCGGGTCCGGTTTTGGATCCGATAACCCGTTAACAGCCCAGACCAATGGGGATTTTCCACGTGTAAAATCATCATTGGCCGGAGGAAACACATGTTGCCTCACCGTTGGGACAGATGTCATCCACTCATTGGACAGGAGGCGCCTATGATAGGTCGACACGTGGCACAGCCCAACAATGGCCCATTCCGGTGAAAAAGGCCGGCCCAGTAAAAAATAGCAGGCCGGCCCATATAAGGCCTACTTGTGTCAGGTCCATTTAAGCCCACGACCCATACGAGATGTGCCAATTCGGCCCATCAACGGCCCGTTAAAGATTTGACACCATTGCAGCCCATCGTCAGTTCGAGCCTGTTAATAGCCCGCTATATATTTGGGCTCAATATCGGCCCGATGAGATTTCGGCCTGTTAACGGCCCATTCAGTGGATGGGCCAATTTTCACGATGTACATCTTTCGGCCTTTTAGCGACCCATTTAAATATTGGGCTAATTTCCGGCCCGGTATGTCTTTCAGCCTGTTGACGGCCCATAAACCAGTTGGGCCATTTGTAGTCGGACCTGAGTTTTGGCCTTTTAGCGACCCATTTAAGTGTTGGGCCAATTTCCGGCACGGTGTGTCTTTCAGCCTGGTGACGACCCATATATCTGTTGGGCCATTTGTAGTCGGACCTGAGTTTTGGCCTTTTAGCGACCCATTTAAGTGTTGGGCTAATTCCCGGCCCTGTGTGCCTTTCAGCCTGTTAACGGACCATAAATGAGTTGGGCCATTTGTAGTCGGACCTGAGTTTTGGCCTTTTAACAGCCCATGCCCTTCATGGTCCAATACCAGCCCGGTTTCTCTTTCGGCCTACTAAAGGCCCACAACACAGTTGGGCCATTTACAATACGACCTGACTTTCGGCCTCTTAGCGGTCCATGCTCTTCATGATCCAGTACAAGCCCGCTGTCTCTTTCGGCCTGCTAAAGGCCCACAGTATAGTTGGGCCATATGTAGCCCGGACTTAGTAACGGCCTGTTAACGGCCCGTGAAATCAATTGGGCCCACCTATTGCCCGCTTCGATGTCAGCCTGTTAACGACTCGGGAGTTAAGAGGGCCGACCATTAACTTTCGGCGTGGTAACGGCCCATTAACTTAATGGGCCCACTAAAGTTCGTACATGTCTTTAGGCCAAATTAGATAATTTGAGCCCATTACGACGAGCAATTATGCACAGGACCAAAACCGATCAAGCAAAGGTACGACATATAGGGAAAAACGTTGCACAACCAGCATATATTACAGGAAGTTACATCCATTGGGCAATCAAAGATTGATGCCAGTGCAGATAAATGAATAGAACCTAACGATCTACAACGTCACAATCTGCAACCTCAGCACGGATGACGCCCATAAGCATGTGGGCAAGTTCTTGCTGCTTTGCTACACTGTCTCTGAAAACATTAATCAGTTGTTGTGTCGCACGACTCTGCACCTCTGATTCCTCCACCATTTCCATCATTCCTTCAGCCATTAATTGGTTCACAAACATACATTTTTCCGTTGCATTCGAGACAGAGGATACTGAACAGATTCAGATGGCGATTTTGGCAGGCTTGTATTATTGATAGTGGAGAGTATCTCAACCACTGCATCATAACATAAATTAGGAGGGGAACCAAACAGATTAATCATGAGTTATTGGCATATTACCTGGCCTAAATTTATTGGAAAGAAACAATGGGGTTGCCTTGCTGTTTTCAGAGTTTGTCTTCTTATCTTCAGCAGCCTGCACCAAATTAAGACACTAGCATTGCTATCATTGGCCAAGTCAGATAATAGGAAAGCAACATTGGCACAACGAATGTTTGGGCAACTAGCCAACACCAAATTAACACAATATGGCACAACTATTATCAGCCAGGTAAGGTAATACGAAAGCAACATTGACACAATGAATGAATGGGCAACCAGAGCAGCACTACAATACAGTAATGTGCATGATATGAGATAGTACACTCATGCAGCTCAGTATGCAAAACTACCAGGCAGTTTTCTTTACAAAAATCATCATTGGCGCCTTTAACATTTTGCTACAACTAATTTTAGATCAGACAAAGGTTGGATTCACTCCGATTAACAAAATACATGCTGATGTAAAAATATAGTGATATACAACAGGTACTTACATCAGCATTGGAGCACAGAGAATTCCCGCAAGATATTTTCCTCAAATACAATCCCAATGAAGGAAATCTTCTATCATTTAACCTTATTTTCTAAAAGAGAGATGGGTAAGAAACATGTAGAAAATATGATCAGAATGCTATAAAATTTCATGATGCGAGGTACGCACACGCTTCTTAGAATGGAGTTGACATTCTTTTGCTGGACTGGAGCGGACTAGTTCTTTGGCCACTGGAATCTGCTTATTATCAGTGGGAGTTGGGTTTCTCTGTGCTGGAGCCGTATCTATGAAAAATGGAGTTGGTTTATTATCTCCTGGCATTTGGATGTTTTGCAAAGACTTGGTTTGTAACCCTTCAGATTCTAACATAGCCGTCTTCCCCTTGCATGCCTTATATAGAAGAATGGTGCTTCAATTATAAAACATGCTACAGCAGAGATGGAATAGGTACTGAAGAATAGAAAGGCATGACATATTGACATGTATTCCCTCCATCCGGAAATAAATGGATGGGTCTAGGTGTATTTCAGTTCTAGATACATCCAGCTTTATCCATTTCTGCGACATGTAATCCGCACGGAGGGAGTATGATGTAAGAGCTAGGGATACGACAGGACAACACAGTAAAAAAACACTGAAAACCCACTGCAGAACCAAAGTAATCAAACCCACTAATATGAGATAGTACACTCATGCAGCTCAGGATGCAAAACTACCAGACAATTTTCCTTAAAAAAGTCAACATTGTGGCCTTTAATCATACATTTTGCTACAAATAAATTTAGATCAGATAAAGGTTGGATTCACGCTGATTAACAAAATACATGCTGATGTAAAAATATAGTGATATACAACAGGTACTTACATTTGCATTGGAGTACAGAGAATTCCTGCAAGAATCTTTCCTCATAACAGTGCAGAAATTCTTCTATCTATTAAGCTTATTTTCTAAAAGAGAGATGGGTAAGAAACATGTAGAAAATATGATCAGCATGCTATAAAATTTCATGAAAAACAGGAAGGCATGACATATTTACATGCATGATCAGCATGCTAAGCACATGGCATTGCAACAGAGTAGATACACTCCAGGACATTATATGCATGTTGTACCCATATCACGGGCCAAGTTAGAGCAAGGACCTTGTGGGGTGAAGAGGATTCAACATCTTTCTGCAAGTCTTCTGAAGAACTGCCTTTACATGTTCCATCATATTGGGTATCATTGACATCAAGTTTATTGGCCTTTACATTGCTCCGTGAGGTTCTTGTGGATATATCAGTGTGTGCAATTATATCTGACATGCATGGAAGACAACTAGTAGTTAGATTTATGTAATGAGTGCCTGTAGGAGACGACATAAATAGTAGGACTGGGGTTAACTAGCAGCAACAGGTCTCAAAAACTAAAGGGAGAACACAGATGAAAGCTACAGAATATGTATCGTTTGTACTCGAGATTAACTAGATGGCACACAAAAGTATTAAAGAACAACATAGATAATACTAGAAGTGGTATAATACTATAATCACCAGCCTATGGGATAGCATTGGCTGATGGATGATAACTATGGAACAACGTTACCTAAAGAACAAGTATCTTAGCTGAACTATGGAACAACGTTAACTCCTGAACAAGACCCGTAAGAGATCAACATGAATATACAGTGAAATGTGATAATCTATTTTCCATGCTTAGATGAATAACAAAGCCATAAATGTCGCACACAAGTAAGATGAGGGTACAACCTATCTGGCCGCCATCCATAGGAGTGAGCATCATGTGCTGACTTGTCGATGGCCCTGCAGTTGTTGTGGCTGTCCATGTCGGGCATGCGCATTCAATGCAGGGAACTGTTGAGTGGGGACTATAGCTCCCTTCTGGTGTATGCTTCCCTTGTTGGAGCAGCTGCGGTGAGTCAGAAGACGGTGTGGCTGAAGATACAGATAACGCATAATGTTAAGAACGACACATCTCTTTGATCTGAAGAAATACACTAAGAGATGAACAGCAAGGTACGAGAGTGGTCACACGTCTGTTGACTGAGACTAAATTGGGGTCACATGATTTTATTTTATTTTGGTACTGTCCGATCTACGCCGGATGGCTTGATGGCCGTCTTGTGCCTCCCGACTGACACTGTTAGGAATCTTCCCCGAAGAGCCAGCGACCAACGGCAGAGCAGCTTGCCTCCGCCGTCCGTGGCCCCGGCCGAAACCCCGCTCCCCGCCCCACCGCACTGCCGTGGTTGCGCCGCCCCCGGGCCAATCCACAAAGACTCCCCGTCATCCAGATCCGGCGGCGGCAGTACCTTGAACCCACACAACTCTAAGATAGCCATCTAAGCGCTGCTTCCGCGGCGAACTTGCGGCCCCGCACCCTTACGTTAGACACCAGCCAACCGGCAGCCTAGGAGCTCCGCCGCCTCGAGGGGTGCTGCTTCCCATCGGGAATCAATTGGGATGAGGTTGCGACCTATCTGGCGGCATGGTGAAGTAGGCAGGTCCAGCTGTCGAGTCGGTGAGGCCGGTGCGGTTGCGGTGGCCATCGGCGACAGGGAAATAGCGATGTTGCGACGGTCGATGGCTACGGGGAAGCAGCGCCGGGACTCTGGACAGATCCGAAGTTGGAGCCGCTCCGGCGCCGTGAACAATGGCGGGGATGAATCGGCTCCGGTACGGTTCACGCGGCCGTCGTCGAGGCAGCTCCAGCAACACGGAGTAAGAGGCACACGGCCCAGTGCACGACGGCAAATGGACAACGTCTCCGGCATTAGGGAGGAGGGCGGCTGTGAAATTGGTGCGGTGGGGGCACCATGGAGGAGGGGCTGAGGTTTCGCGGCTCGGGAGAAGGGAGCTTCCGGGGAGAAGGTGATTTGGCGCCCACGAGGTATTAATGGGGGGGATTGGGAGGGGAGTGGAACCATGTTTTACGGACGCATTTGTCTGAAATGTGAGGGGGAGTTACAGTTCTACCCCTGCCTTTAGGCTTCTCGGCTTGGGTCTGTGTACTGAGGGTCGGGGATAGTAGAGTAACTTTGCTTCTCCCCAAATAGTGGGCGGGAGCGATTTCGGGCGAGGAGGGCGTGTTTTGAAATATAGTGGGCGCGAGCGATTTCGGGCGAGGAGAGCGTGTTTTGAAATAGTGGGCGCGAGCTATTTCGGGCGAGGAGAGCGTGTTTTGCCGACCATGGTTTATGAATTATTTGGCACATGTCATTTTGGCCGAGGAGAAGGCGCGCTTGGATGAAGTTACGAACCTACCCTCGATGCACAACGGGCCAATTAATGCGTCTCCCACATAGGACGGTAATTTCGCTTCTCCCATTTATTTGCTCGGCCGAATTCCACCGAGCAGAGGATGTTTAACCGTTCGTTCAAAATTTGGGAGAACGAGCATCCACGTCTACCTTACCAAGTCGATTCGAATCAAATTTAGAAATTAGCTTGCCACTTCTTTTTTAGATGGAGAGATGATGCTTGGGAGTAATGTGTTTTTACATGCTCGTTGCTAGCGATTTACTATATGACAAATAGTTGACCCACTCAAAAACGGGAATCAAACCCAAAATGAAATATCTCGATTCAATGAAATAGCTCGTTCACCAGGTCAAAATAGTGAACTAAATCCAAAATTGAACACCTCAATCGAATAGCATGTTGTACACTATTATAGTACTCCATGAACATGTTGAAAGTCAAATTAATGAACTTGTTTGATATACGCATATATCCGTTCATGTGTGGATTGCAGACAACATGTTCTCCAATTTAAATATTTGAATGCAAGTTTATATCGAAACATGGTTTATATCAGTCTTTGATGCATAAAACGCGACCTCCCCCTCTCCCGGACTCCTACTCTCTCTCTCTCTCTCTCTCTCTCTCTCTCTCTCTCTCTCTCTCTCTCTCTTTCGCCGACAATCTTCAATTCTGTCGCACACATCCAACACACAAACCTTGTTGGTCCTCTCTCTTTCTCTCCATCTCTCTCTCTCTTTGTGTGTGTGCGTGGGGGGGGGTCTTTCTAGTTCGCATGCATATATACTCCATCTATAGGTCTCTCTCGCACACTATGTATGATTCTCTAGTCCAAGCTAGATATCTTGGGTGCACTCATCGTACGCACACAAATTCCTTGGCTCGTTGCCCGTAACTCTCTCACGCACCACTCCGTCGTCTCGGAGCTGTTCCCCCCTCTCTCTCAAACTCTCCATCTACCTGGGTCACACATACACATGCATATCTCACTCGCACTCGATAGGCCCATCTAAAACTCTATCTCTCTCCCTCGTTCTCTCTCCATCTCACACGCACACACACAATCTCATGCCTAGCTAGCCAAGTATGATGGTCTCTCACTCAATTGTAGGCACACGCAGTCCCCCCTATATGTATATGACTAGCTAATCTTAGTCTCCATCACAAACATGTGCATGGTCTATCTCGATTTCTCTCGGGGCATCTTTCTATCACGCACGCACCTCCCTCGATCTCCCACCCATATAGTCCCCTCACGATCTCGAGGGGGTCTCTCTATCACAAACACACCCTCTCGCCCTCCCCATGCGTCCATGTTCTCCATGTGTCCCTCTCGACCTTTGTCCCTTGTTGGCCAGACCTCTATTGGACATGTGCTATAGGGGTGTCTCTCTCCGTTGCAAACAATCACACACTAGCTATCTTCGTGTATCTCCTCGCCTCGCTTTTCTATCTCGGAGATGCATGCGTGATATGTTCGCCTAAGAAACAAAAAAACGCACTCTCTCTAATTTATCATTTGTTGTCACTTTCTCTTTCACACACATACTCTTTTTGCACACTTACTCATTCTCCTTCACACGCACTTGATCCCTCTCGACTTAGGCAATCTCTTCGGTCCATAGCATATTGATTTATTGAAAAGTCAAACATCACAAAGTTTGACCATG
Organism: Triticum aestivum; assembly: GCF_018294505.1. NCBI lineage: Eukaryota > Viridiplantae > Streptophyta > Magnoliopsida > Poales > Poaceae > Triticum > Triticum aestivum. The sequence continues at coordinate 130,573,242 of NC_057811.1, read as the reverse complement.
TACGTGGAGAAAAACAATTACATCTGGAACGACAAACATATACCATTAGATTCACCATGAGATGTAGTTTCGTATGATGTATCTTTGGTATTGAAGATATAAATAACATTTGTGTAAACCTGATCAAAGTTTCCAAAGTTTGACTTCTAAAAAAATTACATGCACTGCATTATCGAGCGGATGGAATATCTCTTTCCCCCTCTCAGCTATCTGACGCACCACTCAGCCTTATCGGGGCTCCTCAATCTCTCTCAAACTTTATATCTCCCTGGTTCACACATACACATGTCTCGCTCGCGCTATACATATAGACCCATCCAACACTCTCCGCCCTTGTTCTCTCTCTATGTGACACGCACCCCCCTAATAAGTACCATAATCCCTCACTCCATCATAGGCGCAAGCACTCCCCCCTAAGTATGATTATCTCTCACTAGCCATCAGGAACACACGTATTGTCTCCTTCCATCCATACGTCTATCTCGATATCTCTCGGGGTATCTTCTATCGCGCACACACCTTGTCACTCGATCTCCCACCCATGTAGTCCCATCACGATCTCCAGGGGATCTCTCTATGACAAACATACACTCTCTCCTCCCCATGTCTGCATTTTCTCCATACGTCTCTCTCGACCTCTCTCCCTTGTTTGTCAGACCCCTCTTGGCCACGTGCTAGGGGTCTTGCTCTCTCGGTTGCAAACAACCACACACTATCTCCTCACCTTGCTTCCGTTGTCGAAGATGCATGTGTGATATGTTTGCATAAGACACACACGTTTTTTCTTGACTTTTTATCGAGTGTTGTCCATGTCTCTTTCACACACGCACACACACTTTTTTCACTCACTCTTTCTATTTCACTCTCTCTCTCTCTAGTTAGGGACTCTCTCACGTCCATAAGCATATGGATGTTTTGAAAAGTCAAACCTCAGAAAAGTTTGACCAGGTATATGTGGAGAAAAACATTTACATCTGGAAAGATCATTAGATTCATCACAACATGTACTTACTTCATACTATCATTTATCTTTGGTATTGTAGATATAAGTAATTTCTTTAAAAACTTGGTCAAAGTTTCAAAAGTTTGACTTTTAAAAAAATGTTGGAACTACATTATCGAACGGAGGGAGTAGCTCTTTCTCTCTCTCTCTCTCTGCTATCTCTCACGGGCCACCCCTCTCACACGAACACTCTATACCGACGGATTATACGCTCACTGTGTCAGCGTATAGCTCTGTATATTGTTTAGTTGACCGGTCAACCAGTCCATGCTGCCTTGTCAACTCGTGTTCTGTATCTTCGTGTGCTGGCCCATGTGGCAGTGGGTGAAAATAAGTAAACTAGAGGCCCATCTGACACGCGGTGAAGTAAACAAAGTTGAAACCACTCGGGGTAGCACCCTGCATGCTAGTAAATTGAGGGCGCATTGAGGACACACTTCTTCCGCATGGAGGACGCACTCACGCACAATTCACCATTGCGCGGCGGCATGCACAGAAGGACGCACTCGCGCACACCCAGCACACAACACACACCAGCACACGTGTACACCGGCGTCGCCGCCGGTTGAGATGGACGGTGAGGCAGCCAACAAGCGGAGGCGGCTCGAGCCAAAACCGCATCCGGCGAGCCTGGACTTCATCAGCAGCCTCCCCGACGACATGCTGCTCGTCATCATCGGCCTCCTCCCCACCAAATCTGCCATGCGGACCGCCCTGCTCTCCCGGCGGTGGCGCCCCCTCTGGCGCCGCGTCCCCCTCAACCTCACCGTCGACAGCTGCCTCTGCGACGGGGATTGCAAACGCATGGCCACAGTCTCCAAGATCCTTTCATCGCACCCTGAGCCAGCCAGACGCCTTGACATCCGCATGTTCAGTACCAACTGCAAGGTCCAACCCAAGTTCGATGAGTGGTTCTTATCCCCCGCCCTAGATCAGCTCGAGGAGCTCAGCTTTGAAGCTGGACGATGTCGCTCTCTGCCGCCGTCTGCGCTCCGCCTCGCGCCAACGCTGCGCCACGCCAGCTTCAGCTCCTGCTATCTTCCCCAGATTAATGCCGCGCCCGCCCTTCTTCTCCCTCAACTCAAGCAGCTTGACCTCTTCGACATTGTCATCTCGAAGAAGGCTATGGAGCACCTGCTCCTCAGCTGTACTGCGCTCGAGTACCTTCGTCTTGAACAGATCCATGGGTTCATTAGCCTCCACATTGTCGGTGTCAAAACCGGCGGATCTCGGGTAGGGGGTCCCGAACTGTGCGTCTAAGGCGGATGGTAACAGGAGGCGGGGGACACGATGTTTACCTAGGTTCGGGCCCTCTCGATGGAGGTAATACCCTACTTCCTGCTTGATTGATCTTGATGATATGAGTATTACAAGAGTTGATCTACCACGAGATCGTAGAGGCTAAACCCTAGAAGCTAGCCTATGGTATGATTGTTGTCGTCCTACGGACTAAACCCTCCGGTTTATATAGACAACGGAGGGGGCTAGGGTTACATAGAGTTGGTTACAAGGGAGGAGATCTACATATCCGTATTGCCAAGCTTGCCTTCCACGCCAAGGAGAGTCCCATCCGGACACAGGACGAAGTCTTCAATCTTGTATCTTCATAGTCCAATAGTCTGGCCAAAGGATATAATCCGGCTGTCCGAGGACCCCCTAATCCAGGACTCCCTCAGTAGCCCCTGAACCAGGCTTCAATGACGATGAGTCTGGCGCGCAGATTGTCTTTGGCATTGCAAGGCGGGTTCCTCCTCCGAATACTCCATAGAAGATTTTGAACACAAGGATAGTGTCCGGCTCTGCAAAGCAAATTCCACATACCACCGTAGAGAGAATAATATTTCCACAGATCTAATCTGCTGACATATTCTGCAGCATGACATCACACCATGGCCCGGTCATTATTCGAACCGTCTTTCACAACCAGCCACTGCACATATCGCGAGGCGGTTTTCTTGGCACGTCTCGTCGAAGCAGAGATCATGTCCCCTTATCACGGGATTCTCATCAATACGGGTGTGGGTAACCCAACCGCGCCATCAATTACGGCGCTTGGGGAATAAGCGAGTTTACCAGGTAGGTGGGGAGGCGCATAGCTTCTTCCGCCCTTATAAAGGGACAATGATTTACCCTTTTCACCCACGCCTTCTTCCTCCTTGCTCATCCATTCTTGCGCACTCGAGCTCTAGCACCCAAGTTCGTGTTTTTTCTCCTCAAACCACTCCAAGCATGTCCGGAGCGGGAGGCAAGTGGATGGTCTCCTTCGTTACGGAGGAGAATATCACAAAGCTGCGGGGAGCCGGATATCTGGCCGCGGATATCGCACACCGGCTGCCAGATGCGGGGCAGATCATCCCTACTCCAGAACCCCATGAGAGGGTGTTTTTTCTTACCCACTTCGTCCGCGGACTGGGATTTCCCCTCCACCCGTTTGTCCGCGGGCTCATGTTCTACTACGGGCTGGACTTTCACGATCTGGCCCCCAATTTCATCCTCAACATCTCGGCGTTTATCGTCGTGTGCGAGGCCTTCCTCCGCATCAAGCCCACTTCGGCCTGTGGCTGAAGACCTTCAATGTTAAACCGAAGGTGGTGGTCGGCCAGCAAGCGGAGTGCGGAGGCGCCATGGTGGGCAAAATGCCCAACGTCACGTGGCTCGAAGGCTCCTATGTGGAGACCATAAAGGGGTGGCAATCGGGGTGGTTCTACATCACCGAGCCGCGCGACACCAACTGGGTGGCGGCCCCCGAATTTCGATCCGGAATCCCCATGCGGCTCACTTCCTTGAAAGAGATGGGCCTGTCCTGGGGTTCCCCGGTAGAGCTGACCGGACTCCAGAAATGCATCAAAAACATGATGAGCAAGAAAATCAAGCTCGTCAACGTGGTCCAAGTCATGCTCTTCCGCCGGATCCTCCCGTGTCAAAGACGGGCATTCAATTTGTGGGAGTTTGACCCGGCCGAGCACCAGACGCTACGAGAGCTCTTCGACACGACGCACAAGGACGTCTGGAAGGTGCTGTTCAAGGGCGCCGAGGTACCTCCTCCCCTCATCGAGGACCGTGGACTCAGCGTAAAGCGCCCTGCCAATCCCGTAAGTCTTTTACATCTCATAAGATGTTCTTTTCCCCAGTGTAACCACGCGCGGGATCTAAGCCTCCATGCCATTTAACAGGACTGGGTAGCGACAGCGGAGCAGATCGATTCTCCGGCTCCCCTACCCGAAGATCCAGCAGATGCTCTCCTAACGGAGATGCTGGTTCCGGCACCTTATGAGGTGCCGGAGAAGAAGGCCAAGAAGAAGGCCACGGGGACCAGGAAGGGTCTCCGGCGCAAGGTTATATCGGACTCATCATCCAAAAACACCGAGGCGCACTCCTCCCACGAAAACGAGGAGGAAGAAGAGGAAAGTTCTCCCCCCCAGCCGGGGGAGACAAGAAAAGGAAGGCCGCCCCATCTGGGGAGGCTGAAGGGTCCAAGAAGGGAAGGACCCTCCTGCCGGACAGTTCCACAACCGCCGTCTATAGCGACGACAAGTGGCTGCCTAGGGATAAGCCCCTGGAGAAGTCGTAAGTATTCGGATACCATAATAATTCTGGTATGTTTCGTTTTGTTGTTTCTCATCATGCCGAACATGATCATACAGTCCATCCCGAGCCCGCATCAACGTATCCTCTTCGGAGGAGTCTTTGGGCCAATCAGAGATGAACAGCGATTCGCCCCTGCCCGCCTCCTCCCCCTGCCCTACGGACGACGTCAAGGTGTTGTCTCAAAGGGCATCGAACCAAGGGGAGGTAGTCCTCGAGGCGCCTCAAGGCGACATTCCGGACGCTGGGCGCAAGGGGAGCAAAACTCCCAAGGGCTCCAATGGCGGGGGCAGCAAGTTTGGCCCGCAGCCGAATACCGTACCGGAACCTCCAGTGGTTCCGGACTCTGTCAGGCGACCCCTCACTAAGGGGGCAAGTCGTCTGTGCCGATGTCCTCTGTCCAACCAGAGGCATCGGACAATTGGCTGGAAGCGCTTCGCGGCGCTTCCATTGATGAAGAGCACCGCACTATCATGAGTGTGGTGGTCAAGAAGGTTCAGTCTGCCAAGAGCGGACTGACTGAAGCTTGTGCCAGCCTCCTAACAGGCTTTGAGGTAAGTAATCAAATTATAAGAAAATTTTACAACATAGACAGTAGCCCCTGATGCTCTATTTGGCGTTTCACAAAGAAAGGACGAATAGAGGATCAAATAATAATCGCAGGAGTCTAATCAGAATATGTCTATGTGCATACGCAGGCTTCACTGCTGGCCGCTGCCGCACGTACTGCGGAGGTCTCCGTACTGAAGCGGGACCTTGAGCGGTCCAGGGAAGAGCTCGACCGTACCAAGAGGCAGCTCGAAGAGAACAAAGGTAAGTGATACCCCGTCTGTATATTGATAAAGGAAAATGTGGATTTTGAATAACAGGATCGTCATGAATTTTGCTTTAGGGGCCATGACCGAAGTGGCAGCCTTGAAGAAGGCGCTATCCGAGGCCGAAGACAAAGCGGCCAAGGAGCACATCGAGCGAGAGAAACAAGAGGCCCGAGTAGGCGAGGTGCAGCAAGAGCTCCAGGCTCTCGTCAAGAAGCACGAGTCCTTGGAGCGTGACTCTAAGATGCAAGGGTCCGAGCTTGCGAAGGCCCTCGAAAGCGCACAACATGCCAAGGCCGAAGCCCAAAAGGCCTCCAGGAAATTGAGGCGGTTAAGAAGATAGCGGCGGGTAAGGCATTCATTATGCAAAGCAAGCATGTGAAGGAAACTTTCTTTTACTTACCCGAGTTCGGAGCTCTCCAGGAGCGTTCGCAGATCTACCCCGCAGTGTGTCAGATGCCGCGGAGTTCTCCCGGGCCGAGGAGGGGAGCTCGACGGAGAAGTTGTTCTGGTCTCAGTATACTGGGACCGAACACCCAATGCCCTTGAGCGACCAGCTGAAGCAACTGGTCGAGCTCCAGAAGGCGGCCGAACAGGCCATGAAGGGTCTTATAGTACAGATGTGGTCTGGCGAGCCCCTGCCTGATAGCTATTTCGGTCTGGTGAGGCGGCTTATGAATGCCTGCCCACGGCTTGAAGTCATAAAGCGGTCTGTGTGCATCGAGGGTGCGCGCAGGGCTTTTTCCCGGGCGAAGGTGCACTGGGCGAAGCTGGACGCCAAAAAGCTAGTGAAGGAGGGGCCGCCGGAGGGCAAGGAGCATCGCCACCCCGAAAAGTATTATGAAAGTGTCCTGAAGGGTTCTCGCCTTGTGGCGGAGGAATGTGCTAAGGATGTAATATTTGAATAAATGTACTCACGTGATCCTGTAATGTGAAATGAGTTCATTTGCGCTATGCAACGCTTGTGAATTTAAAATATTACCTTCTGTGCGGCCGTTTATAAAATCTGAGAGTTGGCCAGTCGTCGGCTTCTGCCCCAATGTAACTAGTACTGAGGTGTTTGGGATAAACCTGAGCACTCTTTATCCCAATTTTGGGTCCTTCGAAGGAGGTGTTCAGCACAACGAACCAGGCAATTAGACTATAAGGCTTCATCACTCTCACTTAGCCATAGAAGTCTACAATTTTAAATTTTGGCGAAGCCCCTAGTATTCGGAGGCCGAATTTGGGGCGCTATATACGCCTAAGTCGGGCTAGGCCGACTCCTCACCCGAAGCGGAAAAAGTCTTTAAGGACTTGAGACCTCTCGAACAGCGACCAGCTCTCGCCTTATCATGACAGTCAGTTTTCGGCTTTCTCTACTGAGGTGCTCGTCCAGAAGAACCGGGACATAATCGCAGTAGTTCTCCCAGTGCTAGCTTAGCCGATATGCGGAACGTAAGGTACCAAAATATTGGAGCCGGGGAAACCCAACTATTGACCCAAGACATGATTCGGAGTTGATGCATATAATGTTATAAGTTCGGGGTGCCGCACTATCAAAAGTGTTCGGATTTCTCACGCCGTATTTATGAGGTATACGGAAGCCCCTGGCGTACTGGTCGTACCAGAATGTACGGGTGCAATTTGTCGTAAATAAACGGACAAGAGAAAAAAAGAAAGGATAATGCAATAATAGACTAACGCTATGCATTGTTATTTAAATAATACGTCGAAGCGTACTGATACAAGTAGTGCAAATAAGCAAAAAATAGGACTATTCGACATGTCCTATCCAAGGGCAAGCTGCGTATGGGTATTAAAAACAGGTATTTCGATCGTTATCAGACACCATCTGGGGATTCCCTTGTACGTCTTAGCTTCTTGCCTCCTTGGTATTTCCTTCCCGTAATGCGTCCAGCAATCAGACTGCCAAAAGGGCTTCCAGAGAGTAAGGTCCTGAAAGAGAGAAAATGGTAAAGGTATACAACCCCTGGGGCGGTTGAGCCGCATTGTGGGGCGTGTCCTGGCCGTGCCCCCGCCTATGCCCATGGTATTTTTAGTGCGTAATTATGTACGCGCGGCACAGATTTCGTCGCTTGACCAGGACTAGGACGGAGGCCGAATTGCTATGTGAGCTCTGAACGTGCCAGGCGATCCTCTTGCAAGTTACTCCGGACTCGCTGGAAGGTGTCCGGGGGCTTTATCGCCGAATTGGCGGTTTGCCTTGAAAGGCTGCTTTGTGCCTCTGCTGCGAGGGCCGCAGTGTGCTCCTCCGTGCGGAGCGAGCGTTCTGTGTTTCCATTGACTGTTATAACCCCACGAGGTCCTGGCATTTTGAGCTTGAGGTATGCATAATGCGGTACCGCATTGAATCTGGCAAATGCGGTTCGTCCGAGCAGTGCGTGATAGCCACTTCGGAACGGGACGATATCGAAGATTAACGCCTCGCTTCGGAAGTTGTCTGGAGATCCGAAGACCATTTCCAGTGTGATTGAGCCCGTACAATGTGCCTCTACACCTGGGATGACACCTTTAAAAGTGGTTTTAGTGGGTTTGATCCTTGAGGGGTCTATACCCATTTTGCGCACTGTATCCTGATAAAGCAGGTTCAGGCTGCTGCCGCCATCCATAAGGACTCGGGTGAGGTGAAATCCGTCAATGATGGGATCAAGGACCAATGCGGCAGAACCGCCATGACGGATACTAGTGGGGTGGTCCCTAGGATCGAAAGTGATCGGACAAGAAGACCATGGGTTGAACTTTGGGGCGACTGGCTCCATGCATAGACGTCCCTTAGTGCACACTTCCGTTCCCTCTTGGGAATATGGGTTGCGTATATCATTTTCACCGTTTTCACTTGGGGAGGAAATTTCTTCTGTCCTCCTGTGTTCGCTGGACGGGACTCCTCCTCATCGTCGCTATGCAGCCCCTTTTCCTTGTTTTCGGTATTCAACTTGCCGACCTGCTGGAACACCCAGCATTCCCTGTCGGTGTGATTGGCTGGCTTATCGGGGGGGCCGTGAATTTGACACGAGCGATCGAGTATGCGGTCCAAACTGGACGGGCCCGGGTTGCTTCTTTTGAACGGCTTCTTCCGCTGACCGGATTTAGAGCCACTGAATCCGGCATTGACTGTCGTGTCTTCGGCGTTGTCACCGTTGTTGCGGCGCTTGTATCTGTTGCGACGTGGTCTGCCGTTACTATCTTTGGCATCTGAATTGCCATAACTTCTTGATGTGTTGCTGCTGCGAGCCAGCCAGCTGTCCTCGCCCGCGCAAAAGCGGGTCATGAGCGTCGTGAGGGCTGCCATAGACTTCGGCTTCTCCTGGCCGAGGTGCCGGGCGAGCCACTCGTCACGGATGTTATGCTTAAATGCCGCTAAGGCCTCTGCATCCGGACAGTCGACAATTTGGTTTTTCTTAGTTAGGAACCTGGTCCAGGATTTCCTGGCCAATTCCCCTGGCTGCTAAGTTATATGGCTCAAGTCATCAGCATCCGATGGTCGCACATAAGTGCCCTGGAAGTTGTCAAGGAATGCATCTTCCAAATCCTCCCAACTACCAATGGAGTCTGCTGGCAAGCTATTCAGCCAATGCTGAGCTGGTCCTTTGAGTTTTAGTGGGAGGTACTTGATGGCATGTAGATCATCACCGCGAGCCACGTGGATGTGTAGGAGGAAATCCTCGATCCATACCGCGGGATCTGTTGTACCATCATATGATTCAATGTTTACGGGTTTAAAGCCCTCTGGGAATTCGTGATCCATTACTTCATCAGTGAAGCATAGGGGGTGTGCGGAGCCTTTGTGCCGGGCTATATCACGACGCAGTTCATACGAGTCTTGTCTACTGTATTCGGCCCGGCCGGATTTGCTTTTAGTATATCCGGCGTGACGGTCATCGTCCCGCGTTGGGGCGCGCCCCCGTGATCCGTAGATCGATCTTGCATGTTTTGCTTTGTTTTCCAATACGTCTCGCAGGTCCCGCGTGTTGCCCCGGGCCTTGGTATTTTTGTTTGAATGGCGGCGGGGTGCGGGCTGGACTTCGGGCTGATATGCCTCTCTGTCTCGGCCACGAGGTGGCCGATCCGCCGCATCATACGCTGGTGATGTAGGTTTCAATGTTTCCTCCTCGAGTTGGGGTAGCAACCTGCACTTTGGGTAACTCTTGGTTGGGTGCTAGAGTTCGTATTCCTCGGCCGCCAGGACTTCAGTCCATCTATCCGCTAGCAGATCTTGATCAGCTCGAAGCTGTTGTTGCTTTTTCTTCAGGCTGTTTGCTGTGGCTATAAGCCGGCGCTTGAAGCGCTCCTGCTCGACGGGATCCTCAGGCACGATAAATTCTTCGTCGCCGAGGCTCACCTCGTCTTCGGAGAGAGCCATGTAATTGTCATCCTCTGATTCTCCGTCCGCTGCCTGTTCTGGAGGGCTAGCTTGTTCATCCTCCCGCTCGAGGTCTGGCTGGAGGGGATTATCATTGTCTTCGGCACTATCCAGAGCGTTATTGTCTCTTGTGCCGGTATCGCTGCTTTTGCTATGGCGAGACTTAGAGTGGCGCCGCTGACGTCGGTGCTTGGATTGCTTCCAGGAGGGATTATCCTCCGTTGTCTTATCGCCATCCCCTTCTTTGGGGGTGTCCACCATGTATATGTCATACGATGAGGTGGCAGTCCAGCGCCCTGTGGGCGGTGGTTCTTGTTCGTCTCCTGCATCGTCGTCCATACCGTCGATGTCTTCGGAGCCGAAGTCGAGCATGTCGGTTAAATCGTCGACAGTGGCTACTAAGTGGGTGGTGGGTGGGGAGCGAATTTCTTCATCGTCCGCATCCCATTCTAGCCAGACATAGTTCGGCCAAGGGTCTCCTGTCAGGGAGAGTGACCTCAACGAGTTTAGCAAGTCGCCAAAGGGCGAGTGCTGAAAGATATCCGTGGAGGTAAACTCCATGATCGGTGCCCACTCGGATTCGATAGGCACGGACGCAGGCGGCTCGGATCCCATGGCCGGGGATGAATCCAACGGTTCGGCAACACGGGTCTCGTGGGAGGTGAAGTCAGTATTCGGCTCTATCGTCGTTGAGTGCGCGGCCTCCGTGGCGGGGTCTATCCACCCGTCCTCAGATGGCGCAATTTGTTCCGGATTGAGGGCCGGAGTAGTTGCAGGTGTGATCTCCCGAACACTGTCCGACGACAGAGCTAAGTCATGCTCGTCGTGATTGCGCGGCGCACCTGTCGTGGGCCCGAATCCGTCGAAGATCAAGTCTCCGCGGATGTCGGCAGTATAGTTCAAGTTTCCAAAACCTGACCTGATGGCCAGGGGCGTAGCTCTCGACCTGCTCCAGATGGCCAAGCGAGTTGGCCCGCAGTACGAAGCCGCCGAATACGAAGATCTGTGGAGGAAAACCTCACCCTGGATCGCATCGTTGTCGATGATCGAAGGAGCCATCTAGCCTTACGGTGATGGCACAGTGGAACTCTCAATGAAAGCACCAATGTCGGTGTCAAAACCGGCGGATCTCAGGTAGGGGGTCCCGAACTGTGCGTCTAAGGCGGATGGTAATAGGAGGCGGGGGACACGATGTTTACCCAGGTTCGGGCCCTCTCGATGGAGGTAATACCCTACTTCCTGCTTGATTGATCTTGATGATATGAGTATTACAAGAGTTGATCTACCACGAGATTGTAGAGGCTAAACCCTAGAAGCTAGCCTATGGTATGATTGTTGTCGTCCTACGGACTAAACCCTCAGGTTTATATGGACACCGGAGGGGGCTAGGGTTACACAGAGTCGGTTACAAGGGAGGAGATCTACATATTCGTATTGCCAAGCTTGCCTTCCACGCCAAGGAGAGTCCCATCCGAACACGGGACGAAGTCTTCAATCTTGTATCTTCATAGTCCAACAGTCCGGCCAAAGGATAAAGTCCGGCTGTCCGAGGACCCCCTAATCCAGGACTCCCTCACACATCGCCTCGACGAATCTCCGATGGATTTATGTGTCTTCCTGGCCCCGCAACAAGATATCAATTGGGAAGAGATCACTCCAGTTGTTCCACATTATGGTCATTGAGAATGCGCCTTTCCTTGAGAGATTGCTTGTATCGGATCTAGAAGGTCCAACAAAAATCTGGGTCATTGACGCGCCGAAATTGACAGCGTTGGTGCACTCGTCTGCCAAATTCTCCGAACTCTTTATTGTATCCGTAATCGTTCAGGTACAACACTCATCTTCCTCTCCGTCTTCTTGAAATTCACATTTTTTAATTTCTTCTTGATGTATTTACGACCGTCTTCCAGAAAATGATTCCCACAAGCTTGACCCAGTCTATGCGCATAGTGAAGATCTTGGCAATAAAATCTATTGGCCCCAATCTGGATCAAGTTGTTGGATTCCTTACATGCTTTCCATGCACGGAGAAGCTACTCATCGAGGTGAAACTTCTTTCCTATTAGTAAACGGTAATCACAACGTAGCTCAAATTTTTCGTAATTTTCCCAAATTACGATGACAAGTGTAGTGTTCAAATCTGCATCTACCCACTGCACCAAAAGAAATGTTTTTAGTATTTTTTCTCACGTGATCACCTGCATCGTTAGTAGCCTAGGCTAGTCATAGTGGAAAGTAACTTAGACTACTCCAGTAACTCTATGGTTACCCTAAGAGCAAGTACTACCTCCGTCCTGGTTTACTCTTCCTATTTTGTAGTATCAAAATTTGACCATAGATTTAACTGACAAAATGTTAATGCATGTCACTAAGAACTATATCGTTGGATTCGTATTTGAACATAATTTCAAATGGTGTAATTTTTAGTGACATGCATTGGCATTTTCTTACGTAAATCTATGGTCAAAATTTTATACTAAATAAGAGGTAGTACAAAAGTGGGCTATAATGGCCCTCCACTATGTAGGCCAAAACACGTGCCAAATTCACTTGTGATGCATTTTGCATCGATGCCCCTCCATTGCTCACCTGGTGCCCCAATCTGGATCACCTACTTTGCTCCGGTGCCAAATTAACTCACGCAATGAAAAAACACTTGCGTGGGAGAGAGAGAGAGGACTGAGGCAATAAAAAAACACTTGTTTGGGAGAGTGAGAGGCTGGTGTAGTTGGTTTGATTGATTTGTTTATACATGTGGGTCTGTGTGCACAGCGGTGCCAACTCTCTCACATCGCGAGAGCGGTGCCAAAATCTTTTGATTTGACATTGATGCGTATTATGTGGCATACTTTTGCGAAATATGGCATCGGCCACATAGTGGAAGGCAACAAATGCCCAAGATCTTCACGTACTCCTAGGTAAATGAGAGGAAAGAGAAAGAGATAGATAGAGAGAGAGAGTGAAAAAATATCACTAGCCAGCCAACCCTATCGTATGAGCGAATGATATTGGTACCTCTTGATGAGACGGCAATCTTATACAGCCAGCTGCTCTAATATGTTCTCTTCTTTTGCAGATAAAAAAAGACCCGAAAGTGAAAAATGTGCTGCACTATAACAATCTCATCGAATGCCTTGATCTCCATCTTACAGAAATTGATTTGATCGACTACCGAGGCAGCACATCTGAGATTAAATTGGCCAGGTTCTTTGTTCTGGAGGCAAGTGTGCTCAAGGTAATGAGGTTTGGCGTTCTCTGGCGCAACAATGAATGGCGTGCTGATCACCGCAAGCGTCTAAGCCTAAATGACAAAGTCTCCGCAGAAGCTGGATTTGTTTTTGAAACATTAAGTGGCCATAGACTCGAAAACTTATTTGCCCATTAGTGACTTGTCAGGGCGGTGGATTTTAGTTTGTACGATAATGCTGCATCCACCTAAAGTAACGAAAGTTCTTACGTAAACTTCCTAGTAATTCCCTCTTCGTAGGTGCAGCATTACTTCTAACATTTGTAATATCAGTTTGAAACTTGTAATATTGACGTGTCCTATTCCTACGTTTTCAAAATCCTGCGAATCAAACAGGTCTTGAGTTGGTGATGATGTTGTGCCTGCCATCTTTCACCAATAGCCGTCGGATCTAGATCTGACGCATACAAACCAAACTTCTCCAGTTTTGCAAAAAGATGCCCGCACTTGTTCCCTATTTACAAACAACTCCTTGTGTCTCACAATCAGCCTTATCTCCTCCCCACCACATCTAGAAGGCCATGAAAAAATCTGGCGCGATGGCCCCTGCCGGCGCCGTCCACCCCCCAATCTTGGTGTTCCGTGCAATGCACGAGCATCTATGCACGGGAAATTATGTCGAACACGGCTAGTTGTAAGCAGGCTAGGTCTACAGCCATGATGATAGTGACTGCAGACGGTGTGGCTGACTATGGTATGCCGAACACGGCGCCTATACTTAGGTGTCATCTCCGGCGTAGGGTCTTGTCACTTCACTGTGAGGAGCAGCACGTAATAATTTGACCAACGGGTCGTACAGTGCTACTACATTGGTAGTAGTACTACTACTAGTACTAGCACCACCGTCTGGATTTAGTAGTACTACCACGTCCATCTGGATTTAGTATTTGACTAGCAATATCTAGTAATGCATGTCACAAAAAATGCACTACTCCCTCTGTAAATAAATACATGGTGTATTGTTTTATTCCTATTGGCGAGATAACTTAATGTCTTTTTGCTACTTAATAGGATTACATGCAATGAACTAACCACTGCATGTGATGTTTGGTAGTCTCAAGTCATTGAAAGCATGCACGGGCACGGAGGGGGACGCAGCTTCATTGACTTACTGCACCTGCCTTTGGGTGTATGACACGTGGGCCCAATAGGTGGCTGGCCAACCCGTCATACAACCAAAGGCAGGTGCAGTAGAGGGGCGAGGAGTAGCTGGCCAACACGCACGTGAATCCAACGCAGTCTGCACTTCTCATATAAAGGCTCCCGCCAGTCCAATCTACGAAATCCTGCGCACCTACGCACCCAAGGGCAAGAGTGATCACTCCAATCGCAAGATTAGTTGACTAGAAGCTAGACCTATGGAGGCGATGAGCGCGAGCATCAGCCGGCTGTGCCAGATGGTCCACGACGCCGGCCTCCGACCTGGCACCGAGGAACGTCTCCAGGTAGTGCTTGAGGCCGCCAGGGCGAGGGGCCGCTTGGACGACAGCTTCGTCTCCTTGTTCGATGAGGTCCTCGTCCGCTTCCTCGACAAGTTCACCGTCGTCAAGAAGCTCGCGGACGACATTGACGTACGCCTCCAGCCCACGCGCCCAGTCTCTGTGATGCCTGCCACCCTCAACGGCCTCTATGGTGACAACCTCTTCGACGCACTGGTGGCCCTGCGACTGCCCGCCGTCGTGCCGGGGAATGTCCACCTCGAGGTCGCGCTCGCCGCGCAATGCCTGGCGCAGCAAGACACCATCGACATAATCACCCACGTCTACGCGCAAATCGTCCACAAGGACTACTACATGCAAGAGGAGGACGATAGGACGCTGGCCTTCTTGGACTGCAGGGCAACCTTGGACGGCATTGTTCAGAAGCACGTTGAGCTTGCCGCCAACGCTGCTGCTCCTCACACGTCGGGTGGTGACCCGGTGCACTAGGGCGTGAGGATGTCGTTGATGGATCCGTATGTATCTTTATCTTTTCGTCAAATCCATGTAGTAGTATATGGTACTACTAGTAATTATCTTACCTTTCGCATCAACTTCATAATTTTCCTACGTACTCCATGCATGAACGGCGCCAGAACCAAACTTCTCATTACTCTAGGGAAAATCGTTATTTCTATCTATCGGTCGCGCCATGGAGCAGAACCAAAATTTACAAGTTACAAGTTCAAAAGGAAAAGCTTGTCGTGTACGCGTCACACCCCCACACAGTTGGTCCGGCACGCCACTCAAGGGGGAATGCGTGCGGTGTTTCATTTTCACTTACAAGTGGGACCGCAGTTGAGCAAACCGACTATCGGCAAACCCCCACCCCGCCCATCGTGCGATGGCTGAGAAAACACGAGGGAGAAGATATGGCTGTAGCACGGACTCCAAGAAAATTGGTGTCGGATGGGACTCGTGTGCGTGGCGTGTGCCGTACTGCTAGACATGAATGCTAGTTATGGCCCATGCCACCCCACTATATCGAGGTGCTGGTTACGTAGAACAAATTTCCTGGAGTCTGTGCTCAACCCTCCTCTATCTCTCTTCTTAGCCAGCCAGCAGACGCGCGGAGCCCATCGTCTGTTTGCTCATATGCGGTCCCACATGTCAGTGAAAACGCAAGAGGACCCACTGAACCTGCACATCTTTCACCTCGACGTGCTGGTGATGAAAAACAAATCCAATAAAGATCTTCGGTGGCCGCTTTTGGAGTTACTCAAGAGTACTAAGATTCTATTTACAGTTTAACCCAAGATGCACATCACGTGGCTTCAACTACCACTCTATTTTCTTGCATGACACGACCTGGATGCTGGATGTCCCACGTGTCAGCAAAAGGAGGAAGAACTCGACCAAATCTTCGGTTGTGCTAACTTAAAATTTTATTGTGTAGAATGGATGCAAGTTTTGGTATTGGGAAGAAGAGTACAACGATATATTGATAGAGCGCAATTTAGTAGATATTCTAGCACTTTTAGCTAGCATAGAGGCTAGAGATGAGACTAGTGCACTTGTTGATAGAATAGAGGCTAGACACGTCTACTTCTTTGCACTCGAAGAAGAAAGAAGCACGCAGGATCGAGCCTCCGCAGATCAACAATGAATGCATCGAGAAGGCACTAATCCAACTTACAAGAGCAGTTATGGAAGTTGGATATCTTCTAAAATGTATTCTTGTGGTTCTTGTTTTTCTAGTCAAAATTTTGGTGATGTATTTCCATGTACCAAAAAATCAATGAAGAAATAAAGATATGTGTTTGCAAAGAAAAATGTACGCGGCCGGGATGCGTCCGCGCGTTCGGTGCACAGCCACCGCATCCGAGAAATGGCCCAGACACGACCCCATTGCCCTACCCAAACGGACAGAATCCAGGCAAAACAGAGGTCCGTTTGGGGTCGTGCGTTGGAGTTGGCCTTACAAGTGGCACCGCAGTTGAGGAAACCGACTATCGGCAAACCCCCACCTCGCCCGCCGCACGATGGATGAGTTAGAGAAACGACGAGGTTGAAGAGATTGCTGTAGCACGGACTCCAACAAATATGGTGTCAGATGGAAGTCGTGCTGGTGGCGTGTGCCGTACTCCTGGACGTGAATGCTTGTTCTGGCCCATGCCACCCTACTAATCCTACTACTTATAGTAGTAGTATCGAGGATTCGAGGTGCTGGTTACGTACAACAAAAACATTAACATATGGCCCACCTCACATTGTGGCCAAATTTCCTGGAGTCTATGCTAGGTTAAAAAGTGTTCTTTGTGAGGATGGGTGGCTGGTCTCAAGTTTAAAACTTGTTGTATTACGTACGTAGACGTAGAGATAGTGCAGCATGTGAAGCTAGTACAAATAGTGTACTATTGTTGATTGGCCTCATCCGATAACCTGTTACAATGCACGTACAATTATGTATTCGGAAAATATTTTTTTGCCTCGTCGCAACACCCACTCAGAGAAGCGACTCGAAAGCCATTCATAAATTTAGTAAGTTTATCACAGGCATATCATTTTATTACATACAACAGGTCATCAACCCACAACGACAACGAGGATACATTATAAATACTAAAGTTTTCATCACACAACAAATAACAAGCAATGAAATGAACTTCAACTCAACCAATCCTCGGCATTGGAAATGCTTGCTTTGAACCACAAGTGATTCTCTGGGAATGGCCAGCTACTGTCAATCTCGAGACCAACGCAGGACTGATCATCCAGGCTGAAGTGACCTACTATATCACGACCAGGGTAGGGAACCACCGCAATGTCCGACGTATAGATACAGTTGCTTCTCATAAATGGTAGTAACGTTGTGTCAACAGCAGTTGGATCGCCTTTCGCTATCATTGGGTAGTCCAAGGAAGAGCGAGTTTGCTCCAAGATATCAATACTGTACCAGGGAGAAGGTGTTGGCGCTAGCACAGTAGTATCCATCCAGAATACCATGCAACGGGTGTTGGAATAGGTCCGGAGAGTGCGACCATGGGAGACAACACCTGCTTCCTTAGTAGTAACATCAGCAGTGGGCTGTATACAGACAAGAAGGGGTGATCCATCGGAAGTTGCCAGGCGCCACTGAGTATATGGGCCCTCCTCGTCCTCATGCTCGTGATCATCACCATCGTCATCTCCCCCTTGGTTATAATTTTTTTCAAGTATAGGTGGTGGAATGTTCACAGGACCTTGGAAACACAAGAAGAAGGTTAATTAGTAGAGAAGGGAAACTTGCTAACCCGCATGCATGTGGACGAAACAATTATAATTACGGTGGAAGACAAACGTACCGAAACAACGAGGATCCCATGCAAAAACAATGCCACGAGTGGTGGAAGCAAACACAAGATCCTCGTATTTAATTGCATCATAGTACTCAGCATCCGTGTATAGAAACTGATTTTTGAGCAATATCCATGGACGAACCGTGGAATCAGTAATGACGGCAACAAGCTTGTCGAATATAGCAACAACTTCATAGTTCTCATAATTCCAAGAGCGGTTGGGAACTCGACAAATTGCTATCTTCCGTAGACGACAGCCACCATGATCGTATTTGAACGTACGTAGATCATCTGTGTGCTCAACCTCAGGGCACTCTGATATTTTTGGAAGTGGAATCCGCTGACGAGTGTACACATCCACAAGTTCCCACTCGCAATTGTACCCAATATAAACAACCCAATCTCCATTTGCGCCAGCCCAGGCCTTACCCTTAAGCGATGGCATCTTGACATCACACGTATCATTATCAAGCGGCATCAACTTGCACTAGGCGAGGCCTCCGTCGTCCGCGCCCATGCGAACAGACTTATAGCGAAGAAGATAGGGGAGATCAAACCGCTCCTGGACCCTTGGGTTCCTTGTAATGATGTTATTAGTTGAGTCAAGAATGTTCTTGAACGAACTTGCAATGCTAGCCGAGGTGATGACGTCGCACCGATTAATGAGTTCCCCCACCACGTCATCTTTCAGATTGGGGCAAGAATAATGGGGTCGTTTCCGGCTTGTTCCCTCCATGGAGAAGACGATCGAACAATGGCAGAAGGAAGGGTGAAGGCAAATGGAGGAGGGAGGAAGAGCGTGCGACAGCAGTTCCAAATCGAGAGGGAAAGGCGAAGAGTCGGTGGACGGTTGCTAGTTTGCCACGGTATACGAAGAGGCGCCCCGGCCTACATGTCCTTTCAGAAATTGTACAAAAGGACTCGCCGTCGTCTCACTGACATGTTGGAACGGGACCACATGTCAACGAAACATGGTGTGTAATTTCTCGTGCAAAATGCGATCTGGCCGCGTTGGCCCGAAGTGCCGTATTATTTCTCGACTTTATTTTTTAATGGCGTGCCGTTCAGTTTTGAAGCACGACTAACTGGTACTGTTTGCAGAGAAAATATAAACTACTCTACCACTACTCCACCTCTAGTACTAGTAGTATAAAAAAGATATATAGGCTGGAGCTTCAGAGCTTTCTTGCTAAGGGCTGCCCACTTGCTTCTCACACTATCACCCTCTCTCCAGATCTAAAAAAGACGGCCTCTCTCTCCCTCCTCATCGGCGGTCACAGATCCGCTGGGGAAGAAAAGGACATGCAGCGTTGACGCACTCATCGTCGGCGAGCGAGGTCACGCACTGACGACAAGGCCGTCATCTCAGACCTAGCGCCCGCGCGGGATGGCCTCCGTCCCCAAGCTCGTTGCCGTAGTGCGTGCGGAGGACGACGACCACGAGCGAAGCCACTTCCCGCTGACCCTCAGGTATGCTACCTCTTTTCGAACCATACCCTTGTTCTATTGCCCCATCTGCCACGTCGCTGCGTGTGGATCTTTTTCCACTCCACCATCTTCCCAATTTGCTATCCTCTGCTCTGCTGGTCACGCAGACGAAAACCTTAATTTGCACTATTAAAGGAAACCCTACTTCATGCAGACTAATCCATGTCTGGGTTGAATAAGGAAAGGAAGGGAGACTGTACTGTCCAAGAGAGTAGGCATCGAACCCGCATCTAGGTTGAAAAGGGGAAAATCAGTAGGTAAGGAACGAGTCTCGTGTCTCTTGGTTGAAGAAGGGTAGAAAGGCATGACAACGCAATAGAGAATGACCAGGTCGATCGTTTTGTTGTCCTCACATAGGAAAAAGGTGGCTAAACATAACAAAAATGGGACGTAATCCACATATGCTGCCTGGATATTTGTTGCTCTTGGCAACCATACCTCCCTCACCACTCTATGCGTCCGTGGAGGTACATCGTACTGGTGCGCCCACTGTCCGAATGGGCCTCCCATGCTCTTATTGTCACTTTTTTGCTGTTAGTATAACGCCAGCAGTCAAGTCAAGCAATGCTACTGCTAAAGTGATGCCACATTTAACTAATGCCGCACTCAGTCTAATGCCACCGATAAATTTAAGCAATGCCATTTAATGTCACTAGATTATTCTAGGGTTAGCTGTTGATTGTGGATGTATTAAAGATTTTTCAGCTAATGCATTCTAATGCTGTTGCACAGCCAGTATACCAATGATGAAACTTTTTACTACCTTCAGATTTTTGCATTGTTAATGCTTATAGATTACATACCTCACTTGCATGAGATAAGTTAATTTTTTTGTACGGTGTCACCAAAATGCCAAGGCGCTGATGTCATTTTATTTTGGTTAAACTGCACAAAAAATTATGAAGACAAGAGAAAAGGTCAAGAGTGGGCACCTCCTCCTCCGGCTGTTCTCTTGATTCGTTCGATCAAGTTTTTATGTTTGATCGATTATCAATATTGGGATAGCAATTTTTAAGGCCCCCCGAGTTCGAATTGATATTTACCTTGGAGGTACATGGTTTGCAATTTTTTATACTGTCATTAGTTAATAATGCTAGTTACCTTCAGACTTTTGTATTTGGTTTAATGCTCATGCACAGCTAGTATACCAATGCTGAAATGTGTTACCTTTACATTTTGTATTGTTAATTCTTATAGAAATCTTCTAGTGCCAGAGTTTATTGAAATCTGTTCAGTAAAACCATTGTACTGTACCCTGTAATTAAATAACTACTCTACTGTTGCACTAGCCACTGGATTAGCGTATATTTGTAGTATTCGAAATTTCGAATGGTGTTGCATTAGCGTATGGACATAAATAAAGTGTGGCAAGCTTTCCCAGATATGTGCTCAAGAAAACTACTACCTGTTTTTCTAAATACTAGACGTTTGGGTACTTTAAACTGAACCGCGAAAACATCTTATATTAAGGAACAGAGGGTGTAGAGTTCACTCAAATTATCCCGGTAAAGCTAGTCACACCTTTGTTAAAATTAATGTTCATTATGTTATCGGAGGAGGTCTGTAAGTTTGTCTCTAATGCTTGTCGACTACATACCTGACATCATGATGTAATGTTAAGTCATTTCCTTTTGTACAGTGTCACTGAATTTTCAAGGCGGTGATGGCATTTTATTTTAGTTGAACTGCACAAAATATGCTTAAAAGAAGAGGAAAGGTCAGGAATCGATCATTCTTTCAGAAAGAACTATATATGCCTTTCTGACATCAGCCGATGTTGCCTTATTTATTCCTTCAAACAGGTGGTTAGAAACAGTCTTGCTACCTTTTCCCATTAAGAAATTGGAATGCTTATATTTGTGTTCAACTAGTGCCACTTTTATAGTAATCACACTTTCAATATCTATGCAAACAGGGATGCTCGATTTTAGTGGAACTACACAAAAAGTCCAACTGGTTCAACATTAGGAGCATGTTTTCTTCCAAACCTTTATATCCAATTGGTGGCACTATGAGCTATTCATTAAGAAGGTACATGGTTTGCTACTATCTTGCTACTCTTTTTGTACTGTCATTAGATAGTAATACTAGTGGTTTGCATGTGAATTTATTGGCAGGGTGGACCTACATTGGAGGTGCAGGAAAGGATTCAATGATTGGATGCTCAATTTCGGTTGTATCGATTTCACCTCTTCCATCACTGTGAACATGGATATCCTTGGTATGATGAAGAATAGGCACTATATTTCTGCTTTGAATAAGCAAATCAATTCAGTATGAAATTGTCCAGGGCAAAACATGACTGTATCAAATTGTCCAGTGCAAAACATGACAGATGCTAAGCGGAAGAGACATGTTTAAACCGAAAATACAAGGTGGGGTATATGTTTACTAGCTGCTTGATATTTGTGCAGACAGAGATGTCTGCCCGTTGCTATTTGGCAAACACACAAAGTGACCGCAATTTTGGTTGAACTGCACAAGAGAATAGTATAGTCACTGCATGCAGTGCCATTTGAAAATAGACACAGAAAGATTGGATAGTCACTTCATGGACTGCAGAAAAGTAGTACTGTACTATTTATTGGCCAACACTAGGTGCTTCATTGCTTTGGTCTGATTATACAATGGGCATCATTTTGCCTAAGTTAAAGTTTGTATTCTGAAAATAGTCTCGCCGTGTGATCGAGAGAAGACCAAATCATATTGCAGTGGATGTTCCTCCATCATGTGTGGTTCATTCTCATGGTTCCAGCTGTTGGTGAAACCACTTACATTTGCAAGAGGAATTGTAGACTTCACAAACAAATTTGTCTTTCAGTCTGTACTGAATGTTGGCCAAGAGAAGCATCCATGTTAGTAGGAAGAACATATGTTTTTTCTAGATCTTTGCTTTTGGAGCTACATATTTGTATATGATCTGTGAATCATTGAGATGCATTAACATGTTGATCTTATGTATGGGAATCATACTAGTTGGTTTTAGTTGTGGTTGATCTTTGCTTTTGGAGCTACATATTTGTATATGATCTGTGAATCATTGAGATGCATTGACAGTTCCTTATATCTGTTCGCTCAGTGTTTACAAGTTACTGATCGATCACTAGCTAGCCTACTAATGCGCTCCTGGCAGTTTTAGTTGCGACGCAAGATCTGAAGTGGAAGTTTTTTGAATAAAAATGCCTACCTCTGAAGAAACTAACAAGCTGCTCTGAAGAAAATGCCATGCGAATCTGAAGAAACTGCCAGCGAAAATGTTCGCAAATGCCTTATCTCCCAACTAAAGTTCATCAACTAATGCCCTCGGCTGCGACTCGTTGCATGCTGCTCCACGTACTAGCTGCGAGCGATTTTGAGTGCCTGCATGCACCCGGCCGTAATTAAGGCAGCTAACTGATGCAAAAAAGATGCACTTTAATTGTTGCGGGCCTTTTAAATCCGTGGAATCATTATTGACAAGGAGGGAGACGATTCGAGTGCACTCGTTTGACCGTCATGCCGGCGTGCGACCCAGCACGGCCGGGACGGGACGACACAGTCAGAATTTCAGTTTCTCTAGTTTTCCACGGCAAGCTGGCGCGCTAAGCCATGCCTGCTTAATTATGCATTGAATTCCGATGACCATCGCGCTACCTTCCGCCTATAAGTACTGTTTCCCGGCCTTCTATGGTGGCACCGTGACCCAACTCGCCCTATCCTCATAAGCCCCCACCGGCCCGACGTCGCTCGCCACTTATCCTCGCTCTCGCCACGTCCGCCATGCCCCCGCCCGTCCACGATAGGCGAGGCCGGAGGCAGTCACCGCCGGAACTAGTGTTCGGTTTTTCACCGGAAGGCAGACGGAGGGAGGAGGCATTCTATCGGTCTTTATATAGCAATGCGGAGATCGAGGACTTGTTGGAGCGCGACCGCCTGGCGGAGGAGCAGGAGTTGTTGGAGCGCGACCGCTTGGCGGAGGAGCAGCGTATCGCCGATTTGCGCCGCCAGCAGGACATGGAGCAGCAGTGCACCGACGCTCTGAGTCGCGAGCAGAGCGCCTGCAACTGGGCCGACTACATGGAGGCCGGTGCCCGGCAAATAGCCCTGGAGGCTGTCGGGCATGCACGCATTCGCGACGCCGATTTTTACTACCAGCTCGTCAAGTGGGTTTCCCTCTTAGAAGCCGAAGCTTCGGTGGACCACGCCGGCATGGAAAGGGCCAACGCGCACGAGCAACGCGCCCTATCGCACCTCTGGCAAGTCCGAGGCGAGGTGAAGGACGCCGGTGCCGGCGTTTGGCGTGTACTGCAGATGGCGGCCAGCATCGTCTAGTTAGCTAAGAGTAAGTTAGTACTTGTACGCTACTAGAGTATTAGTGGGAGTGGATAGTTAACTTGGCTATGATGGTTGTCAACGTGGAAGTTCAGTACTCTATATGTGGATCAGACCTGTTACTTTGCTCTGAATGTTGAACTTTCCGTTTGAACGTATGGAATGGACTGTTATTTTTTTAAATGGGTTGTATTTGTCCTCCACGGGTTTAGAGGCTGACTTGTGGGCCTACCAAGTTGACGCGTACACAATGAGGAGATGATTGTACGTGGAGAGGATGACAGCAGGGACCCGCCAAGGTCATGGCAGTATGCAAGCAAGTGCCTCCTTATTTCAAGCCAATAAAAAATGGCTCCTCCTAATGGATTTCTGACATCTGGGTCCCATGCCATTGTCAACGTAGTCAATAAATGAGAGAATTGCACAACGAGCGGCTGACACCAGGGACCCAGCAACTCGCCCAGTTATTTTTGTTTTGGGTTAATTTGATAAATGCCACTCCAAATCTGGTGTTTCTGAGAAATGCCACTGCAATTTCCAAACTTTGAAAAATGCCATTTCATGCCATTTCCAGTGGCATTTTTCGAAGTCTGGAGTGGCGTTTTTCAAAGTTTGCAAATTGAAGTGGTTTTTTCCAAAGTTTGCAAAAATTGTAGTGGCATTTTTCAAAGTTTGGAAATTGCAGTGGCATTTTTATGAATCGCCATAATTGGAGTGGCATTTATCTAATTTGTTTTTGAGACGGAAGCAGGGTGTCAACTGGGCTGTGTGGGGCACTCTGGCCTATCTAGACAGCCTTCTCTTTTATGTTTACCACAGACCAGCCCAGTAGTTTTTTTTCTTTCTGAAAATGGCTAGCCCAGTTTTTTTGTGCCAAGTAAGTCGCTTTGTCAGGCCTGTTGAGCTTTATTCAGCTGGCCGAGAAAATGGCCTATCAGTAATGAGAAATGGGCTGTACATTTTTAAAACACATCAAACCGGCAATTAGTTTCAAATTTCTTTTTTTCATTTCGAGATTTTAAATTGCATTAATTTTATGCATGGACAATTTGTTGGATTTTATATTGATATACATTTATTTTTAAAATCAGTTTGAATGTGACTCGAAATTTCGGGATTAAAAACAGTTCGGACCGCACCGAAATATGCAAAATTTCGTATAATTTTTTAATCGTGGCCACAATATGGTCTGTAATGCTAACAAAAAGAATACGGGCTCCAAAAAAACCTTAAGAATTAGCAAATGGGCTGTAAATTATTAGAAATAATGGTAGATGGGCTGTATGCTGTTTTCCACAGATTTGAGGCTTTCCTAAAAAAAGGTTGACGCACAAGCAGTGACTGTTGGATGTCCATCCAACGGCCGTCGTGCTTCTTCAATCTCTACTCTTCCTGCTCCAGCCGCTCAAACAAGCGCCGGCGGGACAGCCTGCTCCCTCCTCCCCGCGGCCGGCTGTGCTGCCGCGCAGGCGTCGCCGCCCCACTGTACTCCCATCGCTGGCCTAGCCATCCCTCTACTCACCCACACCTGCTGTTATTCTCCGGCGACGGTAGACGAACCAGTAAACCCTCGTACAGTCGTACTCGCCTCCGCGTGGGAAACAACTGCCGAGTCTTCCCTGCCTCCGTGTCATTCCCTTCCTAGGCCTCGCCGTCATCCTTGTTAGTACGGGATCCGCTAGGTCTTCGGGGAGGGGGACCGAACACCGGATTCGCTCCACTTTCTTTACCCAGCCCTGCGAAATAGTTGGTTGCTCAGTAATGTATTCCGACATTCTTATTCGGGAATTGAGCGCTTACCGGGGTATCCGGATGGTTGCAGTCGAGGCCGATGTCCTCAGTGGTGTCCGGCCACTGTTTTCATTTCCCAAAAAGCAACTTCCACATCCCTTTGTGCGTAGTGCCAAAGAAGTGTTGAAGGGTTCGTGGTCCCTCCGGATAAAACTCCCACAGGCGAAGAGGCCTACGCTGGCATGGCAGGAATCGGCAGACTAGCATTACTTGAATCACGTTGACAAGATCAATGTCCCTCTCAAGGAGGGTTCGGATGTGGCTCTGCAAGGTCTGTACTTCGTCAACCAACCCCCAGTCCACTCCCCTATTAATCCACGATGCAAGCTGTGACGGGGGTCCCGAGCGGAACGCAGGTGTAGCTGCCCACTTGGTACCGCGGGGTTCTGTGACGTAAAACCACTCCCGCTGCCATTGATTGGAAGTCTCAGTGAAAGAACCTTTTGGCCAAAGAGCATTGGTAAGCTTGCTCACTACAGCGCTGCCGCACTCCGCCTGTTTCCCGTTGAACACCTTTGGCTTCATACTAAAGGTCTTGAGCCACAAGCCGAAGTGTGGGGGAACTCGGAGGAAGGCCTCACAAGTGATGATGAACGCCGAAACGTGAAGGAAAGAATCTGGGGCCAGATCGTGAAAATCTAGTCCATAATAAAACATGAGCCCTCGAACGAAGGGGTTCAGAGCAAAACCTAACCCTCAGAGGAAGTGAGAGATGAACACGACCCTCTCGCCGGATCTGGGAGTCGGAATAACCTGTCCCTGAGCAGGAAGCCTGTGGGGGATCTCCGCGGTCGGGTATCTAGCCGCCCGGAGCTTCGCAATATCTTCCTCTGTAACAGAGGAAGCCATCCATCGGCCTTGCGGGCTGGATCCGGACATGACTGGGAGGATTAAAGCAACGGAGTCGAGCCTTGGGTGCTAGAACTCGAGGTTGGGGAGGCTGAGGAAAAGTTCGGTGTAAATAAAGACGACCATTTGCGCCTTTATAAAGGCGGAGGGCATCGAACGCCTCATCCTAAGCCTGAAAACCTGCCTATTCCCATGGAATCTTTCCAATGGAACGGTTGGGTCACCCACGCTCGTGTTAATAAAAATCCCGTGATAGGGGGACACGATCTCTGCTTCGACAAGATGTGCCAATAAAAACCTCGCCTCGAAACGTGGAACGGCAGGGCAGGAAACGGTTCAAAATAATGACTGGGCGAGCGTGATGTCATGTTACCAAAAGTCGCCGGCAGATTGGACTCGCGAAATATTATATTCTTTTGTGATGCTCATGTTACAGATCCGGACACGTTCGGCCGAAGACTATCTTGGAGTGTACGGGAAGGAGAACCAGCCTTGCAAGGCCGAAGACAATTCGCCCGCCGGACACCTCGTCATTGAAAGCCTGGTTCAGGGGCTACTGAGGGAGTCCTGGACTAAGGGTCCTCGGGTGTCCGGCCTGTTGGACATGGGCCGGACTGATGGGCTGTGAAGATACGAAGAACGAAGACTCCACCCGTATCCAAATGGGACTCTCCTTGGCGTCGAAGGCAAGCTTGGCGACTGAATATGAAGATTCCTTTCTCTGTAACCGACTTTGTACAACCCTAGCCCCCTCCGGTGTCTATATAAACCGGAGGGCTTAGTCCGAAACAGATATATAGTCATACATGCTAGACTTCTAGGGTTTTAGCCATTACGATCTCGTGGTAGATCAACTCTTGTAATACTCATATTCATCAGGATCAATCAAGCAGGAAGTAGGGTATTACCTCCATAGAGAGGGCCCGAACCTGGGTAAACATCGTGTCCCCCGCCTCCTGTTACCATCGACCTTAGACGCACAGTTCAGGACCCCCTACCCGAGATCCGCCGGTTTTGACACCGACACCCACCCAGGTGCCCCCCTCAGGTGGCTCTTGGCTCCAGAAGTTCTCATTTCTTGTATAAAAAAATCCTCGCAAAGTTTTGTTCCATTCCGAGAACTTCTATTTCTGCACAAAAACAACACCATGGTAGTTCTGCTGAAAACAACGTCAATCCGGGGTTAGTTTCATTCAAATCATGCAAATTACAGTCCAAAACAAGAGGAAGTGTTAGGAAAAGTAGATACGCTGGAGACGTATCAACTCCCCCAAGCTTAAACCTTTGCTTGTACTCAAGCAATTCAGTTGCTAAACTGAAAGTGAAAAAGAAAAACTTGTACGAACTCTTTTGCTCTTGTTTGCATAAATAAGCTTAAACATCACCCAGGTTTCAGCCAAGATTATAGCTGACCATGTCGACAATAACTCTTAAAAATTATATTAACTCATATCAATGACATAATCAGCTAGCGAGCAATAATAAGATATCTCAAACAGCAACACATTATCAAAACAACCGTGATATAATATGACAATAGTGGTATCTTGCTAGCCCTTTCTGAGACCGCAAAACATAAATGCAGAGCACGTCCAAAGTTCAAGCAGCGACTAAACATTGTAATTCATGGTAGAAAAGATCCAGTCATGATGCACCCAACATTAGCTACACACAATGCATCAGCAAGACAGCTATGCTCTTAGGTTCTGGCGCTTATTTTAGAAGATGATGACACAACATAAAAGTAAATAGATAGTCCCTTCACAGAGGGAATCAGTGCTTTGCAGAGGTGCCAGAGCTCAAGTTTTTAAAACAGAGGTAAATGATGTTTTGAGACATGCACCCTTCTTGTTTACTTCACGACCAACAGTTATCAATATCTTCCATGCTAAGCATGCTAGTGGCGGTTCCCAAGCGATAAAAGTAAAGGTTTACTCTCCCTCCACCAACAATCACACTCCACGGCTTGTCCGAAACAATGGGTGCCTTCCATACCAACAACAGTCTCGGGGGAGTTTTGTTTAAGTATTTGCATTTTTGAGTTCGGGACTGGGAATCCCTAATACCGCCCTTTTCTCGTACGATGGCGAGTGAATAAACACCCGACCTGAGAATAACCTGCTTAGCATGGAAGATACCGACCACCTCCTGTCGTTCCATGAACAATCCAGGCACACCAAAAGGACATTTATTTGAAGTTTTCAGAGGTGGCACATGCAAATTTACTTAGGACGGCAGGGTAATACCGCATATAGGTAGGTATGGTGGACTCATCTAGAATAACTTGGGTTCAAGGTTTTTGATGTACAAGCAGAATTCCCACTTAGTACAGGCGAAGGCTAGCAAATAGGTTGAGAAGGCCAGCTAGAGAGCAACAACGGTCATGAACATGCATTATGCATAAGTAACATTGGACACTAGCATGAGTAGGATATGAACACCATGAACATAAATATCATAGAGGCTATGTTGGTTTTCATTCAACTACATGCATGAACATGTGTCAAGTCAAGCCACTCGAACATTCAGAGGAGGATACCATATCATCACTACATCACAATCATTTTAACGCAATGTTGATATCCAAGATAAATCATTATCCACCCCTAGCTACTTATGCATGGCATTAGAAACTATAATCTCTAATTGTCATTGCAAACATGTTTAATCATAATGGGCTGAATCATGGATACTAGGTTAAACATATTTACAAAAATAGAACAAGTCGAGTTCATACCCGTTCTCTCTGCCACGGCCAGTTCATCAAATATCGTCATTATTGCCTTTCACTTGCACGACCGAACGATATGAAAATAATAATAGTGCAAGAGTGCCATGGACTAAGCTAGAATCTGCAAACATTTTATTCAACAAGAGAAGACAAGGTAATATGGGCTCTTTGCTAGATCAACAATAATGCATATGAGAGCCACTCAACATTTTCATCGTGGTCTTCTCCTCGGTATGACTCAATAAAAGGAAAAGGAATTCAGAGAAATGCACTAAAATATTTTTGGAGTTTTTTTGGTTTTCTTGAACAAGTAAGTAAAAGGGAAAAGCAAAAACAAGAAAAACTATTTACACGTGAAAACTCCCAACAAGCAAAAGAAGAACAAGGAAATCTTTTTGGGTTTTCTTTTTAGTGCTACAGCTAACTACTCTAGAAAGAAAAAAAAAATAAAAAAGAAGCAGGAAATATTTTTGTATTTTCTCAAAGTTTTTCAAACACACAAGAAGAAAGCGAGAAAATAAATTTAACATGGATAATACAATGAAAAAGTGTGGACACCGACAACTGGAATGAAATGTGTGAACATGAATGTAATATCGGTGGAAATACGTACTCCCCCAAGCTTAGGCCTTTGGCCTAACTTGGTAAGCAGTCAGTAGCCTGGATAGTAGTCGGGGTGCTAAGGAGCGGGCATCCATGGATCCCACTGCTGAGGCTCCTCCTCTGCGGTAGCCTGGTTGTTCCGGTAGGCGATGATATCTGCAGGCATAATCCTATATCCGCCCCTGGCAATAGGATCAAACAAAGCAGGTGCATGCAATGGAATAATAGCACGAGTATTAACACTGAAAACCAAGTTATAAGGAATAGGAATGTTAGGGTAATCGTGTGCAATAAACTGGTGGTGTTCCAGGCTGCGCGATCTAGGTGAACCTTGGGCAAGGGATAATCATGAAGGCGTATCTCAATATCGAAGCGAGCCGCCAAACGAGTAGCATAAATACCACCGTGTATTTTACCCTTGGATTTATTAAGATGAAGGCGGCGTGCCACAATAGCTCCCAAGCTATAAGTGTTGTAGCCCTCAAGTTCACGACGTAAAACAACAAGGTCTGGGGCACTGAGTTGTAACGCCCACGATGCGGCTATATCTCCCACGTGTCGAGGCACGACTTAGAGGCATAACCGCATTGTAGGTATTGTCGCAAGAAGGGTCATCTTCACACAATCCCATGTAATGAACAAGAATGGGATAACGAGAGTTGGCTTACAATCGCCACTTCACACAATACATAAATTAATTCATACATCATCCAAAATCCACACATAGACCGACTACGGTCAAATCCAAATGAAAATAAGATAACCCCAAATGCTATATCCCCGATCGTCCCAACTGGGCTCTAGTACTGATCATCAGGAAACGAAACATAGTAACGACCACGTTCCTCGTCGAACTCCCACTTGAGCTCGGTTGCGTCATCTGCACTGGTATCGTCGGCACCTGCAACTATTTTGGTAGAATCTGTGAGTCACGAGGACTCAGCAATCTCACACCCGCGAGATCAAGACTATTTAAGCTTATAGGAAAGGATGGTGTAATGAGGTGGAGCTGCAGCAAGCACTAAGCATATATGGTGGCTAACATACGCAAATGAGAGTGAGAAGAGAAGCAACACAACGGTCGCGAAGCTAGAAATGATCAAGAAGTGATCCTGAAACTACTTACGTTCATGCATAACTCAAGCCGTGTTCCGTTCCCGGACTCCGCCGAAAAGAGACCATCACGGCTACACACACGGTTGATGTGTTTAAATTAACTCAAGTGTCAAGTTCTCTACAACCAGACATTAACAAATTCCCATCAGCCTCATAACCGTGGGCACGACTTTCGAAAGATAATACCCTGCAGGGGTGTCCCAACTTAGCCCATTATAAGCTCTCACGGTCAATGAAGGATAAACCTTCTCCTGGGAAGACCCGATTAGTCTCGGAATCCCGGTCTACAAGACATTTCGACAATGGTAAAACAAGACCAGCAAAGCCGCCCGATGCGCCGACAAATCCCAATAGGAGCTGCACATATCTCGTTCTCAGGGCACACCGGATAAGTCAAGCTACGAGTAAAACCAGGCCTCGAGTTTCCCCGAGGTGGCCCCGCAGGCTGCTCGGTTCGGACCAACACTCGAAGGAGCATTGGCCGGGGGGGGGGTTAAATAAAGATGACCCTCGGGCTCGCGAAAACCCAAGGGAAAAAGGCTTAGGTGGAAAATGGTAAAACCAAGGTTGGGCCTTGCTGGAGGAGTTTTATTCAAGGCGAACTGTCAAGGGGGTCCCATAAATCACCCAACCGCGTAAGGAACGCAAACTCAAGGAACATAATACCGGTATGACGGAAACTAGGGCGGCAAGAGTGGAACAAAACACCAGGCATAAGGCCGAGCCTTCCACCCTTTACCAAATATATAGATGCATTAATTAAATAAGAGATATTGTGATATTCCAAAATATCCATGTTCCAACATGGAACCAACTTAAACTTCACCTGCAACTAGCAACGCTATAAGAAGGGCTGAGCAAAAGCGGTAACTTAGCCAAACAACGGTTTGCTAGGAAAAGATGGTTAGAGGCTAGACATGGCAATATGGGAGGCATGATATAGCAAGTGGTAGGTAGCACAGCATAGCAATAGAGCGAACAACTAGCAAAGCAAAGATAGAAGTGATTTCGAGGGTATGGTCATCTTGCCTACAAGGTTCTCAGAGTTGTCGAAAGCTTGATCCTCGTAAGCGTACTAAACAGGTTCCTCGTTCACGAACTAGTCTCCCGGCTCTACCCACAGCAATAACACAAGCAATGGAACCACAATCAATCACGGGAAATGCACAAGCAACATGATGCAATACATGCATGATATGCGAGATGTGATATGCGATGCATATGCGTGCTCCGGAAGAAAAAGGATGAACAAGGCAGTAACTTGGCAAACCAAGTATTCCACTGGAAAGATGCGATGATTTCGGTCAAAATCGATATAAAGATCACCGGAAACGGATGCACAGTTTGCAAATGGCAAGCAAAACAAGAATGACACGATTCTGCGATTAACAGCATGATAGCACTTAGAATACAACTAGTAACTATGCTAAAACACCCCAATATAGCAAAAAAGCATATGGCAGTAATCTACAGGAGATGCTTGACAAAAGATGAACACTGAGCTACGGCTAGATCACAATATAACAGGTTCAAACAAGCATGGCAAAAGTGCAAAAGATATCAGCTTCACAGACTTGGTGAAAATACTGAACATGGCTGAAACAGCATCAGGTAGCAATGTTCAGAGCAAGCAATTAACATGCTACAGGAACTTAACATAGCAAAAAAAAGGCATGGCATGAATCTAATAAATTCATAGAACAAAAGTCCCTTACTGATCATGAGCCAAAAAGGATCAGAAGATATAATGGCACCCATGTAAACATAGCAAGTTTCGTTAACAGGTTCCAGACTTAGCAGAAAACAGAGCATGGCATTAACAGAAATATGAAGGCATCTTTGTGAGCTCAATTCACTCATCACACAGCAATGCATGACAAAACAAGCATACCTACAGCAAGATGGCATGTTCATGAAGCTATCCATGGCAAGAGCAAGTTCATAGCATATATGGATCAACTACAACAACCTTGGCAAAATTGAATATCACGTTAACAATCTGCCAGGAATATTTTATAGCAAAAGTAGAGCAAGATTAAGACATGCTATGGCACTCCATAATTGCAACAGGGGCACAGATGGATAGAGCACAATTATATCTACAAAACATTCTTACTGAACATACTCAAAATAATCATGTATCTCACTGTAGACACATGGATACATCGTAACAAAATAACAGCAGTAACAGACAGCAAAATTCTAAGTCCCTGAAAACAGAAACATCAAGAAGACTAGTTTGCATGCTTGTTCTAGTCACCACATAGATCACAAAAATACATGGCAAACACATCTGTAAAGATGGCATGGCATAGATCAGAACACCTGTAGAGCTCATGCCCATAAGATGCACACATCAAATGCAACAAAAATAACAAAACATCAAGTTCTGATAAGTAACAGCAGTAAACATCATATAGCACACTTGCACCAGAGATTTGGGCATCAAGATGGACTCAAACAAGCATCACACAATGGAGCAAAATGAAGAGCATCTCGTGATGAACATTTCGATATATCATGCACGCAAAACGGAGTAGCATGCAGTGAGATATGCCATAATGAACAGAGCAACATATTGCAATATCTTCGGGACTTGGCAGAAAACGAGGGGGGAAGTCAACCTTGTCAGATCCAGATCCGGCACGGTCTTCGAGGATCGCCGGAGTCGGAGCGCGCGGCGGCCGGAGAGGTACTCGGGGGAGGTCGCCGGGGTTGGAGGGGACCGGATCCAACGAGGGGAAGCGCGACGTCGAGGGCGGCGCGGCGAGGACGGCGGGCGGCGAGGACGGCGGCGGGATGCGGCGGCGGTCGGCGGGCGCGGGCGGGGTCCCGCGCGGGCGCAGCGGTGGGCGGCGACTCAAGCGCGATCGGGCGGCGGCGACCACGCGCAGAGGGGTGCGGGCGGCGCGGAGCCACGTGGCACGACGTGATTGGCTCTGGGCGGCGGCGACTTCGTCCGGCAGGACTGGACGTGTCCGGCGGCGGAGAGGGGAAGGGGTTAGGGTTTGATCTGCGCGAAAATTCCGGGGGAGGCACATATTTATAGATAGAGGGAGCTAGGAGACTCCATATGGAGTGCGGTTTTCGCCCACACGATCGTGATCGAACGACCGAGAGCATGGAGGAGACTTAGATGGGTTATTGGACTGTTTGGAGGGGTGTTTTGCTGCAACACACAAAAGGCCTTTGCTGTTACCCGGTTAACCGTTGGAGCATCAAACGACCTCCAAATGGAACGAAACTTGACAGGTGGTCTACCGGTGGTATACCAAGGCCACTTGACAAACCTCGGCCCATTCCGAGAACGTTTAACACCCGCTCACGAAAAGAGACAAGAGGGGTGCGCCGGTGCATGTGGGAGTGTCGGATTGCAAAACGTGTTGGGTAACGGAGCAATAATTCAAAATTTTCCTACGTGTCACCAAGATCAATCTAGGAGATGCTAGCAACGAGAGAGAGGGAGTGCATCTTCATACCCTTGAAGATTGCTAAGCGGAAGCGTTACAAGAACGCGGTTGATGGAGTCGTACTCGCGGCGATTCAAATCGTGGAAGATCCGATCTAGCGCCGAACGGACGGCGCCTCCGCGTTCAACACACGTACAGCCCGGGGACGTCTCCTCCTTCTTGATCCAGCAAGGGGAGAGGAGAAGTTGAGGGAAAACTCCAGCAGCACGATGGCATGGTGGCAATGGAGCTCGTGGTTCTCCGGCAGAGCTTCGCTAAGCACTATGGAGGAGGAGGAGGAGCTGTATGAGGAGGGAGGGCTGCGCCAGGAAAGAGGTTCAACTGCCCTCCCACCCCTCCACTATATATAGGGGCAAGGGGAGAGGGGAGGCGCCCTAGGGTTTCCCCTAGGGGGTGGCGGCCAAGCAGATTGGATCTCCCTAGGGAAAATCCTAGGGAGACTTGCCCCCCAAGCCAAGCAGGTGGAGGCTTGCCTCCCAAGCCAGGTGGAGGCGCCCCACCTCCCCAAGTAACGTGGGAAAGGGTGTGGGGGGCGCACCACCCCTTAGTGGGCTGTTTGCCCCTTCCCCTTTGGCCCATGAGGCCCTCCAACACTTGCCGGGGCTCCCGAAACACCTTTCGGTCATGCTGGCCATAGCCTGGTACCCCCGGAACACTTCCGGACTCCAATACCCTTCGTCCAATATATCGATTTTCACCGCCGGACCATTCCAGAACTCCTCGTGATGTCCGGGATCTCATCCGGGACTCCGAACAACCTTCGGTAACCACATACTATTTCCCATAACAACTCTAGCGTCACCGAACCATAAGTGTGTAGACCCTACGGGTTCGGGAACCATGCAGACATGACCGAGACACCTCTCCGGCCAATAACCAATAGCGGGATCTGGATACCCATATTGGCTCCCACATGTTCCACGATGATCTCATCGGATGAACCATTATGTCGGGGATTCAATCAATCCCGTATACAATTCCCTTTGTCTATCGGTATGTTACTTGCCCGAGATTCAATCGTCAGTATCCCAATACCTCGTTCAATCTCGTTACCGGCAAGTCTCTTTACTCGTTCCGTAACGCATGATCCCGTGGCTAACTCATTAGTCACATTGAGCTCATTATGATGATGCATTACCGAGTGGGCCCAGAGATACCTCTCCATCATACGGAGTGACAAATCCCAGTCTCGATTCGTGCCAACCCAACAGACACTTTCGGAGATACCTGTAGTGCACCTTTATAGCCATCCAGTTACGTTGTGACGTTTGGTACACCCAAAGCATTCCTACGGTATCCGGGAGTTGCACAATCTCATGGTCTAAGGAAACGATACTTGACATTTGAAAAGCTCTTAGCAAACGAACTACACGATCTTGTGCCATGCTTAGGATTGGGTCTTGTCCATCACATCATTCTCCTAATGATGTGATCCCGTTATCAATGACATCCAATGTCCATGGTCAGGAAACCATAACCATCTATTGATCAACGAGCTAGTCAAATAGAGGCTTACTAGGGACATGTTGTGGTCTATGTATTCACACATGTATTACGGTTTCCAGTTAATACAATTATAGCATGAACAATAGACAATTATCATGAACAAGGAAATACAATAATAACCATTTTATTATTGCCTCTAGGGCATATTTCCAACAGTCTCCCACTTGCACTAGAGTCAGTAATCTAGTTCACATCACCATGTGATTAACACTCAAAGTTCACATCGCCATGTGACTAATACCCAAGAGTTTACTAGAGTTTGATCATGTTATGCTTACGAGAGAGGTTTTAGTCAACGGGTCAGCAACATTCACATCCGTGTGTGCTTTACAAATCTCTATGTCATCTTGTAGATGCAGCTACCACGCGCTACTTGGAGCTATTCCAAATAACTGCTCTACTATACGAATCCGGTTTTCTACTCAGAGTCATCCGGATCAGTGTGAAAGTTTGCATCGACGTAACCCTTTACGGCGAACTCTTTTACCACCTCCATAATCGAGAAAATTCCTTAGTCCACTAGTTACTAAGGATAAGTTCGACCGTTGTCATGTGATCCATTCCTGGATCACTATTGTACCCCTTGACTAACTCATGGCAAGGCACACTTCAGGTGCGGTACACAGCATAGCATACTGTAGAGCCTACGTCTAAAGCATAGGGGACGACCTTCGTCCTTTCTCTCTCTTCTGCCGTGGTCAGGTCTTGAGTCTTACTCAATACTCACACCTTGTAACACAGCCAAGAACTCCTTCTTTGCTGATCTATTTTGGACTCCTTCAAAATCTTGTCACGGTATGTATTCATTTGAATGTACTATTGAGCGTTTTTGATCTATCCTTATAGATCTTGATGCTCAATGTTCAAGTAGCTTAATCCAGGTTTTCCATTGAAAAACACTTTTCAAATAACCCTGTATGCTTTCCAGATATTCCACATCATTTCTGATCAACAATATGTTAACAACATATACTCATCAAAAAATCTATAGTGCTCCCACTCACTTCTTTGGAAATACAAGTTTCTCATAAACTTTGTATAAACCCAAAATCTTTGATCATCTCATCAAAGCATACATTCCAACTCCGAGATGCTTACTCCAGTCCTTGGAAGGATTGCTGGAGCTTTGCATACTTGTTAGCATCTTTTAGGATTGACTAAACCTTCTGGTTGTATCACATACAACCTTTCCTCAAGAAAATCGTCGAGGAAACAACGTTTTGACATCCCATCTGCAAGATTTCATAAATAATGCAGTAACTACTAATATAATTCCAACAGACTCTCTGCATCGCTACGAGTGAGAAAGTCTCATCGTAGTCAACTCCTTGAACTTGTCGGAAAACATCTTAACGACAAGTCGAGCTTTCTTAATGGTGACACTTACCATCATTGTCCGTCTTCCTTTTAAAATCCATCTGCACCCAACAGCCTATGACCATCAAGTAGTTCTTCCAAAGTCTATACTTTGTTTTTATATATGGATCCTCTCTCGGATTTTATGGCCTCGAGCCATTCGTCGGAATCCGGGCCCACCATCACTTCTCCATAGCTCATAGGTTCATCGCTGTCCAACAACATGACTTCCAAGACAGGATTACCGTACCACTATGAAGTAGTACGCATCCTTGTCGACCTACGAGGTTTGGTAGTGACTTGATCTAAAGTTTCATGATCACTATCATCAGCTTCCACTTCAATTGGTGTAGGCGCCACAGGAACAACTTCCTGTGCCCTGCTGCACACTAGTTGAAGTGACGGTTCAATAACCTCATCAAGTCTCCACCATCCTCCCACTCAATTCTTTTGAGAGAAACTTTTCCTCGAGAAAGGACCCATTTCTAGAAACAATCACTTTTGCTTCCAGATCTGAAATAGGAGGTATACACAACTGTTTTGGGTATTCTATGAAATGCATTTATCCGCTTTGGGTTCGAGCTTATCAGCCTGAAACTTTTTCACATAAGCGTCGCAGCCCCAAACTTTTAAGAAACAATAGCTTAGGTTTCTCTAAACCATAGTTCATATGGTGTTGTCTCAACGGAATTGTGTGGTGCCCTATTTAAAGTGAATGCGGTTGTCTCTAATGCCTAGCCCATAAATGATAGCGGTAATTCGATAAGAGACATCATGGTATGCACCATATCCAATAGGGTGCAGTTATGATGTTCGGACACACCATCACACTATGGTGTTCCAGGCGGTATTAGTTGTAAAACAATTTCCACAATGTCTTAATTGTGTGCCAAACTCGTAACTCAGATATTCATCTCTATGATCATATCACAGACATTTAATCCTCTTGTCACGACGATCTTCAACTTCACTCTGAAATTACTTTAACCTTTCAATAATTCAGACTTGTGTTTCATCAAGTAAATATTCTTAGCATCTAGTCAAATCATCTGTGAAGTAAGAACATAACGATATCCACTGCGTGCCTCAGCACTCATTGGACTGCACACATCAAATGTATTACTTCCAACAAGTTGCTCTCTTGTTTCATCTTACTGAAAACGAGGCCTTTCAGTCATCTTGCCCATGTGGTATGATTTGCATGTCTCAAGTGATTCAAAATCAAGCGAGTCCAAACGATCCATCTGTATGGAGTTTCTTCATGCATATCTACCAATAGACATGGTTCGCATGTCTCAATCTTTTCAAAAATGAGTGAGTCCAAAGATCCATCAACATGGAGCTTCTTCATGCGTTTTTATACCAATATGACTCAAATGGCAGTGCCACAAGTATGTGGTACTATCATTACTATCTTATATCTTTTGGCATGAACATGTGTATCACTACGATCGAGATTCAATAAACCATTCATTTTAGGTGCAAGACCATTGAAGGTATTACTCAAATAAACAGAGTAACCATTATTCTCCTTAAATGAATTACCGTATTGCGATAAACATAATCCAATCATGTCTATGCTCAACGCAAACACCAAATAACAATTATTTAGGTTTAACACCAATCTCGATGGTAGAGGGAGCGTGCGATATTTGATCTCATCAACCTTGGAAACACTTCCAACATATCGTCATCTCACCTTTAGCTAGTCTCCGTTTTTTCCGTAGCCTTTTATTTTGAGTTACCAACACTTAGCAACCGAACCGGTATCTAATACCCTGGTGCTACTAGGAGTACTAGTAAAGTACACATTAATATAATGTATATCCAATATACTTCTGTCGACCTTGCCTGCCTTCTCATCTACTAAGTATCTAGGGTAGTTCTGCTTCAGTGACCGTTCCCCTCATTACAGAAGCACTTAGTCTCGGGTTTGGGTTCAACCTTGGGTTTCTTCTCTAGAGCGGCAACTGATTTGCTGTTTCATGAAGTATCCCTTCTTTCCCTTGCCCTTCTTGAAACTAGTGGTTTTACTAACCATCAACAATTGATGCTCCTACTTGATTTCTACTTTCGCGGTGTCAAACGTCGCGAGTTGCTCAAGGATCATCATGTCTATCCCTGATATGTTATAGTTCATCACGAAGCTCTAATAGCTTGGTGGTAGTGACTTTGGAGAACCATCACTATCTCATCTGGAAGATTAACTCCCACTCGATTCAAGCGATTGTAGTACTTAGACAATCTGAGCACATGCTCTACGAATGAGCTTTTCTCCCTTAGTTTGCAGGCTTAAGAAACTTGTCAGAGGTCTCATACCTCTTGACGTGGGCACTAGTCTGAAATCCCAATTTCAGTCTTTGGAACATCTCATATGTTCTGCGACGTTTCAAAAACGTCTTTGGCGCCTCAATTCTAAACCGTTAGCATTACGCACTGAACTATCACGTAGTCATCAAAACGTGTATGTCAGATGTTCGCAACATCCATAGACGACGCTCAAGGTTCACACACCGAGCGGTGCATTAAGGACATAAGCCTTCTGCGCAGCAATGAGGATAATCCTCAGTTTACGGACCCAGTCCGCATAATTTCTACTATCAACTTTCAACTAAATTTTCTCTAGGAACATATCTTAAACAGTAGAACCAAAGCGTAAGCTATGACATAATTTGCAAAGACCTTTTGACTATGTTCATGATAATTAAGTTCATCTGATTATTTAATGAACTCCCACTTAGATAGAAATCCCTCTAGTCATCTAAGTGATACATGATCCGAATCGACTAGACCGTGTCCGATCATCACGTGAGACGGACTAGTCATCAACGGTGAACATCTCCATGTTGATCGTATCTACTATACGACTCATGTTCGACCTTTCGGTCTCTTGTGTTCCGAGGCCATGTCTGTACATGCTAGGCTCGTCAAGTCAACCTAAGTGTTTCGCATGTGTAAATCTGGCTTACACCCGTTGTATGCGAACGTTAGAATCTATCACACCCGATCATCACGTGGTGCTTCGAAACAACGAACCTTCGCAACGGTGCACAGTTAGGGGGAACACATCTCTTGAAATTTTAGTGAGGGATCATCTTATTTATGCTACCGTCGTTCTAAGCAAATAAGATGTAAACATGACAAACATCACATGCAAATCATAAAGTGACATGATATGGCCAGTATCATCTTGCGCCTTTTGATCTCCATCTTCGAGGCGCGGCATGATCACCTTCGTCACCGGCATGACACGATGATCTCCATCATCATGATCTCCATCATCGTGTCTTCATGAAGTTGTCTCGCCAACTATTACTTCTACTACTATGGCTAACGGTTAGCAATAAAGTAAAGTGATTACATGGCGTTTTTCATTGACACGCAGGTCATACAATAAACTAAGACAACTCCTATGGCTCCTGTCGGTTGTCATACTCATCGACATACAAGTCGTGATTCCTATTACAAGAACATGATCAATCTCATACATCACATATATATAATTCATCACATCCTTTTGTCCATATCACATCACATCACATACCCTGCAAAAACAAGTTAGACGTCCTCTAATTGTTGTTGCATGTTTTACGTGGCTGCTATGGGTTTCTAGCAAGAACGTTTCTTACCTATGCAAAAGCCACAACGGTGATATGCCAATGGCTATTTACCCTTCATAAGGACCTTCTTCATCGAATCCGATCCGACTAAAGTGGGAGAGACAGACACCCGCTAGCCACCTTATGCATCAAGTGCATGTCAGTCGGTGGAACCTGTCTCACGTAAGTGTACGTGTAAGGTCGGTCCGGGCCGCTTCATCCCACAATGCCGCTGAATCAAGATAAGACTAGTAACGGCAAGCAAATTGAACAAATCATCGCCCACAACTACTTTGTGTTCTACTCGTGCATAGAATCTACGCATAGACCTAGCTCATGATGCTATTGTTGGGTAATGGAGCAATAATTCAAAATTTTCCTACGTGTCACCAAGATCAATCTAGGAGATGCTAGCAACGAGAGAGAGGGAGTGCATCTTCATACCCTTGAAGATTGCTAAGCGGAAGCGTTACAAGAACACGGTTGATGGAGTCGTACTCGCGGTGATTCAAATCGCGGAAGATCCGATCTAGCGCCGAACGGACGGCGCCTCCGCGTTCAACACACGTACAGCCCGGGGACGTCTCCTCCTTCTTGATCCAGCAAGGGGAGAGGACAAGTTGAGGGAGAACTCCAGCAGCACGACGGCATGGTGGCAATGGAGCTCGTGGTTCTCCGGCAGAGCTTCGCTAAGCACTATGGAGGAGGAGGAGGTGTATGAGGAGGGAGGGCTGCGCCAGGGAAGAGGTTCAACTGCCCTCCCACCCCTCCACTATATATAGGGGCAAGGGGAGAGGGGAGGCGCCCTAGGGTTTCCCCTAGGGGGTGGCGGCCAAGCAGATTGGATCTCCCTAGGGAAAATCCTAGGGAGACTTGCCCCCCAAGCCAAGCAGGTGGAGGCTTGCCTCCCAAGCCAGGTGGAGGCGCCCCACCTCCCCAAGTAACGTGGGAAAGGGTGTGGGGGGCGCACCACCCCTTAGTGGGCTGGTTTGCCCCTTCCCCTTTGGCCCATGAGGCCCTCCAACACTTGCCGGGGCTCCCGAAACACCTTTCGGTCATGCTGGCCATAGCCTGGTACCCCCGAAACACTTCCGGACTCCAATACCCTTCGTCCAATATATCGATCTTCACCGCCGGACCATTCCGGAACTCCTCGTGATGTCCCGGATCTCATCTGGGACTCCGAACAACCTTCGGTAACCACATACTATTTCCCATAACAACTCTAGCGTCACCGAACCTTAAGTGTGTAGACCCTACGGGTTCGGGAACCATGCAGACATGACCGAGACACCTCTCCGGCCAATAACCAATAGCGGAATCTGGATACCCATATTGGCTCCCACATGTTCCACGATGATCTCATCGGATGAACCACGATGTCGGGGATTCAATCAATCCCGTATACAATTCCCTTTGTCTATCGGTATGTTACTTGCCCGAGATTCGATCGTCGGTATCCCAATACCTCGTTCAATCTCGTTACCGGCAAGTCTCTTTACTCGTTCCGTAACGCATGATCCCGTGGCTAACTCATTAGTCACATTGAGCTCATTATGATGATGCATTACCGAGTGGGCCCAGGGATACCTCTCCGTCATACGGAGTGACAAATCCCAGTCTCGATTCGGGCCAACCCAACAGACACTTTCGGAGATACCTGTAGTGCACCTTTATAGCCACCCAGTTACGTTGTGACGTTTGGTACACCCAAAGCATTCCTACGGTATCCGGGAGTTGCACAACCTCATGGTCTAAGGAAACGATACTTGACATTTGAAAAGCTCTTAGCAAACGAACTACACGATCTTGTGCCATGCTTAGGATTGGGTCTTGTCCATCACATCATTCTCCTAATGATGTGATCCCGTTATCAATGACATCCAATGTCCATGGTCAGGAAACCATAACCATCTATTGATCAACGAGCTAGTCAAATAGAGGCTTACTAGGGACATGTTGTGGTCTATGTATTCACACATGTATTACGGTTTCCAGTTAATACGATTATAGCATGAACAATAGACAATTATCATGAACAAGGAAATACAATAATAGCCATTTTATTATTGCCTCTAGGGCATATTTCCAACAAAATGGACAACGGGGAAAATGCTCGGATGCATGAGACGAACACGTATGCAAATGAGATGCGCATGATGACATGAAAGCAAAACGAAAAACAAAACCCGACCACGAAGGGAATATCATAACACATAGCCGAAAATGGCAAGAGTTGGAGTTACAAATATGGAAAGTTACAACCGGGGTGTTACATGAGTGCACCCACCTTCTCTCTAGCAAGCAAGCATTTTGCAATGAAAAGAGTAAAATAATGAACAACAGGAAAATGCAAGCTAGTAGCGGTGACACTCGACACCCCTCTCTCATCCCCCATAGACAGAGTACGATAAAATCCTTCAAACTCTGCAGGCCTAGGCTCTACCAAACCACCATCAGAAGGAAGCAGGCATATTTCACAAAATTCAGTAAGTGGTATCTGATGGGGTTCAGCATATAAATTAAACTGCACTTCAGGGGGATTATTCCTAGGAAGGAAAGTAAAACTTTGAACAAAGGTGTTTGTGAGGAGATGATACTGTTCGCATTCTGCTGTGATGAAGTCGGTGAGGCCGGCATTAGCAGCATATTGTGCAAACTCTTGAAGGATTCCAGCCCCTTCCATGAACGGGGTATGCGGCCATTCGCATGGCCATACTTCCACCAACCTCCGATTATGGAGATCACTGTCAGACGATTCCCCAATAACTCCTTTGGAGTTCTTCTTGGAAGCAAACTTCCTAAAGATATTCATCCTTTTCCTTTGAACGAAATTATGAAATTTTTAGTCCTCAAAATTTTCTCAACAAAACTTCGCAAAATTGATAGCATCTACTCATAGGGATACATAGAGGCCATAGCAAGCATTCAAACTACTTAGAACTCTAAGAATTCAACATGCAAGCTCATCTACATCAGCACCAAGAGTAGCTAATTATTCAAAATATAAACCACTAAAGCAAAAACTAATTGGACAAACGGAGGAGTCACATACCAAGCAACAATCCCACGAAACAGTTTCAGAAATGGAGCTTCGAGCAAAGAGATCGAGATCCTCGGGTTTGAGAGCAAGAACACGAGAGAGAGCAATGGTGATTTTTTTCTGGAGGTAGGTGATGATGTGGTGTGAAGGGATAAGTGAGGGGGCCCACGTGGGGACCACAACCCACCAGGGCGCACCTAGGGGTCCTGGCGCGCCCAGGTGGGTTGTGCCCACCTGGTGCACCTCCCTATGATATTATTTGCACCAAAAATTCTTAAATATTCAGAAAAAAATAGTATTAAATTTTCAGGGCATTCTGAGAACTTTTATTTTTGGGTAATTTTTTAATTCCACGGGAAATCCAGAAAACAGACATAACATGGCATCTTATTTTATTTAACTAACAAAAACAGAAAACAAAAGGTAGGGACAGAAGGTAGT
The DNA here is from genome assembly GCF_018294505.1 of Triticum aestivum. Taxonomy (NCBI): domain Eukaryota; kingdom Viridiplantae; phylum Streptophyta; class Magnoliopsida; order Poales; family Poaceae; genus Triticum; species Triticum aestivum. Next base: position 130,529,169 of record NC_057811.1, on the reverse strand, counting down.
GCTTACTAAATTCATCAACTTCATACCTCTCAAAAATGATCCATTAATAAGGTTGATCAAGTCTTATTAACAACCAATTTTGATTATCATGAAATTGAAGAACTTTGGTAAATCACTAAGTTACCTCAACGGGGATATGAATGTCCCCAACAATAAGCATTTCATATTTCTTTTTAACAGTAGGTAGAGGTAGTTGAAAACTTCCAATAGTGATTGTTGGAGATTTTTCAATAACATTAATACCATTCACTTGGAATTGTTTCTTCGGAAAGTGCACCATATGCTCATTACCATTGATATGAAAGGTGACCTTGCTTTTATTGCAATCGATAACAGCCCTGCAATATTCAAGAAGGGCCTACCAAGGATAATCGACATGTTGTCGTCCTCAGGCATCTCAAGTATAACAAAGTCAGTCAAAATAGTACCATTAGCAACAACAACGGGCACATCCTCACAAATACCGATAGGTATGGCCGTTGATTTATCAGCCATTTGCAAAGGTATTTCAGTAGGTGTGAGTTTATTCAAATCAAGTCTTTTATATAAAGAGAAAGGCATAACACTAACACCAGCTCCTAAATCACATAAAGCAGTTTTCACATAGTTTCTTTTGATGGAGGAAGGTATAGTTGGTATTCCCGGATCTCCAAGTTTTTTAGGTACTCCATCTTTAAAAGTATAATTAGCAAGCATAGTGGAGATTTCAGCTTTCGGTATTTTTCTCTTATTAGTGATGATGTCTTTCATGTACTTTGCGTAAGGAGGCATTTTCAGGATATCAGTCAAGCGAGTACGCAAAAAGACTGGCCTCAGCATTTCAGCAAAGCGTTCAAATTCTTCATCATCTTTCTTTTTAGTGGACTTAGGTGGGAAGGGCATAGGTTTTTGAACCCATGGTTCTCTCTCCTTACCATGTTTTCTAGCAACAAATTCTCTTTTATCATATCTTTTATTCTTAGGTTGTGGGTTATCAAGATCAACAGCTGGTTCTATTTCAACATCATTATCCGGTTCTTTTTCATAGTTTGGTTGAGTATGTTCATGAACATCATCATTTTCTTTTTCATTATCACTAGGTGACTGTTCATTACCAGATTGAGTTTCAGCATCAGAGATAGAAACTTCATTGTCATTATCTGGAGGTTTTTCTACTTCAGGTTCACTATAGGCATGCAAAGTCCTATCATTCTTCTTCTTCTTTTTCTTTTTAGAAGGACTACGTGCATCAGTGTTAACTCTTTGAGAGTCTTGTTCAATTCTTTTTGGATGTTCCTCAGGATAAAGTGGTTCCTGAGTCATTTTACCTCCTCTAGTTGCTACTCTAATAGCAAAGTCATGTATGTTGTTATTCATTTCATCAAGCAACTCTCTTTGAGATTTAGCAACTTGTTCTAACTGAGTTTGTACCATAGAAGCATGCTTTCCCACACCTCTAACATCATTTGAGGTTCTAAATAACAAGTCACTCAGGCGAGCAATCATATCAGAGTTGTATTTCAATTGTTTCATAACATTTGCATCGAAGTGATCTTAATTTTAAATTTTGGAGTGTTATATTAAATAAATAACTTTGATTGTTTGTTTGATTCTGAGTGATTGATTGTGTGAAATTGAGTGAGATTTGAAACTTTTTTAAAGTTGAATGAGAGGGAATGAAATGACTTTCCCAGACTTTCACCTTGCATTTTGATCAATGAATTCAAATTCATTTCACCCCAAAACCCTAGAGTGAAGAAAATATGACTTCGTCCATTTAAAATGAAAAGGGTTTTTGAAAATATTTGAATTTCATTTGCAAACAATTCAAACCAGAAACTTTATGCAACTCAATGATTTTCATGAGAGAGGATAAGATGACTTCTTCAAAATATATGAAATAGAGTTGGAAGTGGTTTGAAATTCAAATTCAAAACCATTTAGGAGTTATTTTGGTTTTATTCAAATTGTTTTTTCTCTAAAATAAAATATATGGAAAATAGGGTAAAATGATTCCCTACAATATAAAATTGGAGAAAAATGAATTCGAAATCATTTTGGTATTTTAATAATGATTTTTATTGGATTTTATTACAACAGCATCACTATTTAACTTTTTTGAAATTTTGTGGGTTTTATTTGCCTCTGAAAATATGTTCATATTTTAATATTTCTTTTTCTAAAAATTATGATATATAGTATGTCTATATAAAAATATTATTGTTTTCCTGTATTTAGTTTTCTTGTCTGAGTTTATTTCAAAACCAAAAAGGCCGAAGCCAACGGACTGAAGCGCACCACCCCCCTCTCTCTTCATCGGGCCAGCTGGCCCAGCAGCTCGCCCCCGCGCCCGAACCGCTACCGCCCGGTCGCCCGACTCCTCATCTCGCTCTCGCTTGCCTGTCTCTCTCACTGACAGTGGCGCCCGCATTTTCTTCTTCCTCAAGCCACGCCCGAATCCTGCACGCGCAAGAGTTCGTTCCTGCCAATCCAAATCCTCGTGGGATTCGCTCGATTATTTGCCCCTCGCGCAAGCCGGCCTCCCTATAAATATTCCCCTCCTCCTCCTCGTCTAATTTTCGCAAAAACATCGATCTCCCGAGCCCTATAGCTCCATCCCGATCTCGCCGGAGTTCCTCCGCACCACCGCAGCTCTGCCACCTTACCCTGCCTCCCCATGCCTCTGCTACCCACCGCCGCTGACACCATCTGCTCCGCCACCTCGCGCTGAGTTTCCCAGTGATGTCGCCCGTCTCCAAGACCCACCAGAGCCGCCGCCTCCATCTCGTCCACCGTCGTCGGAGCCCCGGTTCACAGTAGCTTCGTTGACCTCGCCCCTCCTCACCCCGTCGTCGCCGAGATTACCAGCCGCCACCATCAGGCGCTCCGTGCCAAGCCATGCCTCCCCGATTATCTGCCCGACGCTGACGAGCTTCGGAGCCGCCGCCCCGTTCGAGCCGACGCACGCACCGCCGTCTTCTCCAAGTCCGGCGCGCCTAGCTCCTCTATCCCCGGTGAGCCTCCCTCCTCTGTCCGATCTGTAGACAATGACTTAGATTAGATCTCTGAATGGTTAGGTTTATTCTTATTAGTCTGGTTTTCAGTTTCAGTTTACTATGGTTTAGTTTAGCCGGTCGGTTCATTTATTAGTTGTTTAGGTTTTAGTTATTTTATCGCGTGAGCGTTAGATAACTGCAGATCGCCCACCGCCTAGGCCCAGTGGCGCCGTTTGTTTTTTTCTAGTTTTTCGTTTATGTTTTTAAAGCAGAAAAGTTTCAATTTTGTAAAATCGATATCTCTTAGGGTTTTTTTTACAGTTTTTGATTTATTCTTTTTGCTCTAGTTTTTAAATTTCTTATAGTTTCCGCAGAAATTAATTTCGGCCATGTTTTAGTTTTAAAAATTGTTTTGTTTGAATTTTACTCAGATTATTATTTCTACTATAAATGGAGATAGGATTAATTGTTTTTAGTGATTCTTTTTGCCACTGTTTTGTTTTGACCTTGCCTATCAGTAGGATTAATTTGGAGATCGTATTAAAATTAGTTTACCTCAAAAACAACCCTGTTTGATTTTCTTTTTCTTTGTTGCTATTTTCTGTTATTTTAATTACTTTAAAATTTATTTATTTTCTGTTATTTTATTTTAGTCAGATTAGTTTTTGTAGAGTTAGAAGGTGAACTTTTATTTACAGAAAAATAAAATGTTTTATTTTATTTTCTTACTAGTTCTGTTCTAGGCATAAATAGAGTTTTATAAAAAATGTGTTTGTTTTTGCTAGTAAAAGTTTATGAAAAATACCTTATGTTATTTTAGTAAAAACTATTTTATTTCCTGTTAATTAGTTTAGTGTTTTATTTGCTGTTAAGTTTTTATTTAGGGCAAAAGCTATTTCGTAGTTGTGAAGTCATAGAGTTTTCTTTAGTGTTTCTTTATAGTTTTCTTTGAAGTTCTTTTTGGACTTTTATTTTTGGTTTTTATTATTGATTTCCTTTATTGATTTTATTTGATGAATTGATATTATTGGTCTGTTTAATATAGATTTTCAACGGAGTGACGAATATTTCTACCAAGTTATTTTCGAGAGCGCTATTATCTTCATCAACTTACCAGGCAACTTCACTATGACCATGTTTTCCATACCTATGTTTTATTTGCATGTAGTAGCACCCTTTCAACAATCTTGTAGTTGAGTAGAATGCATGAGGTAGGAACCCATCTCCCTATTATCAAGCTCGGGACGTTGTTTAGTTTCAATGCTACGCTATAGTAGACGGGGTTGGTATGAGTGCTCGGGAGTGGTGTGAGAATGGAGGACTCTACGTCAATGATGACAACTTCATGATGGCATCGGCAAGGACTGCATCTTCAGGACCTTAAGACTTTAAGACCTCAAGATTTTGAGACTCGAGACAAGAATTCAATACATACTAGTGGGTGAAGGACATATTTGATGGGCACCATGGAGCAACCAGTGGATGGCCGGGATGCATGGAGAAGCGCCATGACATCTTGCCTAAAGCTTCACCGAGACTCAAAGAGAAGAGACAAAAGAATACTTCATGCCCGGAAGCTTACATGTGCAACCGCAAGTCACTATGGGCTTTGGCTTGGTTGAACCTAGTGGTGACTCTGGCTGGGACGGTGCTAGCAGATGTAGAACTACGGTAGGATTGGATGAGCACCGGACAGTGGTCAGAGGAACTCTTCGGCAGACCATGTTTCGATCGTCCTGTTCTCAAACGATCTGAAGTGCGAGGACGAAAAGGGAGGGATCGAATCTTGCACGTAATGTGTACAAACCTCTGCAGAGGGTTAAAACCTAATCGATTAGCCTGTCCCCGGTTACGGACAACTTGAGCCTCTGGACTTGGATCTATCTCGGAACTCTCAACACAGGACTGATAACTTAACTATGGGCAACTTATGATGATTTGGGCTATGAGACATCAGTTGGCGGAACCATGTCATGTATAGGTATCTGCTTTGTAGTAGAGATTCCTTGACACTCCTTTGATGTAGGGAAAATAAAATCATCTTTTATGCAAAAACTCAGACATAGAGCCACAAAGCCATATTGCATATAGAATAGTTTATCATCTGTTTTTCTCTTATTGTGATCTTGCCGATACATTCAATGTACTGACCTAAGCGCCTGCAACGTATCATGTTGCAGGATTATTGCAACAACGAGTGAGTTTCGTTGTTGGGTTATGATCTACACTCAACCTGCCGATGGTGTTGATGGGACTCCACACCGATTTATTGTTTCCGCTGAGACTTGTGAGGTATATATCAATTTTTTGTTATTTATACATGTGATTGCACTTTGATATATACATTGATGTACTGTGTGTGCCAGCATACTGATCCAGGGATGGCACAGATACATAGAGGCTTGACTGTCTGAGGTTGGGTCGCTACAGATATGGTATCAGAGCACATGTTGACTGTAGGACATGACCCTAGAAACTAGAAAGCCCCTAGGACAGGAAATCTCTAAAACTTTATTGTCAAAAACATCCTTTACCTCTCATCTTTTTGGATTTTACCAAATATTCCCTCTTACCTCAAATAGTTAGAATATACATGTTCCTTTTGACCACATGGAGGATCAACTGGAGCCGCTCTAAGAAGGACAAGATCTAGGACAACTGATGGCCCCTTTAGAGTAACGAGGATTTCACCATGCATTAGAAGAGTTGAAGCTGCAACAGTTGAAGACTTCGAAAACCGGAGAATTTGAAGAATCTGAAGAATTATTTGACCTTTAGAAGACCAAACCCCTGTTATATACTAAAGTTAGATGCGACGATTTGTGAGCCGTCATTTGTTTGATGTTTTTCTGACCGCCACAAAATAAAACCGTTTTTGTTCAAAACTATTGTTTGTATTGTGTGTATATCCCTCCATTCTTATCTCGTATCTCATCCCAAGACCTTTGGACCCCATAGAAGATGAATGAAGTTGGACTAGTATTCTTTGGACCGATGACTCGGTTGGAGGCAGAGCTATGGATTCAAAACATGGAGGATCACTTCGGGAAAAAATTGTTTGCAAGGAAGTATGAGGTTCAATATGCTCTTCAGTATTTTACCGAAAGTGCTGCAACCTGGTGGAAAATACATCAAGCCATACAAGGATGTAATGGAGCAAGAACTTGGGAGTAATTCAAGAAGTCTCTATTGAGATCACGTCTCATCTGGAAGCACCATGATGACCTGATGAAGAAATCTTGTGCCTGCAAGATTTGCGGAGAAATAGGACACACTCATGAAGAACACAAGGATGGATGACCTCATTGTGAGGAAAAATCACCCAGAGGAAGAATGCCCAACTAGACCGGTTACTTGTTTCTTGTGTGAAGGAACTACGCACTACCCTGCTCAGTGTCACTTTTTCCCTAAAGTACAAGAAATTATCAAGCAGCGGAAAGAAACCCTCAGGGAAAGTTTAGAAGAATCTGCGATGAAGGAAGTTATTGAAGACCCTGAAGAAGGCCTAATCAGATTTTACTCCAACGCTTGCTATTCATGTGGAGAAGAAGGACATTATTCCCAGTATTGCACAAAGGAAAGAGAAGAGTATCCCAGAGATTTCCCGACAACAGAAGTGAAGTTTGACCCTCGGGAAATAGAAGCTCTGATCATTATGGAGAAAACCAGGAAGAGAAAATGAAGGCATCCCCAGAATAACCCAATTTTTGCAGAAAAGGACCTCAGTAATATCACATGTTTCACGTGCAAGGATTTAGGTCATTACGCCGATAAATGTCAAAAGAAGCTAAAAATCCAAGGAGCCCACATAATCACAAAGAAGCCCCCAGACATGTCGGAAGTTATTTGTTTTCACTGCAAGGAAGCAGGACATTTTTCTAGGGAATGTTCAGATCGGATGAAAGCTGGAGCTGAGTAGTTGAGAGTTTGATATGGATAATAAGAGTACTAGAAAGCAATTTTAATTTTCATAAGTTCGATGAGTTGAATTATGTAATGGAAGCCTCAGAGTTTGTAATGAATTCATGAATCAATAAAGTTAATGTGTTATGATTTCATATGTTGTATGAACAAAGATTTTGGACCAGTTTCGAGGATATGAGAAATATGGTTTAGGGATGAATTTGTGAATTTATTTTAAGGGTAGTAGTACCTCATAAGAACACCCGACCAATGGAAAGGGAAATGTGTCCCACAGATTGGAGTTCAGACAAAATGAGTTGGAGTTTTATCTTTGATATGATGGTATAAAGAAATGAAGTACTATTGGATTTAAAGGTGGTGTAATGATGGAATAGGGAACAATAGTAAATCAAGGAGGAGTTAAAGTTGTACTAGTGTCGAAGTGGGCCATCACCCATTTGCACAGGATTTGAAAATGAACATACATAACCTTGGTGAAAGAAGAAATGTTGGAAGAAGCTATGATTTGATCAACATACGTTTCTTAGGAGGATACGAAAACCCGAGAGTTGTGAAGAAACAATAAATGTTTAGTTCAGCTTGCAGAAATAATGGAATTACCCAAACCTAGTTCGAGGACAAGAGAAATTCTGCAATGCTTGTGAGGATGCCCAAGTGTTAGAATACGTGATTCACTGTTTGCGTATGTGGTAATGACTTAAGTACGGGATGGATTGGCCCCCATACCGGAGACTTCTATCATGAACTATCATATGTTGATGGAGAATCAGAGAGCCCTGAAAACCTTAGAGGAGTGTCGACACTATAAGCCATAAAACCATAGAATGGTAGAACGATGGAACCCTGTACAGGCAACCGTTGCCAGTCGTAGGATATACGATGAGATTCAACCCCGACAATTTTCCTGCAGGAGAAACCATAAATTGTTGACCACCAGGAGGTTTCGATAGTTGTTTAGTATTGGAGACAACCCTATCAGATATGAAGACCCAGTCTCGGAAGGACCTCCCCATGATGAAAGGACTCGTGATTTCGAGAAAAGAGGTTATGCCCATACCGGGAGAGCACCAGGGAAAGAGTTATCCCGGAGAATATGAGAAGACCGACATTGTCAACCCAAAGGAATGGAGTACATGAGTTTTGTCGGAGCCTTAACCCTGATTTTAAGTGTGGTAGCACACTAGGCCATTCCGATCAAAGGATTTGCTGGAAGACCCCCAAACCCTAACCTTTTCTTGCTAGCCTCCTCGGATCGCGAGGACGAGATTCGTTTTAAGTGTGGTAGGTTTGCAACATCCCAAAATTCTAAATTTTGGAATGTTATGTTAAATAAATAACTTTGATTGTTTGTTTGATTGTGAGTGATTGATTGTGTATTTGAGTGAGATCTGAAACTTTTTGAAAGACTTCTTCAAAAAATATGAAATAGAGTTGGAAGTTGTTTGAAATTCAAATTCAAAACCATTTAGGAGTTATTTGGGTTTTATTCAAATTATTTTTTCTCTAAAATAAAATATATGGAAAATAGGGTAAAAAGATTCCCTACAATAGAAAATTGGAGAAAAATGAATTTGAAATCATTTTGGTATTTTAAAAATGATTTTTATTGGGTTTTATTACAACAGCACCACTATTTGACTTTTTAAAAATTTTGTGGGTTTTATTTGCCTCTGAAAATATGTTCATATTTTAATATTTCTTTTTCTTAAAATTATGATATATAATATGTCTATATAAAAATATTATTGTTTTTCCTGTATTTAGTTTTCTTGTCTGAGTTTATTTCAAAAACAAAAAGGCCGAAGCCAATGGACTGAAGCCCACCACCCCCCTCTCTCTCTTCCTCGGGCCAGCTGGCCCCGTAGCTCACCCCCGCGTCTGAACCGCTACCGCCCGGTCGCCCGACTCTTCGTCTCGCTCTCGCTCGCCTGTCTCTCTCACTGACAGTGGCGCCCGCATCTTCTTCTTCCTCAAGCCACGCCCGAATCCTGCACGCGCAAGAGTTCGTTCCTGCCAATCGAAATCCTTGCGGGATTCGCTCGATTCTTTGCCCCTCGCGCAAGACGGCCTCCCTATAAATATTCCCCTCCACCTCCTCGACTGATTTTCGCAAAAACATCGATCTCCCGAGCCCTACAGCTCCATCCCGATCTCGCCGGAGTTCCTCTGCACCACCGCAGCTCTGCCACCTTACCCCGCCTCCCCACGCCTCTGCCACCCATCGCTGCTGACGCTATCTAGTACGCCACGTCGCGCTGAGTCTCCCAGTGTTGTCGCCCATCTCCAAGACCCACCAGAGCCGCCGCCTCCATCTCGTCCACCATCACCGGAGCCCCGGTTCACAGGAGCTTCGGCGACCTCGCCCCTCCTCACCCCGTCATCGCCGAGGTTACCCGCCACCACCATCGGGCGCTTTGTGCCAAGGCACACCTCCCCCAGTATCCGCCCGACGCCGACGAGCTCCGGAGCCGCCGCCCCGTTCGAGCCGACGCACGCACCGCCGTCTTCTCCAAGTCCGACGCGCCCAGCTCCTCTGTCCCCGGTGAGCCTCCCTCCTCCGTCCGATTTGTAGACGACGACTTAGATCAGATCTCTGAACGATTAGGTTTATTCTTATTAGTCCGGTTTTTAGTTTCGGTTTACTATGGTTTAGTTTAGCTGGTCGGTTCATTTATTAGTTGTTTAAGTTTTAGTTATTTTATCGCCCGACCGTTAGATAACTGCAGATCGCCCACCTCCTAGGCCCAGTGGCGCCCTCTGTTTTTTTAGTTGTTTTTCGTTTATGTTTTTAAAGCAGAAAAGTTTCAATTTTGTAAAATCAATATCGCTTAGGTTTTTTTAGAGTTTTTGATTTATTCTTTTTGCTCTAGTTTGTAAGTTTCTTATAGTTTTCGCAGAAATTAACTTCGGCCATGTTTTAGTTTTAAAAATTGTTTTATTTGAATTTTACTCAGATTAGTATTTCTGTTATAAATGGAGCTAGGATTAATTGTTTTTAGTGATTATTTGTTCTACTATTTTGTTTTGACCTTTACTATGTTTTCTTTCATTTTAATTACTTTAAAATTTATTTATTTTCTGTTGTTTTATTTTAGTTAGATTAGTTTCTGTAGAGTTAGAAGGTGAACTTTTATTTACAGAAAAATAAAATGTTTTATTTTATTTTCTTACTAGTTCTGTTCTAGGCATAAATAGAGTTTTATAAAACTTTTTATGTGTTTGTTTTTGCTAGTAAAAGTTTAGGAAAAATACCTTCTGTTATTTTAATAAAAACTATTTTCCTTTTTGTTAATTAGTTTAGTGTTTTATTTGCTGTTAATTTTTTATTTAGGGCAAAAGCTATTTCGTAGTTGTGAAGTCATAGAGTTTTCTTTAGTGTTTCTTTATAGTTTTCTTTGAAGTTCTTTTGGACTTTTATTTTTGGTTTTTATTATTGATTTCCTTTATTTATTTTATTTGATGAATTGCATTTTGATTTCTTTAATGATTGTTAGAATTGCTTGCTAGAATGCTTGCTTATACGAGTGCTATTTCTGTTTAATATAGATTTTCAACGGAGTGACAAATAGTTCTACCTAGTTATTTTCGAGAGCGCTATTATCTTCATCAACTTACCAGTCAAGTTCACTTTGACCATGTTTTTCATACCTATGTTTTATTTGCATGTAGTAGCACCCTTTCCACAATCCCTCCAGTAGTGTTATTGAATCTTGTAGTTGAGTAGAATGCATGAGGTAGGAGCCTCACTGTTATCAAGATCATGATGGCATCGGCAAGGACTGCATCTTCAGGACCTCAAGACTTCAAGACCTCAAGATTTCGAGACTCGAGACAAGAATTCAATACACACTATTGGGTGAAGGACGGATTTGATGGGCACCCTGGAGCAACCAGTGGATGGCCGGGATGCATGGAGAGGCGCCATGACATCTTGCAGAAAGCTTCACCAAGACTCAAAGAGACGAAAGAATACTTCATGCCCGGAAGCTTACCTGTGCAACCACAAGTCACTATGGGCTCTAGCTTGGTCGACCCTAGTGGTGACTCTGGCTGGGATAGTGCTAGCAGATGTAGAACTACGATAGGATTGGATGAGCACCAGACAGTGGTCAGAGGAACTCTTCGGAAGGCCATGTTTCGATCGTCCTGTTCTCAAACAATGTGAAGTGCGAGGACGAAAAGGGAGGGATCGAATCTTGCGGGTAAAGTGTACAAACCTCGGTAGCGGGTTAAAACCTAATCGATTAGCCGTGTCCCCGGTTACGGACAACTTGAGCCTCTGGACTTGGATCTATCTCGGAACTCTCAACACCGGACTGATAACTTAACTGTGGGCAACTTATGATGATTTGGCCTATGAGATATCGGTTGGCGGAACCATGTCATGTATAGGTATCTGCTTTGTAGTAGAGATTCCTGGACACTCCTTTGATGTAGGGAAATTAAAATCAGATTTTATGCAAAAATTCAGACATAGAGCCACAAAGCCATATTGCATATAGAATAGTTTATCATTTGTTTTTCTCTTATTGTGATCTTGCTGTTACATTCAATGTACTGACCTACACGGCTGCAACGTATCATGTTGCAGGATTATTGCTACGATGAGTGAGTTTCGTTGTTGAGTTACGGTCTACACTCAATGTGTCGATGGCATTGATGGGACTCCACACCCGATTTATTGTTTCCGCTGATACTTGTGAGGTATATATATCAGTTTCTTGTTATTTATACATGTGATTGCACTTTGATATATACATTGATGTACTATGTGTGCCAGCATACTGATCCAGGGATGGCATAGATACACAGAGGCTTGACCGTCTGAGGTCGGGTCGCTACAATAAGTATCAGTCATAGCAGAAGTAGCATCATCAATAACTTGCGATATATCAGGATTGATAGCATGTGGTGGTGTTGCAAGTTTACTTATAACAGAAGGTGAATCTAAAGCAGAGCTAGATGCAGTTCCTTACCTCCCCTCGTCTTAGAGGAAAAAATATAAGTCTTAGCATCCTTCAGATTCTTCATAGTGATAAATTGATAATAATCCCAAGTGACTCAACAAATATAGCAATGCTCCCCGGCAACAGCGCCAGAAAAAGGTCTTGATAACCCACAAGTATAGGGGGTCGCAACAGTTTCTGAGGGTAGAGTATTCAACCCAAATTTATAGATTTGACACAAGGGGAGCCAAAGAATATTTGCAAGTATTAGCAGCTGAGTTGTCAATTCAACCACACATGGAGATTAATTATCTACAGCAAAGTGATCAGTAGCAAACTAATATGATAGTTTTGATGATAGTGGCAGCAACAATAGTAACAGTAACAGTGATAGCAGTGATTTTGTAGCAAGTGCAACAGTAACGATAGCAGTAGTAACTTAGCAAGAACAATATAAGATAAATTCGTAGGCATTGGATCGGTAATTTGTCGGATGATATTTATCATGTGACAGTCATAACCTAGGGTGATACGGCACTAGCTCCAGTTCATAAATATAATGTAGGCATGTATTCCGTAAATAGTCATACGTGCTTATGGAAAGAACTTGCATGACATCTTTTGTCCTACCCTCCCGTGGCAGCGGGGTCCTATTGGAAACTAAGGGATATTAAGGCCTCCTTTTAATAGAGAACCGGAACAAAGCATTAACACACGGTGAATACATGAACTCCTCAAAGTACGGTCATCACCGGGAGTGGTCCCGACTATTGTAACTCCGGGGTTGCCGGATCATAACACGTAGTAGGTGACTTTAACTTGCACGATCAGATCTAGAACATAGATATAATGGTGATAACATAAACGGTTCAGATCTGAAATCATGGCACCCGGGCCCAAAGTGACAAGCATTAAGCATGGCAAAGTTATAGCAACATCAATCTCAGAACATAGTGGATACTAGGGATCAATCCCTAAGAAAACTAACTCATTTACATGACGAATCTCATCCAACTCTTCACCGACCAGCGAGCCTGCAAAGGAATTACTCACTCCCGGTGGGGAGCATCATGGAATTGGCGATGGAGAAGGGCTGGTGATGACGAAGAACGAAGATCCCCCTCTCCGGAGCCCCAAACGGACTCCAGATCTGGCCTCCCGATGAAGAACAGGAGGTGGCGATGGCTACGTCTCGTGGATCATGATAATTCTTTCTCCTTGATTTTTTCTGGAAAAATGTGATTTTATAGCGTAGGTTTCAGGGTCTGCGGGGCCACTAGGTGGGGACAACCCACCTGGGTGCGCCTTAGGGGGGGGGCAGGCGCAGCCTAGTGGGTTGTGCCCTGATGACCCACAAGTATAGGGGATCAATTGTAGCTCTTTTCGATGAGTAAGAGTGTCAAACCCAACGAGGAGCAGAAGGAAATGACAAGTAGTTTTCAGTAAGGTAGTGTCTGCAAGTACTCAAATTGTAAGTAGCGAAGTTGTTTGATAGCAAGATAATTTGTAACGAGCAAGTAACGATAGTAGTAACAAAAGTGCAGCAATGTAGCCCAATCCTTTTGAGGCAAAGGACAGGCCAAAACGGTCTCTTATGATAAGCAAAGCGTTTTTGAGGGTGCACGGGAATTTCATCTAGTCACTTTCATCATGTTGGTTCGATTTGTGTTCACTACTTTGATAATTTGATATGTGGGTGGACCGGTGCTTAGGTGATGTTCTTACTTGAGCAAACCTCCTACTTATGATTAACCCTCCCGCAAGCATCCGCAACTACGAGAAAAGTATTAAGAATAAATTCTAACCATAGCATTAAACTTTGGGATCCAATCGGTCCCTTACGGAATAGCGCATAAACTAGGGTTTAAGTTTCTGTCACTCTCGCAACCCACCATCTAATTGCTACTCCACAATGCATTCCCTTAGGCCCAAATATGGTGAAGTGTCATGTAGTCGACGTTCACATGACACTACTAAGGGAATAACAACATACATACTATCAAAAATATCAAACACATATCAAGTTCACATGATTACTTGCAACATGATTTCTCCTGTGACCTCAAGAACAAAAGTAACTACTCACAGATAATAAACATGCGCATGATAAGAGGAGTATTAAATAGCATATTGTCTGAACATATAATATTCCACCAAATAAACCATATAGTGATCAACTACAAGATGTAATCAACACTACTAGTCACCCACAAGCAACAATCTATAGTTCCGGTAACAAGATTGAACACAAGAGATGAACTAGGGTTTGAAATGAGATGGTGCTGTTGAAGATGTTGATGGAGATTTCCCTCCCCAAGATGGGAGAGTTGTTGGTGATGATGAGGACGATGATTTCCCCCTCCGGGAGGGAAGTTCCCCCGGCAGAATCGCTCCACCGAAGGGCAAAAGTGCTCCTGCCCAAGTTCCGCCTCTAGGCGGCGGCGCTTCATCCCGAAAGTACTCCTCTTATTTTTTCTAGGTCAAAATGACCTATATACCAGAAGATGGGCACCAGAGGTGGACCGAGGAGGCCACAACCCCCTAGGGCGCGCCAGGGGGGCCTGGCGCACCCAGGTGGGTTGTGCCTACCTGGTGGCCCTCTCTGGTTGTTATTTGTTCCGGTAATTCTTATTTATTCCATAAAAATCCCCATGAAGTTTCGGCTTGTTTGGAGTTGTGCAGAATAGGTAGCCTGACATAGCTTTTTCAGGTCCAGATTTCCAGCTGCCGGAATTCTCGCTCTTGGTGTGTACCTTGCAAATTATGAGAGAAAAGGCATTAGAATTACTCCAAAAAGCATTATTGTGGATAAAAACATTGTAAATAATAGTAAGAAAACATGATGCAAAATGGACGTATCAACTCCCCCAAGCTTAGACCTCGCTTGTCCTCAAGCGAAAACTGAAATCGAAAAACCTATCCACATGCTTTGAGAGAGAGGTGTCGATAAAAACAAAATACGGACATAGAAGCATCATGTTGATTATTATAACATCAACAAAATTAAACATAGGACCTTTATCATAGAACTTTTATCATTTACTTCTCATGAATAAGTAATAGTACATCACACAATCGAAGTATAAAGCAAAAACTCTATTAGAAACCAACAAACTATGTTCTCAGTCAACTTTGCAACTACAATTCAACATCTTTTCAGGAAGGGTCACGTATCGGAGCATTTAGGCAAGTCCACATACTCAACCATCATATACTCTTCTATGATTGCTAACACTCACCTCGTACCCATGAGCAAAACATTTCAACCGGACACATAGAAAGATAGGGGCTTATAGTTTCACCTCCCAACGTACTCACCTCAAGGGTGATGTCAACAAATATAACTCATGCTATCTATATTCAACTGGACATATGTGCCTAGATCTTTCCTCACCACATGATGCTTGCCAAAGGAGAAAAATAAAAGGAATAGAAGGAAACCTTTGACTCTTTGCATAAAAGTAAATACATAAAAGTAAAAGATAGGCCCTTCACAGAGGGAAGCAGAGGTTGTCATGCGCTTATTTGTTTGTATGCTCAATCCCTTAGTGCAAAAGAACGTCACGTTGTGTTGCCCCTTAAGATGACAACCTTTATTATGCAGTCTGTCGCTTTTATTCTTTGTCATCCAAGTTCGTACAACGCTCAATTTTCTCTTACACTAAATGATCTTACACTTTTAGAAGCAAATTTTATTGCCTTTTTGCACCGATGACAACTTACTTGAGGGATCTTGCTCAATCCCTAGGTAGGTATGGTGGACACTTGAAATTAAGATTTGGGTTTAAGCATTTTTGGATGCACAAGTAGTATCTCTACTTAGTGCGGAATTTTTGGCTAGCAAAGATAGGGGGCAAGCACCACATGTTGAAGGATCTATGACAATATGACTTCGTTGTGAATATAAACAAACATAAACCATTAAGTTGTCTTCCTTGTCCAACGTCAACAATTTTGGCATATAATATTTTGATGAGGGCTCACAATCGCAAAAGATTTCTAGGATAGTATATTTATATGTGAATCTTCTCTTCCCTTATTAATTCTTTCATGAGTTGCATCGTTGACTAATGCTATGTTTGTCAACCTCTAATAAAATTTTCTACTTATACTTTTCCTTACGTGGTGCCATCACCTACCATAAGATTAGTATGTAATCTTATTGATTTATTTTCTTTCTCTTTTTTATTCTTTATTTCTTTTCTTTTATTTGCAACATGAAAGTAAAGAAAGCAAAAACTCAAACTAAACTTTATTATATAACTTGCACACGATTACAAGGATAGATCACTAAGCAAACCCTCAAAGAAGAAAGGATCAAACTAAACTTTTATTCATTTAATGGAAAAGATCGAACTAAAATAAGTAAAAGCAATAAGATAGTGGGATGATACGATACCGGGGCACCTCCCCCAAGCTTGGCGGAAGCCAAGGGGAGTGCCCATACCCGATACTCAGTTCTCTTTTGGTGGCGAAGAAGATGATGGTGATGAAGGAGAGATCTTGTCCTCGGATTTCCATGGCAGTGGTCCACCATCATAAGAGGAGGAGTGAGTCTCAAGGGTCCTGCAACTAGCAGCCAAACTCATACCTTTGAACCTCGCCTCATATTCAAAGACTTGGTTTTGGAGGTCATAGATCTGGCTTTGGAGGAAGTTGATTTCCTCGTTGAGGGTGAAGACGATGTCCTTCATGGGCTTGCCATCCACCTTGAGATCACAGGAGAGGTCCGCGATCATGAGGTGATTAGCATTGAGCCCACGCTCCACCATCCCCTTGCACCGGAAGACTTCCTGCTCCATGGCTTCAAGCCTAGCCTCCATGGTTCCCGTACCCTTGGGACCTTGCTCATCGCGGATGTACAACACCCCCTCATGCATCTAGGTGGTTTGAGGGTGCTGCACCACCTCCTGCAGATAAGGGTTGATGACGTTCTTGAAGAACTTGTCCTTGGAGGAGCTTGAAGAGGCCATGGTAGATGGGATCTGACAGAAAACAGCAAGGAAAAAGAGAACAGAGGATTTCTCTGCAATATGGTGTTTAACAGGTTCGGGAAGTATATATATATATTTTTATCTTGGAGGACAAGCATATGGAAGAAAAACGGAGTATGGAAGGTGTCCCAGGTGGGCAAGCCTGGCGCGCCCTGGTGTATTGTGCCCACCAGGGTACACTTCCTGGAAGTTTCTTTATTCCTAAAATTCCTAAATATTTCAAAACTGATAAAAAATAGTTGTGCGGATTTTTCAGAGTCCATTTACTTACCGTATCACGTACCTCCTTAATTTCACGATTCTAGAGTGTTCCGGAAGGACTCTTTTATGTGCTCTTCCGGTGTCAAAGTTTGGATAATATTACTTTCAACATTAATAGGCGTACCTGAGATATAATGCTTTATTCGTTGCCCATTGACAACCTTTGGGTTAGTACCTTCGGAATTATTTATTTTGATGGCTCCAGACTGGTAAACCTCCTCCATGACATATGGGCCTTCCCATTTTGAGAGGAGTTTTCCTGCAAAGAATCTAAAACGAGAGTTGTACGAAAGAACATATTCTCCAACTTTAAACTCACGCTTTTGAATTCTTTTGTCATGCCATCTTTTAACTTTTTCTTTAAATAATTTTGCATTTTCATAAGCTTGGGTTCTCCATTCATCTAGAGAGCTAATATCAAAGAACCTCTTCTCACCAGCAAGTTTGAAATCATAGTTGAGCTCTTTGACTGCCCAAAATGCTTTATGTTCTAACTCAAGAGGCAAATGACAAGCTTTTCCATAAACCATTTTATATGGAGACATACCCATAGGGTTTTTATATGCCGTTCTATAAGCCCAAAGTGCATCATCTAATTTCTTAGACCAATTCTTCCTAGATCTATTGACAGTCTTTTGCAAAATTAGTTTTATTTCTCTATTGCCAAGTTCAACTTGACCACTAGACTGAGGATGATAGGGTGATGCAATTCTATGGTTAACATCATACTTGGAAAGCATCTTACGGAAAGCACAACGAATAAAAGTGTGAACCACCATCATTCATTAAATATCTAGGGACTCCAAACCTTGGGAAAATCACTTCCTTAAGCATTTTAATAGAGGTGTTGTGATCAGCACTACTAGTTGGAATAGCTTCTACCCATTTAGTAACATAATCAACAGCAACCAAAATATGTGTATACCCATTAGAGGAAGGAAAAGGTCCCATGTAATCAAATCCCCAAACATCAAATGGTTCAACAACAAGAGAATAATTCATAGGCATTTCTTGACGCTTACCGATGTAACCTATTCTTTGACATTCATCACAAGATGAGACGAACTTACGTGCATCCTTGAAGAGAGTAGGCCAATAAAATCCAGACTGCAATACCTTGTGAGCAGTTCTATATCCAGCATGATGCCCTCCATAAGCCTCAGAGTGACATTTCCGTAGGATTTGTCCCTATTCATGCTCAGGTACACAACGTCTAATAATACCATCTACTCCTTCTTTATAAAGATGTGGGTCATCCCAAAAGTAATGTCTTAAATCATAGAAGATTTTTTTCTTTTGTTGGTATGTAAAGTTAGGTGGTAAATATTTAGCAACAATGTAATTAGCATAATCAGCATACCAAGGAGTACTATGAGAAACATTTATTGCAGCTAACTGCTCATCAGGAAAACTATCATCAATAGGTAGTGGGTCATCAAGCACATTTTCAAGCCTAGACAAGTTATCAGCTACTGGGTTCTCAGCTCCTTTTCTATCAATGATATGTAAATCAAATTCTTGCAACAAGAGAACCCATCGAATAAGTCTAGGTTTAGCATCTTTATTTTCCATAATATATTTAATAGCAGCATGATCTGTGTGAACAGTTACTTTTGAATCAACAATATAAGGTCTAAATTTATCACAAGCAAATAGTAGTACATAATTTCTTTGGGCACTGTCTAGAGTTTTACTAGCATAATGAATAACATTCAATTTCTTATCAACTCTTTGTCCTAGAACAACACCAACAACATAATCACTAGCATCACACATAATTTCAAAAGGCAAGTTCCAATCAGGTGGTTGAACAAATAGGTGCAAAAATTAAGGCTTTCTTGAGAGTTTCAAAGGCTTCTAAACAATCATCATCAAAAACAAAAGGAATATCCTTCTGCAAGAGACTAGTAAGAGGCCTAGAAATTTTAGGAAAGTCTTTGATAAATCTCCTATAAAAACCAACATGGCCTAGGAAACTACGAATACCTTTTATATCTTTAGGACATGGCATTTTCTCAATTGCATCAACCTTAGCTTGGTCCACTTCAATACCTCTTTCAGAAATTTTATGACCCAAGACAATGCCTTCATTAACCATAAAGTGGCACTTCTCCCAATTCAAGACAAGGTTTGTTTGTTCACATCTCTGCAAAACTCGCTCAAGATTGCTTAAACAATCATCAAAAGACTTCCCATAAATAGAAAAGTCATCCATGAAAACCTCAACAATCTTTTCACAAAAGTAAGAGAATATAGCAGTCATACATCTTTGAAAGGTAGCACGTGCGTTACATAAACCAAAAGGCACACGTCTATAAGCATAGGTTCCAAAGGGACAAGTAAAAGTAGTCTTTTCTTGATCAGGTTGAGAAACAGGTATTTGTGAGAAGCCAGAATATCCATCAAGGAAGCAAAAGTGTGTGTGTGTGTGTGCTTAGATAATCTTTCAAGCATTTAATCAATAAAAGGCAAAGGGTAATGACCTTTTCTAGTTGCTTTATTTAATTTTCTAAAATCAATTACCATTCTATAGCGTGTGACAATTCTTTGTGGAATAAGTTCATTCTTATCATTAGGAACAACAGTAATACCTCCTTTCTTAGGAAAACAATGAACATGACTTACCCATCTACTATCAGCTATGGTGTCATGGTTTTGTCACGGTAGATGTCCTAGAGATAGGACTTAGTCGTGGAGCCATCGCTACGGGTTAGCTTAAAGGGGTTAAAGCGGACAAGGGACGCAAGAGAGTTTATACTAGTTCGGCCCCTTACGATGAAGGTAAAAGCCTACGTCTAGTTGTGATGGAATTGATGGGGTTTTGATGACCAGGGAGCGAATACGCTTTGCCTGGGTCTCGAGTTGTGTCTATTGTCCCTGAACCGTCGCTGGGTCATCCCCTTATATACATGGGTTGATGCCCGCCGGTTTACAGAATCCCGAGGCCGGCTCATAATCGTGTCCGGCTCGGTCTCTGCTACTTCTATCTTACAACACAAGTTTACATATCAATGCCGGTTTATATCTACAGGCCTTAAACCGGCTTTGGGCCTTGGGCCTTCATGAAGCGTCACCGTCTGTCTTCATGGACTTCAGATACAGATGAACTACTTACGGGGTTTGTCGTGGAATTGGCACGACAGATGTCCACGAGCTAGGACTTAGTCGTGGAGCCATCGCAGCTAGGAAGCTTGAAGGGGTTAAACGGGACAAGGAACACGAAGATTATACTGGTTCGGCCCCTTGCGGTGAAGGTAAAAGCCTACGTCTAGTTGAGGTGGTATTGATTAGGGTTTCGCTGACCAGGGAGCTTAACTGCTATGCCTGGCTCTTGATGAGATCTTTCCTGTCCCTAAACCGCCGCCGGGTCGTCCCTTTATATAGAGAGGTTGACACCCAGCAGCTCTCAGAGTCCCGGCCGGCTCATAAGAGTGTCCGGCTCGGACTCTCAACTATTCTTGCCTTACACTACAAGTTCTACCATAATGACGGTTGTAACTACGGGCCTTAAGCCATCTTCGGGTCTTAAGCCCATCTTTGGCCCACCGTCTTCAAGCTTGGTGCCGGGCTTCAGGTGATGACCATTATGAGTAACCCGGCCCCTCCGGGCGGGTGACTCTAAGGTTTATATCCTCAACATTAGGCCCCAGATTGATTTGAGTCGGCTCATGTCAATCTTCAATCCTTTCGATAGAAAATCACCGGCTTACAATTGTGTGAAGGCCATAACCCGTCGTGACGTCATCTTCTGGATTCCGGGTAATCCGCCGTGATGTCATCTTCCATTAAGTCCATTTTTTACTCCACCATATCCGCAACGGATCTTATCTTTAACTGCCGTCCCGAAAATCGAGGCGTTGTTACAATGAGATAACCGCGCCGTGGCCTCCTCGTTTCTCGCGCCCACTTATGAGCCTCACCTTATAAATAGCCCGGCCCGTTGAGCCTCCAGCCACTCGTCTTCCTCCTCTCGCCACTGTTCTCCTGCTCGAGCTCCATCGCCGCCGCCGCTGCGGGTCTTCCTGTCTTCACCAACTCCGGCCGCTGCATCAACCTGTCATGACCAGATAACGGCGGCGATCTACGCATCTCTCCAGCACCCGTAAGTCCCTGTTACTCCGTAGAGTAGATCCACATTAGGTTCTTGGCTGTTCTTCCCATGTTCTTCGCCGTTCATCGCGAGCCCTTGGTAGATTTCATTTTTACCACCCTTCTTGATCTTTAGACTGTATAGACTGTTGCGGTAGTTGTTTCACTTCCATTCCCAATGTACCTAGATCCCCTTTTACTGCATAGAGGCTCCGTTCGAACCCGCGAACTTCTTATGCGTCTGTTTTAGGTCTAGAAATTTTCCTCTTAAGTCGACCATTTTGATCCAAACAAGTTACCGCAATGTGTGAAACCTGTTTTCACCACACTTAGTAAAAACTGCATCTGTTGAGTCATGGCGGCTTACATGTCCGGCTCAAAGAAGCCACGCGCCGTTAAATTTTCCGGCTCATTTATGATAAAGCTGTAGACAATTGAATTACTCTCAATACCACCAGCGGCTTATATAACCCGATGCATTTAGCTATATGTCATTAGGCCCCTTTCATAAGCCGCCACTTTAAACATTGAACTGTAAACTTCCTCCGGCTTATAATTAAACCAGACATTTCCTTTTATCATAGGCTTCCGACTTTCACCATGCCTCCCAAAGCTCCCAAAGCACCCATCACATGCAATTGGATGACGTCCAACGTCACCGATGAGACCTTAGCGGATTTTGTGAAGTCGGGTTACCTGCCCAAGAAGGACGTCATGTCTTACCGCGCCCCTGACCCGTCAGAGGAGAGACCACAGCCAAGGGACGGGGAGGTGGTAATATTTGCGGATCACATGAGCCGGGGCTTCGCACCGCCCGGCTCAAAGTTTTTTAGAGATGTGCTGAATTTCTTTGACCTGCGGCCACAAGACATAGGACCCAATTCGGTGTCGAATATATGCAACTTCCAAGTATTCTGCGAGGTCTACCTTGGAGAAGTGCCCAGCCTGCTGCTCTTCAGATAGCTCTTTTATCTGAACCGCCAGAACGAGTGCGCCAACGGGCCGAGCTTGGAACTTGGTGGAATCTCCATTCAGCGACGGAGAGACTGCCTTTTTCCTTACGCCGAGCCGCCAAGCCACCCAAAGGACTGGAACCAGACGTGGTTCTACTGCCAAGACACGTCGCCGGCTGACGAGAGCCCACTGCCCGGCTTTCGTCCCTCGCGTCTAGAACCAACTCACCCTCTGTCAGACAAGCTATCTCAGGCGGAGCGCCAACCTCTGATCCCCACCATCAACAACATCAAGGCTCTCCTGGGAAATGGCCTCAATAGCATTGATCTGGTCCGGGTCTGGATCTCGTGGCGGGTGATCCCCTTGAGCCGCCGCCCCGGCTTAATGTGTGAATACACAGGCCAGAAAGATGACCCCCTGCGACACAGCCGCAATGATCTTCCTGAAGACGTTGCTGAAGACATGACCAAGGCCCTCTTGAATGTGAGCTTGGCAGACTGCGGGAGGACCGGCTTAAGCCCCTTCTGCAAGACCAACCCGGCTCCAGCGGTAAGCCGCTGATCTAAACATCTTATTTTCTCCTTTAGATAATTTTCATCTGAACTTTAAGAAATCGTCATTGTATTTTTCAGGCAGATGATAAATTCTGGAAAGTCAAGTATGACCATGAGGCGGCCAAGAAGGCCAGGAAGGCTAAGAAAGCCGCCAAGAGAGCCGCTCCCCGTAAGAAGGGAAGCAGGCCTACTGCTTCAGAGCTGCTTCAGCTAAGCGACAGCTCCGAGTCAGAGGTAACCCCTGAACCTGTAAGCTCTTGTTGTATTTCTTGTTTATTTCTGTCCACCTTATCAATACTGTCCATCAGCAGGATGACACCGGAGCAAGTAACCCGGTGATTGAAGAGGTAATGACACTTTCCTCCGACTCGGAGCCCTTGCCAAGGCTGAAAGTCCGAAGAGTAACCCGGAAAGTAAGATTTTCACATCCTTTAGCTTATCAAGATCCTCAATTTCTTTTGAAGCAACAGATTCATGAGAGCCGGCGGCACACCCGGACTAACAAGGACGCTGACCTCTCCTCCGGCTTACCTGAGACATCAAGGAAACGCCGGACCGAGGTTATCTCCAACTTATATCCTTTTCATCCTTTGGCGGGTGTTATACGTCAACCGCTCAACTCTTCTGATTCGAATTATCAGGAAACGTCACCTTCCTCTAGTGACTCAATGCAGTCGAATCTGCCAGCTTTCAAGACCGTACCCGGGTAATGATGATCATCTCTTGCTGTGCTTATCTTTACTCATACTTTTGTACTAACCTTTTGCCCTTTCAGTGCTCAAGCAAAGCTCAGTAAAAGAGCAAAGAAGAATAAGTCGGCGGAGGAGTCGGTCGTGACTGAACCGGAGGTTTCCGCTCAAGAGCCGCCAGCTGCTTCTGCTCCTGAAGCCACCGCTCCCACCGACGAGCCAGCCATGGAAGTACTTCGCCGGCTGGCCGTTCTTCCTCAGCGTGTTCAAGAGCTGCGACGGGCTTCTGCAAGAGCCGGAGCCATAGCTGCTCTGAGCCGGGCCAAGGCTTTCCTTCCAGAGCTAGACCCGGTGGGCATTGCACTTGGTTATCCCAGCTTGAAGGAAGACGGCACCCCTTTCGACCAAAAGGACTTTGCTGCCTATGTGAAGATCGTGCGCCCGGTGGCCACCCTGATTGGGAATGACACTGATCTGACCAAGTACCAGCCGGGCTACGATGCAGAGAATCAGAGGATCCCCACTCCGCGTTATGAAGCCATCAGCTTAGTCCCGCCGACTCGTAAGCACACTTTTGCCCCAGACATTAACCCGGCTGGGTTAATTGACGAGGAGGCTCAATTCGAAGCTTTGAGCGGCATTGACTGGAAATTGTCAACCTTCCAGGTCATGGGAACAGCCGGAGGAGCGGAGAGGGATGAGCCGGAAGCTTCGACCCGGCAGGCATCTTGACTTTTTAAGGCGGCTTGTTTAAACAATGCTTCACCCTTTTGGACTCGGGGAGTCTTGTAATAGAATAGGACCAACATTTAAACTTTGTCATGCCATCGTGCACATGCTGAATGCTTAATTCCATTGAAGTTGCTGCCTTATGTTCCTCCGGGTCATATTGGATCATTCATCTTCCTTAAGCTCAAATAGTTGTCTTTAACTATCCTGCATAGAAGAATAAATCACAAGTCTCTAGGCGGCTTGCCGCACTGAGAATCATAGTCTGACACATATAACCCGGAATATAAATCTAAGTTGAGAGACTGGTCCTCAATTATGTCCTTGATATAATCGTAATAACACACTTACAGGCCTTCAAGTACACTTCCGGTTTATATAACCCGGATAATAAGGTTGGTACCTCAACTCCGGTTTACCAGTCTTGATAATGCTGATTGTGTGATTATCACTGTGAATCAAAGTTAAGCCGGCAGAATGAGAACCGCCGTGCATACTATTGAAACAATCAGAAGAACTTTTGTAAATCAGAAAATCAAAACTCAGGGGCTTCCGGTTCGAATACGAACAGAGACCTGTCCCAAAGGGGTTAAGCTAAGATTCGAATGCGATCATATAGCCCCTAGTGGGTTTGGCGATGCCGATCAAGAGGGTACCGACAGCTATGTTCTCTTGGGTTCGAATACGACCCATGTTTGAACAGGAAGCCCCCAAATGACCTTGAGAATTGTTTAACGACGCTGATTTGAATACGATCCACGTCGGTTCCCAAAGGGGGTTGAGGCATGATTCAAATATGATCAAGAAAAACTCCCCAATGAGCTCGGCACTTTGCCAATCAAATGGGTATCGATAGCTATGTTCTCTT
Organism: Triticum aestivum; assembly: GCF_018294505.1. Lineage (NCBI taxonomy): Eukaryota > Viridiplantae > Streptophyta > Magnoliopsida > Poales > Poaceae > Triticum > Triticum aestivum. The sequence goes on along the minus strand of NC_057811.1, from coordinate 130,504,186 downwards.
TGGTTCGAATACGACCTATGTTTGAACAGGAAGCCCCCAAGTGACTATATTACGTACGGCTAGATTCGAATACGATCATAAGCCGGATCCACCTCCAAGTTACCATGTGAGCTTGTAATGCAAACAACACATTTACCTTTGGAGGAGAAAAAAGGACAGAGGCCCTGCTTTATTGCTTATCATAATATATACATGGCTTATAGAAATATGTACATTACGAGAGCCGGTGGCTCAAGTGTAATAAGGCCGAAGCTGAGCTATGTTCCACGGCCGACGAGTCTCCTCCTCCGACTTGCGTGAATCTTTGTGCTCCCGAATGTCAATGAGGTAATATGACCCGTTGTGCAAGTTCTTGCTGACTACAAAGGGTCCTTCCCAAGGCGGGGATAGCTTCTGCGCATCTGTTTGATCTTGGATGAGCCGGAGCCCCAGGTCACCTTCCTGGAAGACCCGGGACTTAACCCGGCGACTGTGATAACGGCGCAGGTCTTGTTGGTAAATCGCTGAACGAGCTGCGGCCACGTCACGCTGTTCGTCCAACAAGTCAAGAGCATCTTGGCGCGCCTGTTCATTATCCGCCTCAACATAAGCCGCCACTCGAGGCGAGTCATGACGGATGTCACTAGGGAGGACTGCTTCTGCACCATAAACCATGAAGAAAGGCGTGTAACTCGTAGACCTGTTAGGAGTAGTGTTGATGCTCCATAACACGGAGGGTAACTCCTCCACCCAACAACCCGGCGTCCGTTGCAAAGGGACCAAAAGCCGGGGCTTAATGCCCTTCAAGATCTCCTGATTAGCTCTCTCAGCTTGACCATTGGATTGAGGATGAGCCACTGATGAAACATCAAGTCGAATATGCTCTCATTGACAAAACTCCTCCATGGCGCCCATGGACAGATTGGTACCATTGTCAGTTATAATGCTGTGTGGAAAGCCAAAGCGAAATATCACCTTTTTCATGAATTGAACCGCCGTGGCCGCGTCACACTTGCTAACTGGCTCTGCTTCGACCCACTTCGTGAACTTGTCAACTGCCACCAAGAGGTGGGTCTTCTTATCCTTGGACCTTTTAAAAGGCCCAACCATATCAAGCCCCCAGACTGCAAACGGCCAAGTGATTGGTATCATCCTCAGCTCCTGAGCCGGCACATGAGCCCGTCGTGAGAACCTTTGGCAACCATCACATTTACTGACCAAGTCCTCCGCATCAGCATGAGCCGTCAGCCAATAAAAGCCATGACGAAAAGCTTTGGCCACAAGGGATTTTGAGCCAGCATGATGGCCACAATCCCCTTGATGAATCTCACGCAAGATCTCTTGGCCTTCCTTAGGGGAGACGCAACGCTGGAACGCTCCCGTAACACTGCGGCGATGCAACTCACCATTGATAACAACCATTGACTTAGACCGCCGGGTTATTTGTCTGGCCAAAGTTTCATCCTCAGGCAAATCTCCCCGGGTCATGTAAGCCAGATAGGGCACTGTCCAGTCCGGGATGATGTGGAGAGCCGCCACCAATTGTGCCTCCGGGTCAGGGACAGCCAAGTCTTCCTCTGTAGGCAACTTAACAGAAGGGTTATGCAAGACATCCAGGAAAGTATTAGGCGGCACCGGTTTTCGCTGAGAGCCCAGCCGGCTTAAAGCATCAGCCGCCTCGTTCTTCCTGCGATCGATGTGCTCTACTTGGTAACCCTGAAAGTGTCCAGCAATGGCATCAACTTCACGGTGATAAGCCGCCATAAGAGGGTCCTTGGAATCCCACTTGCCTGATACTTGTTGAGCCACTAAGTCCGAGTCGCCGAAGCATCTTACCCGGCTCAAGCTCATCTCCTTAGCCATCCGAAGACCATGGAGCAAGGCCTCGTACTCAGCCGCATTGTTAGTGCAAGGAAACATCAACCGTAGCACGTAATGGAGCTTGTCACCTTTAGGGGAAGCCAATACAACTCCAGCCCCCGAGCCCTCCAATTGCCTGGACCCATCGAAGTGAATAGTCCAATATGTGTTATCCGGCTTTTCTTCGGGCACTTGTAACTCTGTCCAATCGTTGATGAAATCCACCAAGGCTTGAGATTTAACCGCAGTGCATGGTACATACTTCAGACCATGAGGCCCGAGCTCTATAGCCCACTTAGCCACTCTTCCTGTAGCTTCTCTGTTTTGGATGATATCTCCAAGGGGAGCAGAACTAACCACAGTGATAGGGTGACCCTGGAAGTAATGCTTAAGCTTCCGGCTTGCCATGAACACACCATAAACAAGCTTCTGCCAATGTGGATACCGTTGTTTGGACTCGATGAGCACTTCACTGATGTAATAAACCGGCCGCTGAACCGGATGCTCCTTGCCCTCTTCCTTGCGTTCCACCACCACAGCCACACTGACGGCCCGTGTGTTAGCAGCTACATACAGCAATAAAGGCTCCTTGTCAACCGGAACAGCAAGGACCGGGGGCTCAGCTAGCTGTCTCTTCAAATCCTCAAAAGCAGTATTAGCAGCATCATTCCAGACAAAGTTATCAGTTTTCTTCATCAAATGGTACAACGGCATGGCCTTCTCACCCAAGCGGCTTATAAACCGGCTTAAAGCAGCGATATGACCCGCCAGGCGCTGGACGTCGTTTATACATGCCGGCTTAGCCAGAGAGGTGATTGCCTTGATCTTCTCCGGGTTAGCTTCAATACCTCTGTTAGAAACCAAGAAACCCAAGAGCTTGCCTGCTGGAACACCAAAGACACACTTGGCCGGGTTAAGCATCATCTTGTAGACCCAGAGATTATCAAAGGTTTCCCTCAGATCGTCTATCAAGGTTTTCTCTTCCCTGGATTTAACCACAATATCATCCACATAAGCATGAACGTTGCGCCCAATCTGGTTATGAAGACAGTTCTGCACGCAACGCTGATAAGTCGCCTGTGCACTCTTGAGCCCAAAAGGCATAGACACATAGCAGAAGGCTCCAAAGGGAGTGATGAACGCTGTCTTCTCCTAGTCCTTAACTGCCATTTTAATCTGATGGTATCCAGAATAAGCATCCAAGAAACTTAAGCGCTCGCAACCCGCCGTAGCATCAATGATTTGATCAATACGGGGAAGAGCAAAAGGATCAGCCGGACACGCCTTGTTTAAGTCCGTGTAGTCCACACACATCCGCCAGGTGCCGTTCTTCTTGAGCACGAGCACCGGGTTAGCTAACCACTCTGGGTGAAAGACTTCAACAATAAACCCGGCCACCAAGAGCCGGGCCACCTCTTCACCAATGGCTTTTCGCCTCTCTTCATTAAACCGCCGAAGGAATTGCCTGACCGGCTTAAATTTCGGATCAACATTGAGAGTGTGCTCAGCGAGTTCTCTAGGTACACCTGGCATGTCAGAAGGTTCCCATGCGAAAATGTCCCTATTCTCACGGATGAACTCGATGAGCGCGCTTTCCTATTTTGGATCCAGATTAGCACTGATGCTAAACTGCTGCGATGAATCACCTGGAACGAAATCAACAAGTTTAGTCTCATCAGCCGACTTAAATTTCATTGTCGGCTCATGCTCCGTAGTCGGCTTCTTCAGAGAGGTCATATCTGTTGGGTCAACATTGTCCTTGTAAAATTTTAACTCCTCTGTTGCACAAACAGACTCTGCATAAGCTGCATCGCCCTCCTCACACTCCAAAGCCACCCTCCGGCTGCCGTGAACCATAATGGTCCCATTGTGACCCGGCATCTTGAGCTGTAAATACACGTAACACGGCCGAGCCATGAACTTGGCGTAAGCCGGCCGCCCAAATATGGCATGATACGGACTTCTTATCTTGACCACCTCAAAGGTGAATTTTTCGACCCTGTAGTTGTACTCGTCTCCAAAGGCCACTTCCAACTCGATCCTGCCAACTGGATAAGCCGACTTACCAGGCACCACACCATGGAAAATAGTGTTTGACTGGCTGAGGTTCTTATCAATCAACCCCATACGACGGAAAGTCTCATAATAGAGGATGTTGATACTGCTGCCTCCATCCATGAGCACCTTAGTGAACTTATATCCTCCCACCTGAGGGGCCACCATCAAGGCCAAATGACCCGGATTATCAACCCAGAGGGGGTGATCCTCCCTACTCCACACAATAGGCTGCTTAGACCATCTTAAATAGCGTGGAACCGCCGGCTCAACAGCATTCACCGCCCTCTTATGAAGCTTCTGATCTCGCTTACACAGACTGGTGGTAAATACGTGATACTATCCACCGTTAAGCTGTTTTGGATTGGTCTGATAACCCCCCTGCTGTTGTTGATGACCCTGGCCAGACTGCTGATTAAAGCCCCCCTGACCGTTCTGAGGATTGGAATTTGAGCCGCCGCCCGGGCCATGAAAACCGCCAGCGCCTGAGCCGCCGCCCGGGCCATGGTTGCCATTAAAGGCATTGGAATTCTTAAAAGCTTTCATGATTGCGCAATCCTTCCACAAATGAGTAGCCGGCTTTTCCCTAGAGCCGTGCCTTGGACAAGGCTCATTCAACAGCTGCTCCAGCGTCGGGCCTGACCCGCTGGCTCGGGGAGGTGGCCTCCCCTTGCGTCACTGGTTATTACCCTGTGAGCTGGCGTTGGCCACGAACTCTAGGCTGCCGTCGGCCTTACGCTTGCCACCTCCTTGGTTCCCCGGGTTATGCTGAGGACCCTTGCCATTGCCGTTCTTCTTTCCCTTCCCTGTCCTTTCATCATCTGAAGCGGGGTCCTTGGTACTATCAGAGTCGGCATACTTGACGAGAGCCGCCATCAGCGTACCCATATCATTGCAGTCGCGCTTAAGCCGCCCGAGTTTCATCTTCAGGGGCAGGAAACGACAATTCTGCTCCAACATTAAGACTGCAGAGCCGGCATCCATCTTATCAAATGAATGTATTATCTCCTTAACCCGGCGAACCCAATGTGTCGTAGACTCACCCTCCTGCTGTTTATAGTTAGTCAAATCCACAATTGACATAGACTGCCTACAGGTATCTTTGAAGTTTTGGATGAACCGGGCTTTCAGCTCAGCCCAAGACACGATGGAGTTCGGTGGTAGCCCTTTAAACCACGTGCGGGCAGTCCCATCTAACATCATGGTGAAGTACTTGGCCATTGCCGCTTCGCTGACCTCCAGCAATTCCATGGCCATCTCATCACTCTCGATCCAAGCTCCGGGCTGTAAATCAGCCGTGTAATTAGGCACTTTCCTAGGCCCTTTGAAGTCCTTGGGTAGACGTTCATTGCGGAGAGCCGGCACTAAACAAGGGACACCTCCAATCCTCGTAGGGATACCCACGTCGACGGAAGTCGTCGGATAAGCCGGGGGTGTTTGGTAAGCCGTCAACTGAGGCACCTGCTTCGCCTCTTGCCGCGCTCTGTCTTGGTCTGCTGCGTGAAAGACTCCGTTATGAGCCGGGCCATGGCCAGGGGGCGGGTCATGGCGTCGGACATTACTTGAGCCGGTCGCAGAGACCATGTGTCTGCTGTAACTCGGGCTCCGGCCTGGACGAGGGGCTGAGTGGATCCTGTCCCGGCTGTAAGAATACGCCTCCTGCTGTGCCAGCGCTGTTTGAAGGAGTTCCCTGACTCGGCGGGTTTCAACAGCTGTTGGAGAGTCGCCGTCAATTGGGAGAGCCGCCAGCCGTGCTGCTGCGGCGACCATGTTCTTGAGCGGGTTAGCATAATGACCCGGTGGTATTGGCACGTACTGAGGCGGGGCAGGGTTCACTCGGGGAGGCCCCATCACTTGTGGCTGAACAGGGGTCCCAGACCCGGGCACTATGACCCCCGGCGGGTTACTAGACCCTGCACCTGGCGTGTTGAAGAGGTTTCGAGGATCGTAGACCGGAGGGAGTCGAGATTGGGCCTTTTGATGCCTCCTTCTCATGACCTCATTGGACGCGTTCTGATCCATCGTGAGCCGGAAGGACTACGCCTGAATCAGCTAAGTCTGGGCGTCGAGAGCCGCCCTCTCCGCAGCCATCCTGATCCCTTCCGCCGCCAGGTCCTCCTTGGCTTTTACTAGATCCAGCTTTAACTGCGCCACCTCCGCGTCATGCCGAGCTTGATCCGCTGGGTCAACCGTGGCGGTTAACAGGGCCGTCATCTTGTCCGTGAGATCCATCAGCACCTGAGCCGGCGAGGGCACCGGGTTTCCTGACCCAGCGGCAGGGTTCTGAAAAGGCTGTGCACCGGCCATGAAGATTCCAACCTGGCTCGGCGGCTGAAACGGGTCCGGAATACTGTCACCATCGGAACCACCCATGAGCCTGCCATCTTGAAGTTGATACAACGAGTTTGACTCATCTGTGGACGACTCGCCGTCAGAGCCGGCGGCCGTCTCATCACTAGATCCAGAGCCTACAGAGAGTCCTTCATGGACACATCCCACAAAAGCATGCTTCAAGGCAGGTAGGGCCCGGGCTGGTCGTGCGCGCTGAGCCGTCTCGATGAGATCGGCGCAGAGATCCCGCTCAGGGCCCGGCTCACCAATCTTGCCAATGAAGACATGAATTCCGCCGAAGGGGACCCGGTACCATACTCAATTGAGCCGGCGTCGGGGCCCCAGTTTGCATCATCGATGTAGAGCTTGCCGCGATGACTCTTGGTCATCCGTCCCACAGCGTATCCCTTGAGCCCTTCGAAGATGCCCTTCAAGAACTCAAATCCACCGTGCGCTGGCCCCACGGTGGGCGCCAACTGTCGTGGAATTGTCACGGCAGATGTCCTCGAGCTAGGACTTAGTCGTGGAGCCATCGCAGCTAGGAAGCTTGAAGGGGTTAAATGGGACAAGGAACACGAAGATTATACTGGTTCGGCCCCTTACGGTGAAGGTAAAAGCCTACGTCCAGTTGAGGTGGTACTGATTAGGGTTTCGCTGACCAGGGAGCTTAACTGCTATGCCTGGCTCTTGATGAGATCTTTCCTATCCCTAAACCGCCGCCGAGTCGTCCCTTTATATAGAGAGGTTGACACCCAGCAGCTCTCAGAGTCCCGGCCGGCTCATAAGAGTGTCCGGCTCGGACTCTCAACTATTCTTGCCTTACACTACAAGTTCTACCATAATGACGGTTGTAACTACGGGCCTTAAGCCATCTCCGGGTCTTAAGCCCATCTTTGGCCCACCGTCTTCAAGCTTGGCGCCGGGCTTTAGGTGATGACCATTATGAGTAACCCGGCCCCTCCGGGCGGGTGACTCTAAGGTTTATATCCTCAACAGGGTTAACCCGGCCTCTCCTGGCCGGTTTACGCCCAGTGGTAATATCCCCAACATTAGGCCCCAGATTGATTTGAACTGGTTCATGTCAATCCTCAATACTTTAAGAAAATTTCTTCTTTGACATCTTCATATAATCTTGTAAACCGCCGTGACATCATCTTCTAGGATCATGGTAAACCGCCGTGACGTCACCTGTCATTTAAAACTGCGTATAACCCACCTTCATTAATGAGCCTCCGACAATCGAGGCGACAGCTGCGCCTCATATCCAAAAATTCGGCTCCTCGATTTTCGTGCCTGTCGTTTAACTCCCTTATAAATAGGGCCAGGGGGTCTTTCCATTTTCCCCCTCGTGCCTCTTTGCATCATCGTCATCCTCGCGACGCCCGAACCTTCGACCTCGGCCGCCGCCGTCAACCTTCGACTGCTGCACCAACCTTGGCCGCTGCATCGACCCGAATGTACCAGAGCTCCTCCGCGCGCCGCCGCTGCTCAACAGCCTCCGTAAGTCTCCCCTTTCTCTTACCATAGATCTGCACTTAGGGTTTCTGTCGTTCATCAGTGTTCGTCGCCACCCTTCTTTTCCCTTATTTATATCCATTGATTAGATCCAAAAACCACATAGATCTCGCGCGGTAGTAGTTTAAACCACATAGATCTCGCGCAGTAGTAGTTTCAGCACCTGTTTGATATCCAACTCATCTCAACTTGGTGAACTTTTAGTACGCTGGAATTTAGGTCAGAATATATTTTGTTTTCTCAACGCGCGGTAGATCTGAAATTACCATAGCAAGATGTGAAACCTGTTTTTCCCTTCACTTAGACATCTTTAATACCAGATAGGGCGGTTTAACTTCATATACAGAATGATGACCCAGTAGATACCATTAGTCCCCTGTTGAACCGCCAATGCATTACACTGTTTCCATCGTCAGATTCCGGTTTACGAATAACCAAATCCGGTTTATCAATATGCTTGTATCCTTATATCACTGTATAGCTGTCCACTGTAAATCTTAAACCGGCTATAATCATGTTTCAGATTTCCCTTGTCATGGCCAAACAAGTCTATGAATGCAATTGGGCTCCCTCTCGAGTAACCGAGGAGCAATTAAACAACCTTGTTAAAACGGGCGCTTTAGCCAAGAAAGATGTTATCCACTGGAGGGTCCCTGGCCCGGAAAATCCTCCTACACCCCAGGATGGAGAGGTAATCGTGTTTGCTGATCATCTCGGACGAGGTTTTAGCCCTCCCGGTTCAAAAAAATTTCCGAGATGTACTAGCCAATTTTCAGTTGCGCCCTCAAGACATCGGTCCCAACTCTGTTACCAACATCTGCCACTTCCAAGTATTCTGTGAGGTTTATCTGCAAGAGGAACCTACAGTCGAACTATTTAGGGATTTCTTTCACTTAAACCGTCGCACCGAGTTCTCAGATGGACCCAATACGGAACTGGGCGGAATGGCGGTTCAGAAGAGGAAAGAAGTCACCTTCCCTCATCCCAAACTCCACAGTCACCCCAAAGAGTGGAACCAAACTTGGTTTTACTGCATGGATACCTCTCCGTCTGACGAAAACCCCCTGCCGGGTTACCGCCCTGAACGCCTGAGCAACACACACCCTTTCCCTCAGAGGCTGACTGCAAGAGAGAGGGCCAACTATGCTCCTCAATTATCAAAGCTCAGAGCCTTCATGGCAAACGGTTTGACAGGAGTTGATCTTGCTCGCTGTTGGATAAGCTGGAGTATTCTGCCCTTAAGCCGGCGCCCCGGTTTGATGTGTGAGTACACGGGGAGTTTGAAGGATGCTCAGCGACACATTGACATTCAGCTTACAGACGAAGAAGTCACTGAGGCTGTAAAGAAAATACTGAACGAACCGGAGGCCGTCTGTGCCCAAACCGGACTACTCCCTTTCTGCACCTTCAACAAACCACCAGCTGTAAGAATCATATAATCCTTTGTATCTGAATTTGCTTCTGTCCAAATATTCTCTGAAAGTGTGATTATTTTCTGACAGGGTGATGATCCGTTCTGGAACAAGAAACCATCACAAGACAAACCGGCGAAGCCGCAAGACAAACCGGTCAAGCCAGTTCGTCCAAAGACCAAGGTTGTTAAGAAACCTGCCAAGAGAAGGACCACCACATCCTCCGATCTACCAGCTGATGACGATGTGCGTAATCCAGAACCAGAGGTAGAACTTGACTCTCTTGGTTCATTTTTCGTACATCTCATTGACAATGATTATTATCAGGACGACGCTGAAGGCAGTCATGCTGAGGACGTAGAGGTAACCATTCTTTCCTCCGATTCAGATCCTCTGCCAACATCAAAAATCCGTCAAGCAAACCGGAAAGTAAAATTTTCTCACCCTCTTGCTTACTTGGACCCAAACTTTCTATTGAAGACACAGCAGCACGAGGCGCCGTACAACCCGACACAGCGGTCAGGTAGTTACCTCCGCCGGTTTACCGAACAGTCCAGTTCAGAAACGCCGATCCGAGGTCTCTTATCCCATTGATACTTCATACCCAAAAGCAGGTTGTTTTCGCCAGCCTCTTAACCCGTCCGATTCAAATTATCAGGGTAATTCTCACTCATCCTCTGGCGAGTCATCGGCCACACAGCTTCCACCCCTCAAAACAGTTCCTGGGTTAGCTATGCACATGTCTTTATTATTGATGTGTTATCTTTACATACTGTACTTGATCCTTATGTCTATCTTTTTCTCAGTGCCAAGCCAAGACCCAGCAAGAAAGCTCATTTAAACAAACCGGCTGATGATAATGTAGCTGCTGAACCAGAGACAACTCCAGATCTGGAAGAAACCGACGCTGACGCCATGCTACACGATCCGCCGCTTCAAGACCATGATTTCCTTGCTGAACAAGTGCAAGTTGACACTACAAGCCATGCAGACCGGCCAACCAGCCTTGTCCGAACTGATGACAAACCGGTCAGTCCAGCTAAGGACACTGATAAACCGTCAACTCCGGTGAAGGCTGCCGATGAACAAGATGATGACGTTATGATTACTGGTACTGGCCACACCACTCCTGGCAATCCTGTGGCTTTGTCAAAGCATACTGCCAAGGATGATCTCTCTGCTATCGGCAATGGCAAATGGAATGCCGATTTATCAAGCTACGCTCATCTCAATGCTCAAGATATTCACTCTGGATTTTTGAACCGTCTGTATACTAGCCGTGACTATGAAGCTAGTTTGGTAAACTTGATGAAGGAGCGATATGAGGTAACTACTGTTTTTCTCTTTTGTCCAATTGCAGTTTATCAATTCCTAGTAGCCCCCAAGTGACGGTTTATGATACCGATCTAAACCGGGACTTTTGTCATAACTTATCTTTGCATAGTTAGCCTCCAGGGACCGGATTACCTCTTTAAGATGAATCGGTTTCTTTAAAATTTTCCATACTGCTCTTTCACCGGTATAGCCTCCAAGGGCCGGTTTAACTTTATAAAGATGAACCGGGACTGTAGAAGAACGCCCATACCAACAGCTTTTTGAGCAAACACACATTAGCCCCCAAGTGCCAAGATTAATACTTGTATTGAGCTTGGGACTTGTAGAAATTTCTGATCAAGAGCAAACACACATTAGCCCCCAAGTATCAAGGGCATAACTTGTTATGGGCTTGGTACTTCAAATATGTAACGTCAACTCATTATACATCTGCCCCTTGACAGGCGGAGCTGAGCAAGAAGGAACGCCAAACCGCTGATCTGCAAGAGAACATCAAAACCCAGCAAGCTGAAGCCTCCAAAGCGAAGGAAGAGTTGACCCGCGCTCTAGGCGCTATGGAGAAACTGAAAGAGGGCTTCAACAAAGAGCGGGCGGATTGGGAGACTGAAAAAGCCGCTTTGATAAAAAGGGCTGAAAACGCAGAAGCCGCTCTTAAACCGGTGGTTGACGAGCTGACTGGTGTAAAGCGGCAAGTGCATGCTATGACCGCTGCTGTGTTTGGTAAGCATCCTTCCTTTATGCTTTCAACATATCCTCCCATGCGTTGCCGGTTTAACGATGTTTGTAATGATATAGGAACTCGCATTAGCCATCTGGGCTCTGATGTACAGAAGAAGTTGAAAGCTGCCTACACGCTGATAGAGCAACTGTATACCGGCGCACAATGGATTATCTGCACCGCTTCTCACAATAAGACGCCCCCGACGTTGATCAAGGATACCTTAGACAGGCTATCTATGCTGCCTGCCCGGATAGACGAGCTGAAGAGGTCTGCTGCAAGGGCTGGCGCTCTGTCCGCACTAACCCGGGCAAAAGCATGGGTGCCTGATCTGGATCCGTCGGACATGGCTAAAGTCTACCCAAGCTTAAAAGAAGACGGATCAGAGTTTGGCGTTGATGATCTCCGCGCCATAAACCGGGAAGTACGTCCACTGGCCTGTCAACTTGCTGAAGAGGTTGATCTTTCATTTTACCAGGCGAGCTATGATACCAATAACAAGCGGGTTGCTGCACCAACTCCTGAGGCTCAAAACCTGATCCCTCCAATCTGTAAGCACACTTATGCCCCTGATATTGAACTGTCCACCCTTATAAGTGATGAGGTTGTGTTTCAAGCTTTAACTGGGATCGTCTGGACAACTGTTGACTTCCAGCCGCTGGGTAGAGACGAAGAAGTTGAACCGGTGCAAGATGACCCGCAGCCGTCAGGTCAAGCTGATAAACAATCATAATCCGGGGGCCGGTTTAGTCTGCCATGCTGCAATGCTTATTGATAAACAATTATCCGTTGGGCACTAAAATGCCTTGTAATAGGCTAGTTAAAATACTTGGTCTGTTATGCCTTCGTGCATATTTATCTGCAACTGATGCGTGTTAATCCGCCATGCTTAAGATATGATGTTCATAATCCATAGCTATTTATTCAAGCTGTTCCTGCAGAGAAGAAGCTTAAAGCGCCCTGGCGGTTTACCACCGGGCGGGTCATGATACCCAACTATATATATGACCAAGGTTTATAACCAAGGTTGTAAAAGATAACCAAATATGGAAATATATGATACCTGTGACCTTTAGGCATAGTGTTGGCTGACCAACCTTGTAATGAGGGTAATAACCCTAATCCGGAGTAAAAGTATCTCCTGTTATATAATGCCGGTTTACAATAAACCCGTTCCGGGTTGTGATAAACACCGGTTTATTCCATACTGGTGACTATGAGTCAAAACCAGACCGGGCTGATAGTCTCCGGATTATAGCTTGGTCATGTACTGACAACTTGTAGTTGACAGCCTAACCGGGTTGATAAACACTAGTTTGAAAACATCACAAATCTTAGCAAAAGAAAAAGAAACTTAGCAAAAGGCAAATAAAACCATTGTAGTCGAGGCTTTTCACTGGCTGCCAGGCCCCAAATTTGATCAAGAGGTGTTGCTATGGTTCGGGTTCGACCAAGCCCCCAAGTGATGCTGTGGCATTACGCCGATCAAGAGGTGTTGCTATGGTTCGGGTTCGACCAAGCCCCCAAGTGATGCTGTGGCATTACACCGATCAAGAGGCGTTGCTATGGTTCGGGTTTGACCACGCCCCCAAGTGATGCTGTGGCATTACGCCGATCAAGAGGCGTAGCTATGGTTCGGATACGACCAAGCTCCCAAGTGATGTTGTGGCATTGCGCCAATCAAGAGGCGTAGCTATGGTTCGGATATGACCAAGCTCCCAAGTGATGCTGTGGCATTGCGCCGATCAAGAGGCGTAGCTATGGTTCGGATACGACCAAGATCCCAAGTGATGCTGTGGCATTGCGCCGATCAAGAGGCGTAGCTATGGTTCGGATACGACCAAGCCCCCAAGTGATCTAATATCAAGCTTTGAGAAGCCGAATCAAGGGGTAAACCGGACGCCACTTTGTAAGCTCCATGTAACCACACATGATGTAAGAAAACAACAGATACCCCGCTTTAGCTGAGGTTCCAGTTTATTATATTCATCATAATATATACAATGTCATAATATGTACATAAGCAGAGCCTGTAGCTCAAGTATAGTAGGGCCAAAGATGAGCAATATTCCACGGCCGGTTGGTCTCCTCCTCCGATTTACGTGAGTCTTTGCGCTCTCGAACATCGATTAGGTAGTATGACCCGTTGTGCATATTCATGCTGACCACAAAAGATCCTTCCCAAGGCGGGGGTAGCTTGTGCATATCCGTCTGATACTGGATGAGTCGAAGCACCAAATCCCCTTCTTGAAAGGTTCTGGTTCTGACCCGGCGGCTATGATAACGATGCAGATCTTGCTGATAAATCGCCGAACGGGCCGCCGCCATGTCACGCTCGTCATCTAACAGGTCAAGAGCTTCCTGCCGTGCCTTCTTGTTGTCCGCTTCAACATATGCCGCTACACGAGGCGAGTCATGATGGATGTCACTAGGAAGAACCGCTTCCGCTCCATAAACCATGAAAAACGGTGTGTATCCTGTCAATCTGTTGGGTGTGGTATTGATGCTCCATAACACTGAAGGTAGCTCCTCAACCCAACAACCCGGCGTCCGTTGCAAAGGAACCACAAGCCGGGATTTGATGCCTCTCAAGATCTCTTGATTGGCCCTCTCCGCTTGACCATTGGACTGGGGGTGAGCCACTGATGATACATCAAGCCGGATGTGCTCACGTTGACAGAACTCCTTCATGGCACCCTTTGACAGATTGGTACCATTGTCTGTTATAATGCTGTGTGGAAAGCCAAACCGGAAAATCACCTTTTTGATGAATTGAACCGCCGTGGCTGCGTCACACTTACTAACTGGCTCTGCCTCCACCCACTTCGTGAACTTATCAACCGCCACCAAGAGGTGGGTCTTCTTGTCCTTGGACCTCTTGAAAGGCCCAACCATATCCAGCCCCCATGTTGCAAACGGCCAGGTGATTGGAATCATCCTCAATTCTTGAGCCGGTACATGAGCGCGTCTTGAAAATTTCTGACAGCCATCACATCTTTTGACCAAGTCCTCGGCATCAGCATGAGCTGTCAACCAATAGAAACCGTGACGAAACACCTTGGCCACCAAAGATTTTGAACCAGCGTGGTGACCACAATCTCCTTCGTGGATCTCACGCAAAATTTCACGGCCTTCCTCAGGAGATATACAGCGTTGAAACACCCCTGTCACACTGCAATGATGTAACTCTCCATTGATAATAGTCATGGACTTGGACCGCCGGGTTATCTGCCTGGCCAAAGTTTCATCCTCTGGTAACTCGCCCCGGTTTATATACGCCAGATATGGAACCGTCCAATCCGGGATAACATGTAGAGGTGCCACCAACCGAGCCTCCGGATCAGGAATAGCCAAATCCTCTTCACCAGGAAGCTTGACGGACGGATTATGCAAAACATCCAGGAAAACATTAGGTGGAACCGGTTTACGTTGGGAACCCAGGCGACTTAAAGCGTCCGTCGCTTCATTCTTCCGCCGGTCCACATGATCCACCTGATATCCCTTAAAGTGACCTGCAACAATATCCACCTCACGACGATATGCTGCCATTAGTGGGTCCTTGGAATCCCAAGTGCTGGACACTTGTTGAGCCACCAGATCCGAGTCACCGAAGCACTTAACTCGGCTTAGGTTCATCTCCTTAGCCATCCGAAGACCATGGAGTAAAGCCTCATGTTCAGCTGCATTGTTAGTGCAAGGGAACATTAAACGGAGAACATAACAAAACTTATCACCTCGTGGGGAAGTTAATATGACTCCAGCCCCCGAGCCCTCCAATTGCCTGGATCCATCAAAATGAATAGTCCAATAAGTATGATCCAGTTTCTCTTCTGGCGCTTGTAGTTCCGTCCAATCATTGATGAAATCCACAAGCGCCTGAGATTTGATCGTCGTTCGGGGTTTGTACTTCAACCCGTGAGGCCCGAGCTCGATAGCCCACTTAGCAATCTGGCCAGTTGCTTCCCTGTTCTGGATTATATCCCCCAAAGGAGCAGAGCTGACCACCGTGATGGGATGACCTTGGAAATACTGCTTAAGCTTCCGGCTTGCCATAAAAACCCCATACACCAATTTTTGCCAATGCGGGTACCTCTGCTTGGACTCAATAAGTACCTCACTGATATAGTAAACCGGCCGCTGAACCGGATATTCCTTTCCTGCCTCCTTGCGCTCCACCACAATAGCCACACTAACAGCCCGAGCATTAGCTGCCACATATAGCAACAATGGTTCTTTATCCACTGGAGCGGCGAGAATCGGCGGATTAGCCAGCTGCCGCTTTAATTCCTCAAATGCTTCATTAGCGGCGTCACTCCAGACGAAGTTATCCGTTTTCTTTAGCATCTGATACAAAGGGATGGCCTTCTCACCAAGGCGACTGACAAACCGGCTCAACGCGGCAATCCGGCCTGCCAGGCGTTGAACATCATTGATACACTTCGGTTTAGCCAAGGAGGTGATGGCCTTGATCTTTTCCGGATTAGCTTCAATGCCCCTGTTAGACACCAAAAAGCCCAGGAGCTTCCCTGCAGGTACACCAAAGACACATTTGGCCGGATTAAGCATCATTTTATAAACCCGCAGGTTATCAAAGGTTTCCTTCAAGTCATCAATCAATGTCTCCTTCTTCCTTGATTTTACCACAATATCATCCACATAGGCATGAACATTGCGGCCGATCTGTTTATGAAGACAATTCTGCACACACCGTTGATAAGTCGCCTGTGCACTCTTGAGCCCAAAGGGCATGGACACATAGCAGAAGGCTCCAAAGGGAGTTATGAAGGCTGTCTTCACCTGGTCCTTAACTGCCATTTTGATCTGATGATAACCAGAATATGCATCCAAAAAACTTAAACACTCACAACCCACCGTAGCATCAATAATTTGATCAATACGGGGGAGGGCAAAAGGATCTGCTGGACAAGCTTTGTTGAGATCTGTGTAGTCCACACACATACGCCAAGTGCCATTCTTCTTGAGGACCAGCACCGGATTAGCCAACCACTCAGGATGGAATACTTCAACGATAAATCCAGCCGCCAAGAGCCTGGCTACTTCTTCTCCAATAGCTTTGCGTCTTTCCTCATTGAATCGGCGGAGAAACTGCTTGACCGGTTTATATTTAGGATCAACATTGAGAGTGTGCTCAGCGAGTTCTCTCGGTACACCAGGCATGTCAGAAGGCTTCCATGCAAAGATGTCCCGATTCTCACAGATGAACTCGATGAGCGCGCTTTCCTATTTTGGATCCAAGTTAGCGCTGATGCTAAACTGCTTGGACGAATCGCCAGGCACGAAGTCAACAAGTTTAGTCTCATCAGCCGATTTAAACTTCAGGGCCGGATCATGCTCCGTAGTTGGTTTCTTCAACGAAGTCATATCTGCCGGATCAACATTGTCCTTGTAAAACTTCAACTCTTCTGTTGCACAAACCGACTCAGCATAAGCCGCATCACCTTCCTCACACTCCAGAGCAATATTGCGGCTTCCATGCACAGTTATAGTTCCCTTGTGACCCGGCATCTTGAGCTGTAGATAGACATAACAAGGCTGTGCCATAAACTTAGCATAAGCTGGCCGTCCAAATAGGGCATGATACGGGCTTCTGATTTTCACCACTTCAAAGGTCAAGGTTTCTGATCTCGAGTCATGCTCATCTCCAAAAGCCACCTCCAGAGCTATCTTACCAACAGGATATGCCGACTTACCAGGCACCACACCATGGAACACCGTATTAGACGGTTTAAGATTCTTATCTGTTAACCCCATGCGACGGAAAGTTTCATAATAAAGGATATTGATACTACTCCCTCCGTCCATGAGTACCTTAGTGAACTTATAACCTCCCACCTGAGGTGCCACCACCAGAGCCAGATGACCCGGATTGTCAACCCAGGGTGGATGATCTTCTCTACTCCACACAATGGGCTACTCAGACCAGCGCAAATAACGGGGCACCGCCGGCTCAACGGCATTCACCACCCTTTTATGAAGCTTCTGATCGCGCTTGTCCAAGCTAGTGGTGAAGACATGATACTGTCCGCTATTCAACTGTTTCGGGTTGCTCTGGTAACCCGACTGCTGCTGCTGCTGATTGCCCTGATGATTATAGCCACCTTGGTTACCTTGATTATTTTGATTGTTATGTCCACCCTGATTGCCATGGAATCCTGAACCGGAATTTCCTCCGCCATAACCTGGCCCATGAGAGCCAGAGCCCGAACCGCCTCCTGATCCATGATCATACCGGAAAGAATCAGAATTTTTGAACTCTTGCATGATGTAACAATCTTTCCAGAGGTGTGTGGACGGTTCCTCCTTCGTCCCATGCTTTGGACAGGGCTGGTTCAACAGATACGACAAACGGTCCGGGTTAGGATTTGGCATTCCATTGCACTGGGGCGGTTTACCCTTACGCCGCTGGCCCTTGTCGTGTGTATTAGTGTTAGCCACAAAGTCTAAACCATGGTCCGCTTTACGCTTTCCGCCGTTTCCATGACCCGCCGGGTTGTGGTGGTGCCCCTTGGCGTTGCCGCTCTTCTTTCCCTTCCCTGTCTTATCATCATCAGACTCGGGATCCTTGGTACTATCAGAGTCGGCATACTTCACCAGTGCATCCATGAGGGTTCCCATGTCATTACAATGACGTTTGAGCCGTCCCAACTTCAACTTCAAGGGTTCAAACTGGCAATTGCCTTCCAATGTTAAAACTGCGGTGTCAGCGTTGATGCGGTCTGATGAATGCAAAATCTCCGAAACCCGGCGCACCCAATGGGTTGTTGACTCTCCTTCCTCCTGGACACAGGCAGCTAAGTCCAAAATTGACATGGGCTGCTTGCATGTATCCTTGAAATTTTGAATAAACCGGGCTCTCAACTCGGCCCATGACCTGATAGAATTAGCCAGTAAGCTCTTTAGCCAAGTGCGGGCCGTTCCTTCTAGCATCATGGTGAAGTACTTCGCACATGCCGCATCATCCACGTCCAGCATCTCCATGGCCATCTCATAGCTTTCGACCCATGTTTCAAGGGATAAATCGGCGGTGTAATTCGGCACCTTGCGCGGGCCCTTGAAATCCTTGGGCAGGCGCACATTGCGCAACGCTGGGACAAGACATGGCACTCCCAAGGAACTAGAGGTAACTCCTGGTTCCACCGATGTGGTTGGACGAACCGGAGTAAGCTGACGGGCCTCGTGCTGCGCCGCTAACTCGGCCTCTCTGCGTGCCCGAGCCCGGTCCACCACCTCCTGAGCATCACCAGCACCACCCGCCGGGTTATGGCCACGGGGCGGATCACGGTTCCGCGCATTGCTTGATACTGCCGGTTCATCCATACGCCTGTTGTAACTCCGGCTTGGACGGGGAGTGGAATGAATCCGATCGCGACTATATGAATAAGCCTCCTGTTGAACCAAGGCTGTCTGAAGAAGCTCCTTAACCCGACGCATCTCGACCGCTGCTGGAGAATCGCCTTCGATCGGGATGGCCGCCAGCGGTGAAGCGGCAGCGACAATGTTGTCCATTGGGTTAGAATAATGACCCGGTGGCGTGGAGACATGAGGTACCACAACGTTGTTCTGACGAGGCGGATCCACCAAACGTGGCTGAACCGGCGCCCCTGCTCCGGGTGCCTCTGCCCGGTTTACCACCGGCGAATCACTGGTCCCTGCTCCTGGGGTGTTAAAGAGATTTCTAGCGTCAAAAACCGGCGGCAGGCGAGATCGGTGCCTCCTCTTCAGGACTTCGTTCGACGCACTCTGATCCAGCATAATCCGGTAAGCTTGTGCATCCAAAGCGGCCCGCTCCGCGGCTATCCTGGTATCCTCAGCTGCTAAGTCGGCTTTTGCCTGGGTGATCTGATCTTTCACTTTCGCGATTTCCGCATTGTGTGCATCCTGATCCGCCGGGTTAACCTCCGCCATCAGCGTTGCCAACACATCAAACAAATCAGATAGAACCTGAGCCGACGGTCGCACAGGGCCTCCTTCCCCAGCCACTGCTGATCCGGAAATCATCGCCACTGCGGTCGAAGAGTGGAGCGCTGGTTGCGTGCCGGCCATGAAGATCGCCACCCGGTTTGGCAGATCAGAGGGGTCCGGAATACTGTCGCCATCGGAACAGCCCCCAATCCAGCCATCTTGTAACTGATATAACGACTCGGTCTCTCCAATCGATGACTCGTCGCCGAAATAAACGACGGTCTCACCACCAGATTCCGATCTATCCTTAGATTCCCCTCCATGGATAACTCCCACGAAGGCACGCTTCATGACAGGCTTGACCCGGGCAGATCTCGCATGCTGAGCCGTTTCGACGAGGTCGGTGCAGATGTCCGGCTCAGGGCCCGGGTCGCCGATCTTGCCAACGAAAACGTGTATGCCACCAAAGGGGACCCGGTACCCGTACTCGATTGAGCCGGCCTCGGGGCCCCAGCCTGCATCGTCGATGTAGAGCTTGCCGCGACGACTCTTGGTCATCCGGCCCACAGCGTAACCCTTGAGTCCTTCGAAGTTGCCCTCCAAGAACTTGAAACCATCGTGCGATAGCCCCACGGTGGGCGCCAACTGTCGTGGTTTTGTCACGGCAGATGTCCTAGAGAAAGGACTTAGTCGTGGAGCCATCGCTACGGGTTAGCTTAAAGGGGTTAAAGCGGACAAGGGACGCAAGAGAGTTTATACTAGTTCGGCCCCTTACGATGAAGGTAAAAGCCTATGTTTAGTTGTGATGGAATTGATGGGGTTTCGATGACCAGGGAGCGAATACGCTTTGCCTGGGTCTCGAGTTGTGTCTGTTGTCCCTGAACCGCCGCCGGGTCGTCCCCTTATATACATGGGTTGACGCCCACCGGTTTACAGAATCCCGAGGCCGGCTCATAATCGTGTCCGGCTCGGTCTCTGCTACTTCTATCTTACAACACAAGTTTACATATCAATGCCGGTTTATGTCTACAGGCCTTAAACCGGCTTTGGGCCTTGGGCCTTCACGAAGCGTCACCGTCTGTCTTCATGGACTTCAGATACAGATGAAGTACTTACGGGGTTAACCCGGCCTCTCCTGGCCGTTTTACGCTCAGTGGTAATATCCCCAACATATGGGATACATTATACCTGCCTCCAGAAGTTTTAAGATTTCCGTTCTTACCACTTCCTTCAATTTTGAATTCAACCGACGTTGGTGATCAACAACGGGTTTAGCATCAGGTTCCGTATTAATTTTGTGCTGACATAGAGTGGGACTAATGCCCTTTAAATCATCAAGAGTATATCTAATAGTAGCCCGGTGCTTCCTTAGAACTTTCAATAATCTTTCTTCTTCATGTTTTGAAAGGTTAGCACTAATAATAACAGGATATATCTTCTTTTCATCAAGATAAGCATATTTCAAAGTCTCTAGCAATTGTTTTAATTCAAACACAGGATCACTTTAGGTGGAGGAGGACCTTCTAGAGTTTCAATAGGCAAATTGTGTTTAAGTAGAGGACGTTGTTCAAAGAAAATTTTATCTATTTCATTTCTTCCATGCATATGTAAATCATTTTCATGGTCTAGCAAATATTGTTCTAAAGGATCAGTAGGTGGAACAACAATAGAAGCAACACCAATTAATTCATCCTTACTAGGCAATTGTATTTCATGAAGATTTCTACTAAACTTGGAAAAATTAAACTCATGAGACTCATCACCAAAGCTAACACCAACAGTTTGTTTCTTACAATCTATCTTAGCGTTAACTGTATTCAAGAAAGGTCTACCAAAGATAATGGGACAAAAGTCGTCCTGTGGGGAACCAAGAACAAGAAAATCAGTAGGGTATTCTATTTTCCCACACAATACTTCAACATCTCTAACAATCCCAAATGGTGATATGGTGTCTCTATTAGCAAGTTTAATAGTAACATCTATGTCTTCTAACTCTGCAGGTGCTATGTCTTTCATAATTTCTTGATATAAAGTGTAAGGAATAGGACTCACACTAGCACCCATGTCACATAAACCATGATAATAGTGATCTCCTATTTTAACTGAGATGACAGGCATGCCAACAATAGGTCTATACTTATCCTTTTTATCAGTTTTGGCAATTCTAGCAGCTTCTTCGCAGAAGTAAATAACATGCCCATCTATACCTTCTTCTAGGAGATCTTTAACCATAGCAATACTAGGTTCAACTTTAATTTGTTCATCAGGTTTAGGTGTTCTAATGTAGCTTTTGTTAACCACAGTTGAAACTTTAGCATGTTCCTTTATCCTAACAGGGAAAGGTGGTTTCTCAATATAAGCAGAAGGAACAACTGGATCAACATTATAAAGTATAGTTTCTTCTTTAACTGGTACTGGTTCTTTAATTTCTTCTTTAATAGGTGGGTGATATTTAAACCACTTCTCTTTAGGGAGTTCAACATGAGTAGCAAATGAATCACAAAAGGAGGCTACTATCTCAGAGTCAAGTCCATATTTAGTGCAAAACTTCTGAAAAGCATCGGTATCCATAAAAGATTTAACACAATCATATTTAATTTTAATTCCTGACTCTTTAACTTCGTCGAGTTCCCAATCTTTGGAGTTGCGTTTAATGCTTTCCAAAAGATCCCACCGGAATTCAGTAGTCTTCTTCATAAAAGAACCAGCACAAGAAGCAACAAGCATGGTTTGATCATTACGAGAAAGCCGAGCATAAAAATTCTGGATAATAATTTCTCTTGAGAGCTCATGATTGGGGCATGAATATAACATTGACTTAAGCCTCCCCCAAGATAGAGCGATACTTTCTCCTTTACGAGGCCAAAAATTATATATATAATTCCGATCACGATGAACTAGATGCATAGGATAATTTTTTTGATGGAACTCCAATTTCAAACGATTACAATTCCATGATCCAATATCATCGCATAGCCTATACCATGCCAATGCTTTTCCCTTCAAAGATAAAGGGAAAACCTTTTTCATAACTTGATCCCTGGGTAAACCTGCAAGCTTAAACAATCCACAAATTTGTTCCACATATATCAAGTGCATATCAGGATGTTCTGTTCCATCTCCTGTATAAGGATTAGCTAGCAGTTGTCTATCATACCCGAAGGAATTTCATATTCAATATTTTCAGTAGGTGCAGTAGGTTGAGGGGTAGCTAATTGTGGTTCCGGACGAGGTGAAGATACCCTGAACAAACCCCTCAAAGGATTGTTTTCCATAGTAACAAGTGACAATAAATTTTAGCACACTATATAAATGTTTCCTTACCAAATTCCACTTACCAAAGCCACTTCACTCCCCAACAACGGCACCATAAGATAGCCTGGATGACCCACAAGTATAGGGGATAAATTGTAGATCTTTTCGATAAGTAAGAGTGTCGAACCCAACGAGGACTAGAAGGAAATGACAAGTAGTTTTCAGTAAGGTAGTGTCTGCAAGTGCTGAAATTGTAAGTAGCAGAGTAGTTTGATAGCAAGATAATTTGTAACGAGCAAGTAATGCTAGTAGTAACAAAAGTGCAGCAAGGTAGCCCAATCCTTTTGAGGCAAAGGACTGACCAAAACGGTCTCTTATGGTAAGCAAAGCGTTCTTGAGGGTGCACGGGAATTTCATCTAGTCACTTTCATCATGTTGGTTCGATTTGCGTTCACTACTTTGATAATTTGATATGTGGGTGGACCGGTGCTTAGGTGCTGTTATTACTTGAACAAACCTCCTACTTATGATTAACCCTCCCGCAAGCATCCGCAACTACGAGAAAAGTATTAAGAATAAATTCTAACCATAGCATTAAACTTTGGGATCCAATCGGTCCCTTACGGAATAGCGCATAAACTGGGGTTTAAGTTTCTGTCACTCTCGCAATCCACCATCTAATTGCTACTCCACAATGCATTCCCTTAGGCCCAAATATGGTGAAGTGTCATGTAGTCGATGTTCACATGACACCACTAAGGGAATAACAACATACATACTATCAAAATATCGAACACATATCAAGTTCACATGATTACTTGCAACATGAATTCTCCCGTGACCTCAAGAACAAAAGTAACTACTCACAAATAATAAACATGCTCATGATCAGAGGAGTATTAAATAGCATATTGGATCTGAACATATAATCTTCCACCAAATAAACCATATAGTGATCAACTACAAGATGTAATCAACACTACTAGTCACCCACAAGCAACAATCCATAGTTCCGGTAACAAGACTGAACACAAGAGATGAACTAGGGTTTGAGATGAGATGGTGCTGTTGAAGATGTTGATGGAGATTGCCCTCCCCAAGATGGGAGAGTCATTGGTGATGATGAGGACGATGATTTCCCCCTCCGGGAGGGAAGTTCCCCCGGCGGAATCGCTCCACCGGAGGGCAAAAGTGCTCCTGCCCAAGTTCCGCTTCGAGGCGGCGGTGCTTCATCCCGAAAGTCCTCCTCTTATTTTTTCTAGGTCAAAATGACCTATATACCAGAAGATGGGCACCGGAGGTGGGCCGAGGAGGCCACAACCCCTGCCCACCTGGTGGCCCCCCCTCTGGTGGTTATTTGTTCCAGTAATTCTTATTTATTCCATAAAAAGTCCCCGTGAAGTTTCAGCTTGTTTGGAGTTGTGCAGAATAGGTAGCCTAACGTAGCTTTTTCAGGTCCAGATTTCCAGCTGCCGGAATTCTCCCTCTTGGTGTGTACCTGGCAAATTATGAGAGAAAAAGCATTAGAATTACTCCAAAAGCATTACTGTGGATAAAAACATTATAAATAACAGTAATAAAACATAATGCAAAATGGACGTATCGTGCCTACCCAGGTGCCCCCCTCAGGTGGCTCTTGGCTCCAGAAATTCTCATTTTTTGTATAAAAACCCTCGCAAAGTTTCGTTCCATTCTGAGAACTTTTATTTCTGCACAAAAACAACACCATGGTAGTTCTGCTGAAAATAGCGTCAGACCAGGGTTAGTTTCATTGAAATCATGCAAATTAGAGTCCAAAACAAGAGGAAAAGCGTTAGGAAAATCAGATACGTTGGAGACGTACCATATGGCTTTATAGAATACTTCAGGTGCTTCACTTATATCATTTGAAGTTTGGATTGCCTGTTTCCCTGCACATAGAAAACCGCCATTTGTAGAATGCTCTTTTGCGTCACTTATATTTGTTGAGCATGGGCATATCTTTTGTAGAAAGAATTAAACTCTCATGCTTCACTTATATCTATTTAGAGAGTTAACAGGAATTGGTCATTCACATGGTTAGTCATAAAATCCTACATAAAAACTTGTAGATCACTGAATATGATATGTTTGATTCCTTGCAATAGTTTTGCGATATAAATATGGTAATATAGAGTCATGCTAGTGAGTAATTGTGGATTGGTAGAGATACTTGTGTTAAGTTTGTGATTCCCGAAGCATGCACGTATGGTGAACCGTTATGTGGTGAAGTCGGATTATGATTTATTTTTTGATTGTCCTCCTTATGAGTGGCGGTCGGGGATGAGCGATGGTCTTTTCCTACCAATCTATCCCCCTAGGGGCATGCGTATTAGTACTTTGCTTTGATGACTAATTAATTTTTGCAATAAGTATGTGAGTTCTTTATGACTAGTGTTGAGTCCATGGAGTATACACAGTCGCACCCTTCCATCATCGCTAGCCTCTTCGGTACCGTGCATTGCCTTTTCTCACCTCGAGAGTCGTTGCAAACTTCGCCGGTGCATCCAAACCCCATGATATGATACGCTCTATCACACATAATCCTCCTTATATCTTCCTCAAAACAGCCACCATACCGACCTATCATGGCATTTTCATAGCCATTCCGAGATATATTGCCATGCAACTTCCATCATCATTATATTCATGTAACGCCCGGATAATTAGGCTACAGTAAACCTCTGTTAAAGATGCCACGTCACCCTGGTTACTGTTGATAAACTCGCGTTAGATCAAAACGATTCAAATTCAAATTTAAAATATAGGCAAACAGTAAAACTAAAATGTTTGGGGAGAGCCAAATAATGCATAGGTAATTATGACAGAGAAACCACACTTTTATAAAATGTCTCAATACTCTAAAATGAGTAAAACAGTAGCAAAAACAAATATTTAAATGCTTTTAAAAAGATAAACAATTACAAACTATTATATTTAGGTGCCAAGTTAATTGTGGCAGTGGTATAATTACTATTACTAATTTAGGAACTAACTATATGTTTTACAAAACTAAAATAATTTGAAAGATGAAATAAACAGAAAAGAAATTTAAAGATAATAGAAAAATAATCAAAAGGATAGATCCCCAGCTCCCATGGGCCTCAGCCCATCCCAACCCAGTCGGCCACCCCCCGCCCCACCAGGCCGGCCCAACCCCCCCCCCCACTCCCCTTAACGCCCCTGGTCCCGTAACCCTAAACCCATCCACCCCCACTCTCCCCACATCGCCTCTCGATCCCATCTGGATCGGGGTGGCGTCCGACCGCGCCGCCGCCGCCCGGGGAACCCCATCGCCCACGCCGTCGCTGCTCCATCCTCGGCTCCTCCTCGCCGGCTCCACCAACCCTCACCGCCCGTTTCCCAGATCTGGAGGCGTCACTCCCGACCACGTCGCCCGTCGCCCAGGGACCCCGCCGTCGGAGCCCCTCACCGCCTCGCTGGATAGTCGTCCCCGTCATCCCCCTCGACCCCCACTGCCAGTCCCCTACACCTCGTGGTGAGGCCCCCGCCTCTGCTTCTCTTCCCCCTCTCCTTGCCATCGCCAGAACAGCCCATGGCTACGCTCGCACCGAGCGTGCGCTCACCGCCAGACCGCGCACGCGCACACCCCTGGAGCCCCTCGACGCTCCCTGGCCGCGTCAGCGCGGGCGCCTTCACGCGCCCCACGCTCGTTTCCGCCTCGGGGCCGCGATCTCCTCCCTCATGCCGCGCCTGGGTCATGTGCCCGCTCGCCCGGCCGCACTCTAGTCGCGCCGAGCCCACCGCCGCCCGGGGCCCTGCCGCGCTCCGGCGACCGTCGCCCGCAACCGCACCATAACGGGCTTGCCCCGTTCGGGCTAGCGCCTGCACGCTCCAGCGCCCGTTAACCCAGCGCACGGGTGGCTGGGCTGGGTCAATGACCGCTGGGGTCCACCCCCTGCACCCAAAAAAAAGAATTAAAAAATATAATAATAAATAAAAATAAAAATAATTAACTTAATTAATTTATATTAATTAAACTAAACAACTAATTAAACTAATTAATCATGATTAGTTAGTCTAGTGTATGACATGCGGGACCCACACGTAGTTGACCCAGTCAACTGCACAGTTGACTGCTGACGTCAGCATGATGTCATGTTGACGTCATCTTTTACTATTCTGGATAATGTTGATTAAATTAATTAAATAAATCCTAAAATGATTTAAATCTTTAAAAATTAATATAAAATAATCCGTAACTCGGATGAAAATACTTTCTACATGGAAGTTGCTCAGAACGACGAGACGAATCCGGATACGTAGCCCGTTCGTCCGCCACACATCCCTAACATATCGAACTCGCAACTTTCCCCCTTCGGTTCATCTGTCCGAAAACGCGAAACACCGGGGATACTTTCCCGGATGTTGCCCCTTTCGCCGGTATCACCTATCCCTACGTTAGGTCACCCATAGCACAACGTATCGCCGTGTCTTGCTTTGTGTTGCTTTGATTGCTCTGTTATTTATTATGTTCCCCTCCGTTACTTCTTTCCGGTAGACCCCGAGACTACCGGCGACCCCCAGTTCGACTACGGAGTTAACGACCCCTCCTACTTGCCAGAGCAACCAGGCAAGCCCCCCCCCCTTGATCACCAGATATCGCCTATTCTTCTCTATACTGCTTGCATTAGAGTAGTGTAGCATGTTACTACTTTCGGTTAATCCTATTCTGATGCATAGCCTATCATTGTTGCTACAGTTGTTACCCTTACCTGCTATCCTACTGCTTAGTATAGGATGCTAGTGTTCCATCAGTGGCCCTACACTCTTGTCCGTCTGCCATGCTATACTACTGGGCCGTGATCACTTTGGGAGGTGATCGCGGGTATATACTATATACTTTATATACATGACACATGTGGTGACTAAAGTCGGGTCGGCTCGTTGAGTACCCGCAAGTGATTCTGGTGAGGGGGCTGAAAGGACAGGTGGCTCCACCCCGGTAGAGGTGGGCCTGGGTTCCTGACGGCCCCCGACTGTTACTTTATGGCGGAGCGACAGGGCAGGTTGAGACCACCTAGGAGAGAGGTGGGCCTGGCCCTGGTCGGCGTTCGCGGATACATAACACGCTTAACGAGTTCTTGGTATTTGATCTGAGTCTGGCCATTTGGTCTATACGCACTAACCATCTACGCGGGAGTAGTTATGGGTATCCCGGTGTCGTGGTATCAGCCGAAGCCTTCGTGACGTCAGCGACTGAGTGGCGCGCGCCGGATTGGACCGGAACGCCACTAGGCTAGGTCTGCTTCCGGCCGCGTACGCAACGTGCAGGTGTGCATAGGGCGATGGGCCCAGACCCCTGCGCGCATAGGATTTAGACCGGCGTGCTGACCTCTCTGTTGTGCCTAGGTGGGGCTGCGACGTGTTGATCTTACGAGGCCGGGCATGACCCAGAAAAGTGTGTCCGGCCAAATGGGATCGAGCGTGTTGGGTTATGTGGTGCACCCCTGCAGGGAAGTTTATCTATTCGAATAGCTGTGTCCCTCGGTAAAAGGACGACCTGGAGTTGTACCTTGACCTTATGACAACTAGAACTGGATACTGAATAAAATACACCCTTCCAAGTGCCAGATACAACCCGGTGATCGCTCTCTAACAGGGCGACGAGGAGGGGATCGCCGGGTAGGATTATGCTATGCGATGCTACTTGGTGAACTTACCATCTACTCTCTTCTACATGCCGCAAGATGGAGGTGGCTAGAAGCGTAGTCTTCGACAGGATTAGCTATCCCCCTCTTATTCTGGCATTCTGCAGTTCAGTCCACCGATATGACCCTTTACACATATACCCATGCATATGTAGTGTAGCTCCTTGCTTGCGAGTACTTTGGATGAGTACTCATGGTTGCTTTGCTCCCTCTTTTCCCCTTTCTATACCTGGTTGTCGCAACCAGGTGCTGGAGTCCAGGAGCTAGAGATCCCGAGGATGATTCTGCATGGAGTTCCGCTTCGAGGAGTAGTTAGGAGGTCCCAGGCAGGAGGCCTTGCCTCTTCGATCGTTGCTACTTTTGTGCTAGCCTTCTTAAGGCAAACTTGTTTAACTTATGTCTGTACTCAGATATTGTTGCTTCCGCTGACTCGTCTATGATCGAGCACTTGTATTCGAGCCCTCGAGGCCCCTGGCTTGTATTATGATGCTTGTATGACTTATTTATGTTGTAGAGTTGTGTTGTGATATCTTCCCGTGAGTCCCTGATCTTGATCATACACATTTGCGTGCATGATTAGTGTACGGTCAAATCGGGGGCGTCACAAGTTGGTATCAGAGCCAACTGCCTGTAGGAATCCCCCTTTCCAACTCCTTGGCCGAAGTCGAGTCTAGTCATGGAAAAACTTTTACTAACATGGCTGTGTGGCTTACGGGCCCATGTCGCCATTGGGTGGTATTAGGATCTTTTACTCCTTGTCTATACTTTGGGACTCTGATCTCTCTTCTATTCGGGTTAAGTGAATTTTGCTAAATCTAACATTAGGATCTCGTTATCACATTCACCCGGAGAGCCCCTTATTACCGATGATCGTCTGCTGCACGTGAAGACCCTGAAGATACTCTCCGCTGATAACCCGAGAACTTGTGTTCATCGCTTTTGCAATTCCCTTTCATCGATAAACTCCTATGGATAACCACGTATACTCGCCATTCATACAATGTTTCCTAGTTGATCTTGTTATTACAAGATACCCCAAAATTCTCTCTGTTATTCCGAGAATCCTTTGAGCTTACTGCCTTGCTGTTCTTTGTCACCTGAATACCCCTACGGATAATTCTCGCACTTACCGAGTATCCGCTCATCCCCAGTTGATTCAAGTATTTCACAAAAGTGTTCAAAATATCATTCGATCTTCCGAAAATCTTCAGGAGCCTTTTTGCTCTTGAAATTCTTGCTTACTTGCATTATGATTAATCTTAAGTCTCGTAATCTTATTGGAATCTCTTGTCATTATCATTTTGAGTCCGTTGATTCAATTTGTTGCGAATGCTCGCAATCCTCAATCAGATCCTAGAATTCATCCTTCCAGCTCAGACATCATTTGAAACGTGAGCTGGTTCTCCCCCAATCAAATTGTCGTCGATTGTGCCCCTATGTCTATTGAACTTATCCATCCTTGATCAGAGCGTCTGTTTCTGATCCTTCGCTTTGTAAATCATAATTCCTTTGCAATTGAGCTCTAAGTTACTTAGTTGTTTCTATAATCCAAGGTCTTTGCATTGATTCTTCCTCTGGTTGTGTGCCGATACTCACGTCAGATCCTTTATGGACCATCATAACCTTGTTGGATTTTATCCGACGACGTCCTTCATATTCAATAACTTTGTGAGTCTTTTCTCGGATACATAATGCCTTTGGTAAATTGTATCCTATGCTTTGTCAACAATGCTCTCCTTTCGAGCTTGTGTTATTTACTCCTGAAGTTTGCGGTATATGTTCCCAAGATGCCCCTATGGGTTGAAGCCTTCTCTAATCCGTGTGAACCCGAAAGTTTTCACGAGTCATACTCTTCTGGTGCTTCGCCAGATAAAATTTCAGCACCACAACTTCTTCGTAAACGAGAAGTGAATGAAAGGTTATGCATTGCAGAAGTGGGAGTTGACCTTGAACATTTGTGTTCATGCCCACGGACACGATGTGGAACTTATCACGAAAGCTCCTTCCAAGAATATTTAAACATTCGAATAATTCTTCCGATGTAGTAAATTGGATCCCTTGCAGTTATGGTTTCAACCATTCTAACCCTATTCAATACATCTGGAAGGAAACCATTCCATTGCCTCGTCTATCATGACAAGATTAAAGTATCTGCTATTGCAAGTCTACACTCCAGTTCAGTTTCTGTGCTGATCTTCCCTTGAGTAGTACCCTCAAGTATCTCGAGAATACCACGAAACTACCTAACTTCTTATGAGTTATTCATCAACTAATATTCTTGCCGATTCCATTTTTTTTCAACGGGTTCTGAGTTGTTAGAACCCCTCAAGGACACCGATAAGTGAATCAATTCCGCACTCTGATTCAATAACTCTAAGTAATTTTTGTTGCTTACGAGTTTAATAATCCTTCAAGTCATTCCTAGCATGCTCGGCTATGTCATTATCGTGCCGGTTTTAACTGTGCTACCTGGACCTTCCCAACGCACAAATTCGACAGTGAGCTAATTTTGCGTCGATCTTCCTCGTCATATCACTTCTCCTTGAACAGCAAACTTGATTTCGAGTTTGTGCCCTACCCGTGGTTCCAATAACCTTTCGCTTTCATCATTCCTTTGACTTGATGTCATCGTCGATCAATTTTATCTTCTTGAAAACCTCTCGACAAATTTGTCGTGATCATTGTCAACAATTTGACTTCTTCCAAGTTGCGTGTCGAAATTCAGGATGAGAAATCCCATCCTTGCCCCTCGATGAATTGTATTATCATCGGCAACATTCTTGCTTTCCCTTCAACACAAACTTGTTCATGTTTTGTGTTGTACCTTGAGATCCTTGCTATCCAACTTATGTTATGTTCTACCTTGGAGTATTGCTATCTTTTATGTCAAGAATGTCATGGGAAATTCACCACCCTTAAGAATTCTTGATACAAGTGATACTTATTTAACATCACCATTCTTTTCTTGGTCCCCGTGTTGTTTCTAACC
Organism: Triticum aestivum; assembly: GCF_018294505.1. Classification (NCBI taxonomy): domain Eukaryota; kingdom Viridiplantae; phylum Streptophyta; class Magnoliopsida; order Poales; family Poaceae; genus Triticum; species Triticum aestivum. Next base: position 130,473,124 of record NC_057811.1, on the reverse strand, counting down.
GGAATACCGACAAATGGTTTGTGATGTGTAAATTCTAAACTTCTAGCAACCCTATTGCTTTGAAGTTATTGGTCTATAGTTTCATTCTACGTCTATGGCTTATTGAATTATCATTGGAACATTGATTGTGCTGCCTAGCCCATATTTCGGGTGCACCGTGAACCAATGTTCAATCGTGTATGTTTCCTCGAGCATACCTCATTATATCATTTGAACTGACAAAAGCTATCTCCTTGTACACATAATTGTGGAAATCCATGTTTTGGAAATCTCAATGGAATGTCGCTGAGTCCATCAGCCACCTCCTAACCCTCTCCTTGGTTTAATGATGAACTCTTGTTTCGGAACTTGCTTTCATAGTTCATTTCCCGAGAATCTTACAATGTCATCCCATCAATTTGTGTTGCACCTTTCTTCTCAGACATCCTAAGTCTGAGGTATCCTGACACCAATCAGATCTGAATCTCGGTCAGATATGATGGTTGGAACATATTTCCAAGAGTTATAGATTGGTCTTTATATGACCCGGTAGGGTGATGTCATGCCTAGCACAACTGGCCGGAGGACCTATTGTTATAGTTCTTCCTTTCAGCAAGGTTATCCATTCTTCCATGAGGAAATTGTAAGACTTATTCTATAAGTTGTTCCTGATGGATCCTTTTGGTTTCCAAAGTCTAATCTTCACTTGTTGACCATGTCAATGCTATCTCGAAGCATGTCTATGGTACTCCGATTTTCAACAGGAACATTTGAAGCCCAATGCTAAATGTTTCCTGCTCAATTATCCAAACACCGTTGTATGGGTAATGTCATGAAATTTCTCTCCCCTACCTAAAGAGTTTTCTACATTATATCCTGTCATGGATATCATGCTCAGCTTGTCCTTGGGAAGGATATACCCTTGAAATATGTGTTTAAACACATTTTCCTTTCCATTGTTCTGTTTAACCTGATGATCACCCTTTTCCTTTCCATTATTTTATTTAATCTTTCTTGTGATCTATATGATCTAAGCAGTAATAATTCACTGCTTATGTAAACACCTCGGTGTACTACTCTGTCAATAAGACCCTGTTACTATTGTTGATGACATTCCGGTAGCCACCGATGGACGAGAACCTTGCCTATTGGTCCGCCTCGTTCAACGAGCAGGAAAATGGTTCTCTTCGTCCCTCGCCCTTGGTACCGACGATGTTGCTGACATATAACTGACAGGCTACCCTCTGACATGCCTTGCTATCATGATCATGCAAGATGTCACCGCCCTTCCTACTTTAACCACAAGGTGGGCCCATAACCCATAGTTCCACAGGATCGAAACCTGACTCTCGTGTACACCCCCTGTTCCCAAGGTTGTTCGTCGCGCGTGGCCTCGTATGTAATTCACGGGCCACCTTCCTAGTGATCTATTTTCGTAACAGACGCAATACTTAATCTCGTTGCTCTGGATCCCTTTCGCACTTGGTTTCAGACATCGAACCATTACCTATCCATTTGAAACTTCTCATGGTACCTTCTTACTTTGCTCTCAATATCTTCTTAAGTTTCAATTCGAGAGATACTTATGCTTCTTCCCCCGAGTTAACCGTCTGATGCTCAATCCTGTTAGAATCTGTCCTTATAGAGTTTTCCCCTCTTAACCTTTTGTAAGTACGGTGAAGATCCTGAAGGAAGGACGACAACTTCATCATAATGACCTGGAGAAGAAGAATGAAGGCATCAACTTAATGGATTGATCTCTTCGAGAAGAGCAACCAAGGCCGAGAAGATCCATTGGAATTTCGTAACCTAATCTTCCCCTTACTCCCCTCTTAAATCTCGGGACGAGATTTCTTGTAGTAGAGGAGAATTGTAACGCCCGGATAATTAGGCTACAGTAAACCTCTGTTAAAGATGCCACGTCACCCTGGTTACTATTGATAAACTCGCGTTAGATCAAAACGATTCAAATTCAAATTTAAAATATAGGCAAACAGTAAAACTAAAATGTTTGGGGAGAGCCAAATAATGCATAGGTAATTATGACAGAGAAACCACACTTTTATAAAATGTCTCAATACTCTAAAATGAGTAAAACAGTAGCAAAAACAAATATTTAAATGCTTTTAAAATGATAAACAATTACAAACTATTATATTTAGGTGCCAAGTTAATTGTGGCAGTGGTATAATTACTATTACTAATTTAGGAACTAACTATATGTTTTACAAAACTAAAATAATTTGAAAGATGAAATAAACAGAAAAGAAATTTAAAGATAAAAGAAAAAAAATCAAAAGGATAGATCCCCAGCTCCCATGGGCCTCGGCCCATCCCAACCCAGTCGGCCACCCCCGCCCCACCAGGCCGGCCCAACCCCCCCCCCCCCCACTCCCCTTAACGCCCCTGGTCCCGTAACCCTAACCCCATCCACCCCCACTCTCCCCACATCGCCTCCCCCTCTCCCACATCACCTCTCGATCCCATCTGGATCGGGGTGGCGTCCGACCGCGCCGCCGCCGCCCGGGGAACCCCATCGCCCACGCCGTCGCTGCTCCATCCTCGGCTCCTCCTCGCCGGCTCCACCAACCCTCACCGCCCGTTTCCCAGATCTGGAGGCGTCACTCCTGACCACGTCGCCCATCGCCCAAGGACCCCGCCGTCGGAGCCCCTCACCGCCTCGCTGGATAGTCGTCCCCGTCATCCCCCTCGACCCCCACTGCCAGTCCCCTACACCTCGTGGTGAGGCCCCGGCCTCTGCTTCTCTTCCCCCTCTCCTTGCCATCGCCGGAACAGCCCACGGCTACGCTCGCACCGAGCGTGCGCTCACCGCCAGACCGCGCACGCGCACACCCCTGGAGCCCCTCGACGCTCCCTGGCCGCGCCAGCGCGGGCGCCTTCACGCGCCCCACGCTCGTTTCCGCCTCGGGGCCGCGATCTCCTCCCTCATGCCGCGCCTGGGTCATGTGCCTGCTCGCCCGGCCGCACTCTAGTCGCGCGGAGCCCACCGCCACCCGGGGCCCTGCCGCGCTCCGGCGACCGTCGCCCGCAACTGCACCATAACGGGCTTGCCCCGTTCGGGCTAGCGCCTGCACGCTCCAGCGCCCGTTAACCCAGCTCATGGGTGGCTGGGCTGGGTCAATGACCGCTGGGGTCCACCCCCCTGCACCCAAAAAAAAGAATTAAAAAATATAATAATAAATAAAAATAAAAATAATTAATTAATTAACTTAATTAATTTATATTAATTAAACTAAACAACTAATTAAACTAATTAATCATGATTAGTTAGTCTAGTGTATGACATGCGGGACCCACACGTAGTTGACCCAGTCAACTGCACAGTTGACTGCTGACGTCAGCATGATGTCATGTTGACGTCATCTTTTACTATTCTGGATAATGTTGATTAAATTAATTAAATAAATCCTAAAATGATTTAAATCTTTAAAAATTAATATAAAATAATCCGTAACTCGGATGAAAATACTTTCTGCATGAAAGTTGCTCAGAACGACGAGACGAATCCGGATACGTAGCCCGTTCGTCCGCCACACATCCCTAACATATCGAACTCGCAACTTTCCCCCTTCGGTTCATCTGTCCGAAAACGCGAAACACCGGGGATACTTTCCCGGATGTTGCCCCTTTCGCCGGTATCACCTATCCCTACGTTAGGTCACCCATAGCACAACGTATCGTCGTGTCTTGCTTTGTGTTGCTTTGATTGCTCTGTTATTTATTGTGTTCCCCCTCCGTTACTTCTTTCCGGTAGACCCCGAGACTACCGGCGACCCCCAGTTCGACTACGGAGTTAACGACCCCTCCTACTTGCCAGAGCAACCAGGCAAGCCCCCCCCCCTTGATCACCAGATATCGCCTATTCTTCTCTATACTGCTTGCATTAGAGTAGTGTAGCATGTTACTACTTTCAGTTAATCCTATTCTGATGCATAGCCTATCATTGTTGCTACAGTTGTTACCCTTACCTGCTATCCTACTGCTTAGTATAGGATGCTAGTGTTCCATCAGTGGCCCTACACTCTTGTCCATCTGCCATGCTATACTACTGGGCCGTGATCACTTCGGGAGGTGATCACGGGTATATACTATATACTTTATATACATGACACATGTGGTGACTAAACTCGGGTCGGCTCGTTGAGTACCCGCAAGTGATTCTGGTGAGGGGGCTGAAAGGACAGGTGGCTCCACCCCGGTAGAGGTGGGCCTGGGTTCCTGACGGCCCCCGACTGTTACTTTATGGCGGAGCGACAGGGCAGGTTGAGACCACCTAGGAGAGAGGTGGGCCTGGCCCTGGTCGGCGTTCGCGGATACATAACACGCTTAACGAGTTCTTGGTATTTGATCTGAGTCTGGCCATTTGGTCTATACGCACTAACCATCTACGCGGGAGTAGTTATGGGTATCCCGGCGTCGTAGTATCAGCCGAAGCCTTCGTGACGTCAGCGACTGAGTGGCGCGCGCCGGATTGGACCGGAACGCCACTAGGCTAGGTCTGCTTCCGGCCGCGTACGCAATGTGCAGGTGTGCATAGGGCGATGGGCCCAGACCCCTGCGCGCATAGGGTTAGACCGGCGTGCTGACCTCTCTGTTGTGCTTAGGTGGGGCTGCGACGTGTTGATCTTACGAGGCCGGGCATGACCCAGAAAAGTGTGTCCGGCCAAATGGGATCGAGCGTGTTGGGTTATGTGGTGCACCCCTGCAGGGAAGTTTATCTATTCGAATAGCCGTGTCCCTCGGTAAAAGGACGACCCGGAGTTGTACCTTGACCTTATGACAACTAGAACTGGATACTGAATAAAATACACCCTTCCAAGTGCCAGATACAACCCGGTGATCGCTCTCTAACAGGGCGACGAGGAGGGGATCGCCGGGTAGGATTATGCTATGCGATGCTACTTGGTGAACTTACCATCTACTCTCTTCTACATGCCGCAAGATGGAGGTGGCTAGAAGCGTAGTCTTCGACAGGATTAGCTATCCCCCTCTTATTCTGGCATTCTGCAGTTCAGTCCACCGATATGACCCTTTACGCATATACCCATGCATATGTAGTGTAGCTCCTTGCTTGCGAGTACTTTGGATGAGTACTCACGGTTGCTTTTCTCCCTCTTTTCCCCTTTCTATACCTGGTTGTCGCAACCAGGTGCTGGAGTCCAGGAGCTAGAGATCCCGAGGATGATTCTGCATGGAGTTCCGCTTCGAGGAGTAGTTAGGAGGTCCCAGGCAGGAGGCCTTGCCTCTTCGATCGTTGCTACTTTTGTGCTAGCCTTCTTAAGGCAAACTTGTTTAACTTATGTCTGTACTCAGATATTGTTGCTTCCGCTGACTCGTCTATGATCGAGCACTTGTATTCGAGCCCTCGAGGCCCCTGGCTTGTATTATGATGCTTGTATGACTTATTTATGTTGTAGAGTTGTGTTGTGATATCTTCCCGTGAGTCCCTGATCTTGATCGTACACATTTGCGTGCATGATTAGTGTACGGTCAAATCGGGGGCGTCACAATTCATGACTTGCGCATTCATTGTCATATTGCTTTGCATGATCATAAGATAGCGAGCATGACATTTTCATGGCTTGTCCGTTTTTTGATATCTTTGCTATGCTAGATCATTGCACATCCTGGTACACTGCCAGAGGCATTCATACAGAGTGATATTGTTCTAGATATCGAGTTATTGAGTTGTAAGTAAATAGAAGTGTGATGATCATCATTATTAGGGCATTGCCCCAGTGAGGAAAGGATGATGGAGAATGTGATTCCCCCACAAGTCGGGATGAGGCTCTGGACGAAAATAAAAAAAGTAAAAAATAAAATAAAAAAGAGTCCAAAGAGCCCCAAAAAAAGAGGCCAAAGAGCCCAAAATGAGAGAAAAGGAGAGAAGGGGCAATGCGACTATCCTTTTTCCACACTTGTGCTTCAAAGTAGCACCATGTTCTTCATGATAGAGAGTCTCCTATGTTGTCACTTTCAAATATTACTAGTGGGAATTTTTCGTTATAGAACTTGGCTTGTATATTCCAATGATGGGCTTCCTCAAATTGCCCTAGGTCTTCCTGAGCAAGTGTTGGATGCGCACCCACTTAGTTTTTTTGAGCTTTCATACACTTATAGCTCTAGGGCATCCGTTGCATGGCAATCCCTACTCACTTGCATTGACATCAATTGATGGGCATCTCCATAGCCCATTGATTAGCCGCGTCGATGTGAGACTTTCTCCTTTTCTGTCTTCTCCACACAACCTCCACCATCATATTCTATTCCACCTATAGAGCTATATTCATGGCACACGCTCATGTATTGCATGAAAGTTGAAAAAGCTTGAGAACATTAAAAGTATGAAAAATTGTTTGGCTTGTCATCGGGGTTGTCCATGATGAAATACTTTGTGTGATGAGGATGGAGCATAGCCAGACTATATGATTTTGTAGGGATAACTTTCTTTTAGCCATGATATTTTGAGAAGACATGATTGCTTTATTAGTATGCCTGACCCTACTACAGGATGCTGCTAATGCGACACTACGATCAGAGACCCTTTCACAAAACTGTGTGTGATGCATCAATCACAAACGGGGATGTAAAAACCGTCAAAAAGGTGCAAAACGTTTGCAATGGAGGATGCATCAAACACGGTTCAGATTTTAGTTGCGTGTGCGATCCAGGGCATACGGTTCAGTCCAATGAACTGTTTGCGATGAGGCGGAACAAAAGAAACGGGCAGCCTAATGAAGGCGTGTGCGATATAGAGCATACGGTTCACTTGGATCAACTGTTTGTGATTAGGCAACACAAAAGAAACGGGCAGCCAGATGGAGGTGTGTGCGATATACAACATACGGTTCACTCGGATGAACTGTTTGCGATTAGGAAACACAAAAGAAACGGTCAGCCAGATCAAGGTGTGTGTGATTGAGGGCATACGCTTCAGAAGGATTAACTATTTGCGATTAGGCAACAGAACAGAAACGGGTAAGCCAGATCAAAGTGTCTGTGATTGATGGCATACAGTTCACATGGATGAACTGTTTGCGATTAGCCACAACAAACTGAAATAGTTAGATAGATCAACGTGTGTGTGCTAGACGGGCACACCCATTCTATTTAAAAGAAGCATGTGCGATGGTAATAACGAGCGCGCACGATTGTTGGAACAAGACGTGTGCAAACGCCACGTACGCGGCTGAGAAGGCGTACGTGCCCAAGTTGCGCCTTCGGGGAATAGTGCCACACTTATAACCGTCAGTAAAGTTTGAGCATGCGTCCCGTCACATTCCAAATTGCAAACCTGTTCACACCGATCAAAACCTAAACGGTTTCCCACTTAGGAGCGTATTACTACGCGGTTATAAATACTACTACTCCAAGATGACTGCACATTCCTCCTCAACTCCTCATCCACAAAAAGTCAAAAACAAACAAGTCATTCATCATCGTTCCCTTGCGTCTGCCATGGCCAGTGTGAGTTCTGGGTCGAGAGATTGCCACCAGGGAGAGGCGAGCCTGGAAACGGGAGCATGAGAGATGTCCTGTCTTGGCACGAAAGCAGCCAACATGTCCTGCCGCATAGCCGTAGCAGCAGAGAGGTCTCGCCGTGCCACTGAAGCAGCACGGAGGACCCGCCGTGCCGTCGATGCAGCAGACTGGTCCGGCTGCACCGCGGAAGCAGAAGAGATGTCCCGCCGCGCCGCGAATGCAGCAGAGATGTCCTCCCATGCTGCGGCGGCCTGGGAAAATGCCTCGTGGGCAGGCGAGGACTCTTAGAGGCGCATGCGTGCCCTCGTCCTTAGGCAGATGGATCAGATCTCCAGGTGGGAGAGGTTGCAGGATGACCTGAAAGCATCATTTGAACAGTCTACCGATGTCATCCGGCAACTAAATGAGAGCAATGCGAAGCTCCGGGCTGAGTGCGACCTGCTGAGGGAGAAGATCGTCCGAAGTGCGGAGCAGCAGGGGCAGACCACTACCTTGTTGAAGAGGACCGGCATCATCGTCGAGAAAATTATGGACGAGAATGCCATGCTGCGCATCGAGCGCAGAAGGCTGGTGGAGGAATCCGTGGATGCTCTCAAGCAGCATCTTGAGGACAAGAAAGAGCTCGTCACCACTCGCCGCGTAGACTAGTTCCCGCGGCCTGCAGCAATGCATCAAGAAAGTAGAAATCAGCGAGCCAGATCGTTGTCTTCCTTCTTCTTTCGCCCTTGTGTATTTCGGGCGTTGCCGCATGTGGCTTTTTTTAATTATCCTTCTAAATATGTAAGACAATTATTATCCACTGTCATCGTCCTTATATTCATCATGCTTGCTATAAGTCGCAGTCGATGCTATATAGGTCCACCGGATCTTACATCAAGATCCATGCAAAACTTTATTTTCAGATTCTCATTTTTCTCTCTTAAATCTCAGTCCAGTGAGACATATAGCCACGCCGTAGAACAGGTGCTCGGGCGCCATTAATGGAGACGTTGGGAGGGAGGTGCGCGGCGGGTAGCGGTCAAAGGGCTCTCCTCCCGATGAGCACGCGCACGGATCTGATCGCACGCCTCCCGTAGTCAAATAGCTACCCCCACGGCACCTCCTCGCCAATAAAAAAAGGGGACGCGTCCCCGCACGTAATTGGTAAGTCGAACGCCCACGGTTTCAATAATACTTGTGTTTTCGATTTGTAACGTGATAGCACTTGTTCCAAAATGACTTTGTTGATTGTTAATGTGTGGGCCTTCGCAAATCGAAAAAATTACCACAGCATGTTGGTGGCATGTCATGAGACCATGCCAAGTTTCATGATTTTCAGGCGTGTTTTGGAATTACAGGAATTAAAAAACCAAGTTTCTCAATCTTTCTGGCCGAGCCACGACGCCCAGATGTTTGAATTTCACTCCCATCTCTTGCATGGGACCTAGAAATTCACCCAAGGACACACATGTGATTTTTCAAACAACTTTGGTGCACTGGAACCTGTGCTTGTAGTTCAAATTTGAATTATGCACATTAAATGCCCAAAAACTCAATTAATGTATAAAAAAGGCCAAACGAACATGGAATAATTCCAAAATTTAGCACGATACTTCTATTTGGGTCTAATCTGCGTGTGTAAAAAATTAAGGCAGGAGAAGGCAGTGTACGTATGTCGTTTCGCACATGGAGGTGACACGTTCCCTCTCGGAACCAGGAGCCTTCTTGAGGGAAGCTCCGGTTTGCAAGAAGCTTACACCAAAGCTTGTCCCAATTCGGCCAAAAAAATTATTGCAGCATGTTGGTGCCATGTCATGACACCATGCCAAGTTTCATGATTTTCAGCCGTGTTTTGGATTTACAGGAATTAAAAAACCATGTTTTTCAATCATTCCGGCCGAGCCACGACACCCAGATGTTTGAATTTTATTACCATTTCTTGCATGGGACCTATAAATTCACCCAAAGACACACATGTGATTTTTCAGCAAACTTTGGTGCATTGGAGCATGTGCTTGTAGTTCAAATTTGAATTATGCACATTAAATGCCCAGAAACTCAATTAATGCTTAAAAATGTCAAACGAACCCGGAATAATTCCAAATTTAAACACGACAGTCATGTACTAGTTGCGTGTTCACTGTACGTAGATGTTCTAGCAATTCAAACACCATCCTTTCCCTCCGTAACACCATTTTGTCTTTCAAAACATAATGAAAAAATCAGGTATACCACAAACAGTTTACTAGAAAGAGTCGTGTGGGATGCGATATAAATATCTTGGCGCACCGTCTTGTCTGGCTTACGCAGGAAGCTTCGTCGTCTACAGTCCACTGCCCCTGCTTGAACCACACTTGCGCGCCAGTTTCTCGCGGCACCGTGCGAATTTTTTTTGCCACCACGGAAATATCTATCTCCCCGCCCCCTCCCTCCTACCAAAAGCCACATTTCCACAGTTCCTCCTTGCTTTCCAAGTTCAAACCTTCATTGCTGCTTACTGCAGCTCAGCCTCCTCGCCGATGACCCTTCTTCTTGCAGCGCCGCCTCCTCGCCGGCTACCCTTCTTCTTGCAGCGCCGCCTCCTCGCCGGCGACCCTTCTTCTTGCAGCGCTGCCTCCTCGCCGGTGACCCTTCTTCTTGCTGCGCGGCCTCCTCGCCGCCGACCCTTCTTCTTGCTGCGCGGCCTCGTCGATATGGTCAGGTAATCCACACCCCACCCACACCATCCTCCTCCTTTCCCGTCCCACATGCCCCGACTGACGGAGTGACAGCTTCCACCGAAATCACTGCCCCCTCCTCCAATTAAGCGCCGCCCACAGTGATTTTACATGCAGTATAACGTGGAGCTGAGTAGCATGCGGCCGCATGCGCGAACGAGGTTGCTATGGCTAACATGCGTGTCGACCGCCAGATCTTGGAGGAGCACCTCATCTTCGAGTCCATTGTCGACACCGCCGCGCGGTTGTCTACTTTAAAATACAGTTTGTGATGTTTTCTTGAGGCCACCGCCAGTGCCTTCTAGTGATTTGTCCCCTGTAATGTTAATATGCAATTTGAAGTTCAGTTAATAGTTTGGTCCTCTGAAATGTAATGTTCAGTTAACACTTTGGTCCAACAATTGCTACATTTCGTTGTACTGTTCTCAAGCATTCTTTGTTTTGTTAACTGTCTTATCTTCCAGTACATGTTTCTATTCTGCAATGTTGTGCTCAGTTATTTTGGTTCATTTGGTCTATTGTCCATTTAACTGTTTGGTTCAGTTCTGCAATTTGATTTTCATTTGCTGTGGGTACAATTTTGTATTGTTATGCATGTGAAACCAATCGAATTTGGCTGTACTCAATACATATTCTACTGATAGTATGGCAACTCTCAGTTAACCTGATCAAGATCTTCCTTATGTGTGTTGTAGGGAAACAATGGGAGACACTGCAGTTTACCATCGAGGTTTGTTCAAGCACGGTCCTTTGGCTAATAACACATTATTGTGTAGTTGCAGGAATCATTCTAATATTTAGGTTTCTTACAATTTGGTCTTGCACATGTAGGTCCTGCTGTCAGAGGCTTAGACCCACTGTTCGACCCATTTTCCATATGGGGAAATGAGATGTCCATGAATATCAGTCAAGTCAAGAAACTCAGAAAGATTGTTAGGATGAAGAAACTTGCAACGAATAACAACAAGAACTTTGTTTGCACAATGAAGAAGACATCAGTTAACTATAGGATGGTACCAACTCTTTTACCTTGTTTTTACCCCTTGCGCCATTTCAAAATTTACAACAGCGATTTATGCATAGCTTTGTTTTCAGTAATTTTCAAAGCAGTTCACCGATGATTACCTCTCAAACCACCTGCATGGTCAAGAGGCGAGGAAGGTATTCATTCAACACCCACGGTACAATATTGAAGTCTTGCTGAAGAGGACAAAGGTTGGGCGGGCAATTATCCATAGCCACTGGCCTAAAGTTGCAAGGACATTCAACATCACTGAAGGCTCAATATTTGCCTTCCGCTTCTGTAGTTTCCCAGATGAGATTCATCTGTCTATTTACCGTGTATGATGCTACTTTCCAAAGGTTTTTGATGCTGCATGTGAAACTTGGTGCTGTTGTGTAATGGCGTAACTGAGTGCCGAAGCTATCTGATGTAATTCGATTATGAAATCCTGGTTGCTTTTATACGGATATGAAATATCTGGCGTGTTTTATAAGAAATATCAGTTTGATTAGTACATGGATTATCAATAATAGGCTAATTACCCTGCTTATTGGGGTTTTCTATTGCAAACGGTTACTCAGACAGCACCGTGGGCGCTGAACTCAAACAACCCGCACATTTTCTAGAAAGTAGGCGTGATCGATCAACTAACAATCACACATGGCTTCCGGCAGCGAACTGTTTGCGTTAGGACACCTTGCACAATCGTTTCCACACAAAGAACTGTGTGGGATGTACATACCTACGGAAATGATTTTCTGGGATTCACCGTGTGGGATGTACATACCTACGGAAATGATTTCTGGGATTCACCGTGTGGGATGTACATACCTACGGAAATGATTTCTGGGATTCACCGTGTGGGATGTACATACCTACGGAAATGATTTCTGGGATTCACCTTGTGGGATGTACATACCTACGGAAATGATTTCTGGGATTCATCGTGTGGGATGTACATACCTACGGAAATGATTTCTGGGATTCACCGTGTGGGATGTACATACCTACGGAAATGATTGGGCTTCCATGCCTCGCCCGAGGGCCTATCCCCAACGATTTCTGGGTCGTGTGGGAAGGACACCCCTATCGCCCACACTCACTTGGCGACGGTTCCAAATGCCGTCACGAAAAGGGGTTTAAACCGTTTGTTTAGGACGTCGCTGTACCAGTGTGAAGTATTATTGTCTTTATGTAAAAATATAGACCATTGCTTTGAATCACTCGTGTCTTAATATTTCATGCCATGATTAGATTATATGATCAAGATTATGCTAGGTAGCATTCCACATCAATAATTATCTTTTTTATCATTTATCTACTCGAGGATGAGCATAAATTAAGCTTGGGGGTGCTGATACGTATCCGTCGTATCTATGATTTTTGATTGTTTCCTACCAATATTATACAACTTTCATATACTTTTGGCAACTTTTTATATTACTTTGGAACTAACATATTGATCCAGTGCCAGATCCTGTTTGTTGCATGTTTTTTGTTTCACAAAATATCCATACCAAACAAAGTCCAAATGCGATAAAAACTTACGGAGATTTTTTTTGGAATATATGTGACATTTGGGAAAAAGAATCAACACGAGACGATGCCTGTGGGGCCCACAAGCCCTAGGAGCAGGCACGCCTGGGAGGCTTGTGGTCACCTCGTAAGGCGGTTGGTGCCCTTCTTTAGCCACAAGAAAGCTAATATCCAGATAAAAATTGTGTTAAAATTTCAGCCCAATCAGAGTTACGAATCTCCGCGAATATAAGAAACGGTGAAAGGCCAGAATCAGGGAACGCAGAAACAGAAGGAAACAGAGAGAGAGAGAGAGAGAGAGAGAGATCCAATCTCAGAGGGCCTCCCACCCCTCTGCCGCCATGGAGGCCAAGGACCAGAGGCGAAACCCTCCTCCCATCTAGGGGGAGGCCAAGGAAGAAGAAGGAGGATGGGTTCTCTCTCCCCCTCTCTCCCCGTGGCGCCGGAAAGCCGTTGGGCAATCATCATGTGACGATGATCTACTCCAACAACTCCGTCATCTTCACCAATGCCTCCATCACCTTCCCCCATCTATCTACAGCGGCCCAGTCTCCCGCAACCCGCTTTACCCTCTACTTGAACATGGTGCTTTATGCTTCATATTATTATCCAATGATGTGTTGCCATCCTATGATTACTGAGTAGATTTTTGTTGTCCTATCGGGTAATTGGTGAATTGCTATGATTGGTTTAATTTGCTTGTGGTTATGTTGCTGTCCTTTGGTACCCATCATATGATCATGTGTGTGGATCACACCATAGGGTCAGTTGTATGTTGATAGGACTATGCATTGGAGGGCAAGGGTGACAACAGCTTCAGCCTACCATAGAAATTGATTCATACGGGATTGAGGGGGGGGGCAATATATATTTTAATGCTATGGTTGGGTTTTACCTTAATGAACGTTAGTAGTTGCAGATGCTTGCTAATAGTTCCAATCATAAGTGCATATAATTCCAAGTAAGGGATGACATGCTAGCACTGGCCTTTCCCACATAAAAACTTGCTATCGGTCTAGTAACGTAGTCAGTTGCTTAGGGACAATTTCACAAATCCTTCCACCACTTTTGCACACTCGTTAAACTAACTTAATTGATTCTTTATCTAAACATCACCTAACTTTTATTTCCATGTTCTTTATTATCTTGCAAACCTATCCTATCACACCTACAAAGTACTTCTAGTTTCATACTTGTTCTAGGTAAGGCGAACGTTATGCGTGCGTAGAGTTGTATCAGTGGTCGATAGAACTTGAGAGAATATAAATTCTATCTTTAGCTCCTCGTTGGGGTTGACACTCTTACTTATCGAGAAAGGCTACAATTGATCCCCTATACTTGTGGGTTATCAAGAAGCCCAAAGCTGGACCCAGGCCTGAAACTGAGTGCTTCTATTGCAAGGGAAATGGTCATTGGAAGCGGAATTGCCCCAAATATTTGGCGGATAAGAAGGATGACAAAGTGAACAAAGGTATATTTGATATACATGTTATTGATCTGTTCCTTACTAATGCTCATAGTAGCGCCTGGGTATTTGATTCTAGTTCGGTTGCTCATATTTGTAACACGAAACAGGAGCTGCAGAATAAATGAAGATTGGCTAAGGACGAGGTGACGATGCGCGTTGGGAATGGTTCCAAGGTCCATGTGATCGCCGTCGGCACGGTACCTCTACATCTACCTTCGGGGTTAGTTTTAGACCTCAATAAACAAGCGTTGAGCATGAACATTATATCTGGATCTTGTTTATTGCGAGACGGCTATTCATTAAGTCAGAGAATAATGGTTATTCTATTTATATGAGTAATATCTTTTATGGTCATGCACCTTTGATGAATGGTCTATTCTTGTTGAATCTCGATCATAGTGATACACATATTCATAACATTGATGCCAAAAGATGCAAAGTTGATAATGATAGTGCAACATATTTGTGGCACTGCCGTTTAGGTCATATTGGTGTAAAGCGCATGAAGAAACTCCATGTGGATGGACTTTTGGAATCATTTGATTATGAATCATTTGATCCTTGCGAACCATGCCTCATGGGAAAGATGACTAAAACTTCGTTCTCCAGAACAATGGAGCGAGCTAATGACTTACTGGAAATAATACATACCGATGTATGCGGTCTGATGAGTGTTGAGGCACGCGGCGGGTATCGTTATTTTATAACATTTATAGATGATTTGAGTAGATATGGGTATATGTACTTGATGAAACACAAATTTGAAACATTTGAAAAGTTCAAAGAATTTCAGAGTGAAGTAGAGAATCATCGTAACAAGAAAATAAAGTTTCTACGATCTGATCGTGGAGGTGAATATTTGAGTTACGAGTTTGGCTTTCATTTAAAACAATGTGGAATTGTTTCACAACTCACGCCACCTGGAACACCATAGCGTAACGGCGTGTCCGAATATCGTAACCGTACTTTATTAGATATCACTACAAAAAAAGAAACATCCGTGACATTTTGGGCCGAACGTATTTTTTTCCTGTCATGCTTATGACACTTCTATGACGATAATTGTGACAAAACCCGGTATCATCATAGATGTGGTGGGCTCCTACTTCGATGACAAAAAATCATGACAGAAAATGGGCTTTTCGTCCTGGGCAGGAAGGAGACGCGACAGCATGACATTCTTTGGGCCGTCCATGACGGAAAAAACCGTGGTAGAAGTGAGGGCGAGGAAAATATCGGGGAGTTCCCGGTTACGGTGGGTGGTCGGGCTGAGCGATGCACGTTTCTCTCATACACGTACGCCCGTGGGTGCGAGGCGTTGGGCTCTAACTGAACCCAAGCGATTGCACTGCAGGCTATGCGTTACTGAACCTGAGCGATCGATCGATCTGGTTGTTAACTGAACCCGATCGGGCAATTCCTTCACTACTGCAACTAACTGAAGCCGATCGAACCTGCTGCCTCTTGATGAATAGTGTGCGTTGTTGGGGGTTGGATCAAGAGTTCCCGGTGGGGGTTGGATGAACATGACCCCGTGGTAGTAGAGGTCGTTGCCGCTGGATGAACAGGACCCCGATCGAGCCGGTTGGGGGTGGATGAACAGGACCGCGTGGAGGGCTGGATGAACAGGACCCCATGGAGGGCTGGTTGAACAGTAGCCGGTGGAGGGCTAGATGAACAGTAGCCCATGGAGGGGTGGTTGAACAGGACCCCGTGGAGAGGGCTGGTTGAACAGTAGCCGGTGGAGGAGTGGTGGAGGCTGGATGAACAGGAGCCCGTGGATGAACAGTCGCAGGTGGAGGTAGGAGGGAGATGCCGTGGATGAACAGTAGCAGGTGGAGGCTGGAGGAGGTCGACGGTTGAGATGAACAGTAGCCCGTGGAGTCCCGTTTTGTGGTACGCCACACCCCTCCCGATAAACAGGACCCCCGTTTTGACCTAGCACTTCAACACAAGTCCACTTCCTCCGTTTTGCGGTACGCCACAGCCCTCCCGATCAACAGGACCCCATTTCAACCGTAGGAGGTCGAAGAGAAGTCCGTTTCCTGCGTTTTGCAGTACGCCACACGCCTCCCGGTGAACAGGATCCCGTTCGACCGTAGGCGGTCGAACACAAGGTCGTTTCCTCTGTTCCGCGGTACACCAGGCCTTGTTTCGATCGGCTGTGCTGTCCAAGCCGGTTGGTTCC
Source organism: Triticum aestivum (assembly GCF_018294505.1). Taxonomy (NCBI): domain Eukaryota; kingdom Viridiplantae; phylum Streptophyta; class Magnoliopsida; order Poales; family Poaceae; genus Triticum; species Triticum aestivum. Next base: position 130,456,751 of record NC_057811.1, on the reverse strand, counting down.
CTAAGAACACGATGTATTCCGTTGCCTCCCAATGAACATGACAACGCATTTTATTTGTTCTGACCCAGCCATATACATGAGCCCTGGCCATACGTATGCGCGAGTAGGTGTCTGAGACCCCGCCCGTATGTACGTACATGGCCGTATTTACTTTCTTGCACCCTGGCTGTACGTACGTGTACATGCTACGTCCGCGCCTCTACTACCACACGTGCCCTTCCTTACTGGGTGATACTTCTCCAACGTATCTACAATTTTTGATTGTTCCGTGCTGTTTTATTATCAATCTTGGATGTTTTATAATCATTTTATAGTCATTTTATATCATTTTTTGGTACTAACCTATTAACATAGTGCGAGTTGCTGTTTTTTTCCATGTTTTTTACATCACAGGAAATGAATATCAAACCGAGTCCAAATGCCACGAAACTCCACGATGATTTTTTATGGGCCAGAAGGAAGGCGATGGGCCCTGGTTCCACTTGGGGGTGCCCTGAGGGGGGCACAACCCACCAGGGCATGCTAGGAGGCCCAGGCGCGCCCTGGTGGGCTGTGCCCACCTCGGGTGCCCCCGGACCGCCTCTTTGCTCTATAAATACCACAATATTCCAGAAACCCTAGAACAAGCGTCGAAATATTCATCCAGCCGCCACAGAGTCCAGAACCACCAGATCCAATCTAGACAACATCACGGAGGGGTTCAACACTTCCATTCGTGCCTCTCCGATGATGCGTGAGTAGTTCTTTGTAGACCTTCGGGTCCGTAGTTAGTAGCTAGATGGCTTTCTCTCTCTCTCTCTCTCTCTCTCTCTCTCTCGCTGAATTCTCAATACAATGGTCTCTTGGAGATCCATATGATGTAACTCTTTTGCGGTGTGTTTGTTGGGATCTGATGAACTTTGAGTTTATGATCAGTCATATCTTTTTATATCCATGAAAGTTACTTGAGTTTCTTTGATCTCTTATATGCATGATCTCTTATAGCCTCGTATTTCTTCTTTGATATTTGGGTTTTGTTTGGCGAACTTGATCTATTTATCTTGGAATGGGAAGACGTGCCCGGTAGTGGGTTCGATCTTACGGTGCTCGATCCCAGTGACAGAAGGGGAAACGACACGTATGTATCGTTGCTACTAAGGATAAAAATACGGGATCTATATCTACCGCCATATAGATAAACGGATCTTGTCTACATCATGTCATTGTTCTTATTGCATTACTCCGTTTTTCCATGAACTTAATACACTAGATGCATGCTGGATAGCGGTCGATTTGTGGAGTAATAGTAGTAGATGCAGGCAGGAGTCGGTCTACTAATCGTGTACGTGATGCCTATGTAATGATCATTGCCTGGAGATCGTCATAATTATTTGAAGTTCTATCAACTTCCCAACAGTAATTTGATTACCCACCGTTTGCTATTTTTCTCGAGAGAAGCCACTAGTGAAACCTACGGCCCCCATGTCTTCTTTCTCATATATTTGCCTTGCGATCTACTTTCCTTTGCATTTTTATTCAGATCTATTAAACCAAAAATACAAAAATACCTTGCTGCATTTTATCTTTATGTATTTTATTTGGCGTTCAATCTATCAATCTACTACAATTTACCTCACATCCGCTTGCCAATTTCTGGTGCCGTTACCCGAAAGGGATTGACAACCCCTTTAACACGTCGGGTTGTGAGGTGTTGTTATTTGTGTGCAGGTGATGTTTACGTTGTGTTGCTTGGTTCTCCTACTGGTTCGATACCTTGGTTTCATAACTGAGGGAAATACTCTATCGTCGCTGTGCTATATCATCCCTCCCTCTCCGGGGAAATACCGACATAGTTCCAGCTACCATCAAGGAGAATTTCTGGCGCCGTTGCCGGGGAGGATCTTCAACATATACCAGGTTCCTAATCACAAATCTCATCTCCTTTCAATTACATTATTTGCCGTGTGCCTCTCGTTTTCCTCCCCCCACTTCACAAAAATTTGCCGTTTTATTCGCCTCTCTTTCCCGTTCCCCATTCTCTTGCTTTCTAGTCTCGATGGCTAGCGTCCCTACTCCTCCTTTGTCACCAGATTTTTAAGTCTTGTACTTCAAGCAAAGACAAGGAGAAAATTTGAAAGATGACTGGTATAGGCTTATGGAATCATATCGTATTTCCAACTTAAAGGGGGACGCCAAGGTTTTGCTTCGTAAGTTTTACATAGGATTGGCTTTGCATCATAGACAACTTCTTGATTTTTCCGCTAAAGGAAATTTTGTTGAACTTGATGCCAATGCTGCCTATGAAATCTTAGAGGGAATTTTGGGAATTCCACCTCAAAAGAAGGGGTTTCATATTACCCCTGAGGGAGCTCAAATGTTGGACAAACTTGGTGATTTGCATAAACATATGGTTGAAATACAGAAATATAATGAACCCCTCAAACACCTCAATGGTAGTATCGATCGCATGAATACTCTGATTACTCTTTGCAACAAGCGATTGGATATTTTGGATCTTAAGATGGTTTCTTTCCCAGAGAATTTAGGGAAGCGTAAAGAGCCTCCCGGGTTTGAGAAAACCCTTACAAAAGTTGCCAAAACTTCGGAGGATGACAAAACTTAGATCCTTGCTTTATGCCTAGCTAAGGGCGTAAAACTATAACGCTTGTTGGGAAGCAACCCAATGAATATTTTTTTTTTGCTTTTTTGCTTTCTGTTCTTGAGTGTTAGCACAATTATGCTACTGTTATGATTGTGTTTTTTGTGTTTTAACTAGTGTTTGTGCCAAGTAGAACCAATAGGATCTTCTTGGGTGATAGTTGTTTGATCTTGCTGAAAAAGACAGAAACTTTGTGCTAACGAAAATAATTGTTAAAATTCACCAGAACATGATAAAATGCTAATTCCTTTTGCAAAAGATCAATTTACAAATTATCCAGGTTGTCCTAGTTTTCATGAATTTTTGGAGTTAAAGAAGTATTCTAACAAATCAGATTGCTACAGACTGTTCTGTTTTGACAGATTCTGTTTTCTTTGTGTTGTGTGCTTATTTTGATGGCTCTATGGTTTTCTTTGATGATTTTTTGCCATAGTAAAGTTGGAATATAGTAGATATAATACAAAAAAATAAGAATTGGTTTGATATAGCACTTATAGTAGTGGTCTATTTTTCTTACACTAACGGATCTCACGAAGGTTTTGTTGAGTTTTGTGTGATTGAAGTTTTCAAGTTTTGGGTTATCTTACGATGGATGAAGGAAGGATGTAAGAGCCTAAGCTTGGGGATTCCCCGGCATCCCAAGCTATTATCCAAGAATGAGCAACCAACTAAGCTTGGGGATGCCCCCGAGTGGCATCCCCGCTTTCTTCCAACAACTATCGGTATTTTACTCGAGGCTATATTTTTATTCGTCACATGATACGTGTTTTGCTTGGAGCGTCTTGTATGATATGTGTCTTTGCTTGTTTTTTGTGTGTGTTTTAATTCATCAATCCTTGCTGGACACACCTATTTGAGAGATCCAAAATTATGTCATGACTTGTTAGAATTGCTCTCTATGCTTCTCTTAAATCTTTTATGAGCTAGGACTTGCTCTAGTGCTTCACTTATATCTTTTTGAGCACGGTGTGCTTTGTTATTTTTGAAGAAATGCTCTCTTGCTTCACTTAGATTTATTTGAGAGTTAGTAAAAAAATTAAGAAATTCTCTCTTGCTTCACTTAAATTATTTTGAGAGAACAAAAATTTGTTATGCTCATGATCTTCACTTATATTTGTTGGAGCTTATGAAAAGCAACACATGAAAATTAGTCCCAAAGTGATAGATATAAAAGAAGGATAAAGTAAAAGAAAATGTCATGTAGATCATTGGAGAAAATAAACTTGATTCTTAGTAATAGTTTTGAGATATGATGATGTGATATGTGAGTTATGTTGATGTGTAATTGTGCTCTAGTAAGAATATTGGTGTTAAGGTTTGTAATTTCCTATGCATGCACGAAAGTCAATAATCATGCAATGAAAATTATATCCTACTTGTGGTGCATTATTCGGTGTTAATTATGCTTAATGCTTGCTTATGAGATTATTCGTTTCTTGGTTGGTCGCTTCCCAATCTTTTGCTAGCCTTCACTTTGCACCAAGTATGATCTCTACTTGTGCATCCAAAATCCTTTAAACCAGTCTTGCCACATGAGTCCACTATATCTACCTATATGCGGTATTCTTTTGCCGTTCTAAGCAAATTTGCATGTGCCATCTCTAATTTTCAAAATAAATTTCTCTTTTGTGTGTTTGTTTCGCTCGCGGAACGGTAACGGGTGGCTAATATTTTCCATGCTAGATGTGTTATTCTCAAGATGAGTGTTTATTCACTTGTCATTGCACGAGAGTAAGGCAAAGGTCTTAGGGAAGCCCAGTCCCGAAATGCAAAAAAAATGAATTTACTTTATGTTGTCAAATAATAAATTCCTTGGGAAGTGTTGGTATGGAGGGCACCCGTGGATACAGCTAGCCATGGAAAGTGAAAGAATGGTGGAAAAAGCAATAAACTTTATTTTCTGTTTGGGAACCGCCTATGGCATATCTAGCATGGAAAGTGTTCGGAACTCTAAGTCATTTTCGTTGGTGGGATGGATACACCTCCCAAAATGTTTTTATCTCTAACTTTTTCACTTTGAGCTCTGGCACCTCTACAAATCCCTACTTCCCTCTGTGAAGGGCCTTTCTTTTACTTTATGCAATTCTTATTTTTGAAATTTGAGTCTCCATCTTCTCTCATAAAAAGCACCAACTAGGAGGCAATATGATCATGCTCAAGTATTGGGTGTAGTTAATATTCAAGTGTGTTCCATAAATGGATCAATGTTAGAGCATGATGGGATCATGATAACTTATTTTAGCGTTGATATTTTGAAAGACATGGTTGCTTGTTGATATGCTTGAGTATCTAAATTATTATGTCAAAACTAGACTATTGGTTTGAATCACATAAAAGTCCAATTGTCCGTGCTATAAAGAAAAGAATATGATATGACTTGATGAACAACACTCCACATCAAAAATTCTGTTTTTATCACTTACCTACTCGAGGACGAGTAGGAGATAAGCTTGGGGATGCTGATACATCTCCAACATATCTATAATTTTTTATTGTTCCTTGCAGTTTCATTATCAATCTTGGATGTTTTATAATCATTTTATAGTCATTTTATATCATTTTTGGTACTAACCTATTGACATAGTGTGAAGTGCCAGTTGCTGTTTTTCCATGTTTTTTACATCGGAGGAAATCAATATCAAACGGACTCCAAATGCCACGAAACTCCACGATGATTTTTTACGGGCCAGAAGGAAGGCAATGGGCCCTAGTTGCACCTGGGGGTGCCCCGAGGGGGGCACAACCCACCACGGCACGCCAGGAGGCCCAAGCGCGCCCTGGTGGGTTGTGCCCACCTCGGGTGCCCCCCGGACCACCTCTTTGCTCTATAAATACCACAATATTCCAAAAACCCTAGAACAAGTGTCTAAATATTCATCCAGCCGCCGCAGAGTCCAGAACCACCAGATCCAATCTAGACACCATCACGGAGGGGTTCACCACTTCCATTCGTGCCTCTCCGATGATGCATGAGTAGTTCTTTGTAGACCTTCGGGTCCGTAGTTAGTAGCTAGATGGCTCTCCCTCTCTCTCTGTCTCTCTCTCTCTCTCGCTGAATTCTCAATACAATGGTCTCTTGGAGATCCATATGATGTAACTCTTTTGCGGTGTGTTTGTTGGGATCTGATGAACTTTGAGTTTATGATCAGTCATATCTTTTTATATCCATGAAAGCTAATTGAGTTTCTTTGATCTCTTATAGGCATGATTTCTTATAGCCTCGTATTTATTTTTCGATATTTGGGTTTTGTTTGGCCAACTTGATCTATTTATCTTGCAATGGGAAGAGGTGCCCGGTAGTGGGTTCGATCTTACGGTGCTCGATCCCAGTGACAGAAGGGGAAACGGCACGTATGTATCGTTGCTACTAAGGATAAAAAGACGGGATCTATATCTACCGCCATATAGATAAACGGATCTTGTCTACATCATGTCATCGTTCTTATTGCATTACTCCATTTTTCCATGAACTTAATACACTAGATGCATGCTGGATAGCAGTCGATGTGTGCAGTAATAGTAGTAGATGCAGGCAGGAGTCGGTCTACTAATCTTGGACATGATGCCTATGTAATGATCATTGCCTGGATATTGTCATAATTATTTGAAGTTCTATCAATTGCCCAACAGTAATTTGTTTACCCACCATTTGCTATTTTTCTCGAGAGAAGCCACTAGTGAAACCTACGGCCCCCGGGTCTTCTTTCTCATATATTTGCCTTGCGATTTACTTTTCCTTTGCATTTTTATTCAGATCTATTATACCAAAAATACAAAAATATCTTGCTGCGTTTTATCTTTGTTTATTTTATTTGGCATTCGATCTATCAATCTACTACAATTTACCTCACGCCCGCTTGCCAATTTCTAGCGCCGTTACCCGAAAGGGATTGACAACCCCTTTAACACGTCAGGTTGCGAGGTGTTGTTATTTGTGTGCAGGTGCTGTTTACGTTGTGTTGCTTGGTTCTCCTATTGGTTCGATACCTTGGTTTCATAACTGAGGGAAATACTCTACCGTCGCAGTGCTACATCATCCCTCCCTCTCCGGGGAATTACCGACGCAGTTCCAGCTACCATCACTCGGCCACGGTTCATCGCTGCAGCCTGTAGACAGACCGATCGACCAGTATGTACGTACACGTTCCTGACCAGAATGACAACACTACTTATGCTTCGACTAGGTGGGTCCCGGCGGTCAGGGAGGATAAGGAGGCACTTCCTTGCATGCGAAGATGTAGGTGGTGGGTCCCAGTAGTCAAGGCGAGGATTCATTTTTTCACGCCTAATATGGAGGCACTTTCTTGCGTGCGAAGATGTAGTTGGTAGGTCCCAGCTGTCAGGGGGAAACGTTTTTTTGGAAAAATACGGAGTCCCTTCCGGTGGGTCCCAGCTGTTAGGTGGAGGAATAATTGTTTTACACGTAATAAGGTTGCACTTCCTTGCTGCGGCCGTGGACCCAGCTATCAGCCTCTCCCTGTTCAGTCCTCTTCTGATGGAAGTCGTTCCTTGACCACGTTGACCACGCTGCACCGAGAGAACCAAGGCGGTGGACGACGGCAAGGCCTGGAAGGGGACAACAGGGAGCCGGGGAAGACGCGGTAGTGGATGCCCACGCGGAGAGGAGTATGAGGGTTGGCTGGTTCAGCTGCGGTGTGAGATGCCGTCGCTGCAGAATAACACGGGTTGTGGGTGAGTAAACAGTAGAGGGATGGCCTGGCCAGCGGTGGGAGTAGGGTGGGGCAGTGAGGCCTGCGCGACAGCACAGCTGGCCACTGGAGGCAGGAGCAGGTGGTCTCGCCAGCGCTGGTTTGGGCGGCTGGTGCAAGAACAGCAGCGACTGAAGAAGCAGCAGGACCGGTCGATTCATATCCAACGGTCACTTCTGCTAGAATCGTTTGTTGACTAACTTGACAAAGCCCTGCGTACGCGTCAACTTAGTAGGTCCACAGGTCAGCCTCCGAACCGGTGCACCCCAGATGTCAGTGGGAGGAATCTTTTTTTCGTGTAATAAGGAGGCAGTTGATTGCGTGCGGCCAGGCTAGCGAAGGGAGTAGGGTGGGCCGGTGAAGCCTGCGTGGCATCACAGTGGGCCACAAGAGGAGGGAGCAGGCAGTCCCGCCGGTGCTGGTTTAGGTGGCTGGAGCAGGAAGATCAGAGATTGAAGAAGCACGCCGGCCGTTGGATGGACATCCAACAGTCACTGCTGGTAGAATTGTGTGTTGACTAACAAAGCCTTGCGTAAACAAGTCAGCCTCGAAATATGTGGCGTGTACAACCCATTTGCTATTATTTTTATAATTTTTACTCAGTTGCTAATTCATATGGAATTTATTGCATCCCATTTTCCATTTTTAGAATTGCTGCCCATTTTCTCGTCAGTGCGAGGGTTAAAAAGTTGAACTAAAAAATGTGCGAAATTTAAAAAATTCGCATATTTTTGCTGGAGAACAAAATATTCTTAATCCAAAAATTAGTAGCCATACTAAAACAAATCTAAAAATAAATTAGTACTATGTCATGTTAAAATCCAATGAAATATAAAATATCAGTGAGGAACAAAAACAAAAAAAGAAACTAATTGCCCATTTGCTATAATTTTTTTGGAATTTGCAACCCCTTTGATATTACTTTTAAGATATAATGACCATACTCTTTGGCCATGCCGGAATGCATCTGATACGTCCATTTTGCATCATGCTTTTATATCGATATTTATTGCATTATGGGCTGTTATTACACGTTATGTCACAATACTTATGCCTATTCTCTCTCTTATTTTACAAGGTTTACATGAAGAGGGAGAATGCCGGCAGCTGGAATTCTGGGCTGGAAAAGGAGTAAATATTAGAGACCTATTCTGCATAGCTCCAAAAGTCCTGAAACTTCATGGAAGTTATTTTTGGAATTAATAAAAAATGCTGGCGAAAGAAAGTACCAGAGGTGGCCCACACCCTGGCCACGAGGGTGGGGGCGCGCCCTACCCCCCTGGGCGCGCCCCCTTGCCTCATGGGCCCCCTGGCAGGCCTCCGGTGCCCATCTTCTGCTATATGAAGTCTTCTACCTTGGAAAAAATCATAAGAAAGCTTTTGGGAAGAAACTCCGCCGCCACGAGGCGGAACCTTGGCGGAACCAATCTAGGGCTCCGGCGGAGCTGTTCTGCCGGGGAAACTTCCCTCCGGAAGGGGGAAATCATCGCCGTCGTCATCACCAACGATCCTCTCATCGGGAGGGGGATGATCTCCATCAACATCTTCACCAGTACCATCTCCTCTAAAACCCTAGTTCATCTCTTGTATCCAATCTTTGTCCCAAAGCCTTAGGTTGGTACCTGTGGGTTGCTAGTAGTGTTGATTACTCCTTGTAGTTGATGCTAGTTGGTTTATTTGGTGGAAGATCATATGTTCAGATCCTATATGCATATCAATACCCCTCTGATTATGAACATGAATATGCTTTGTGAGTAGTTACGTTTGTTCCTGAGGACATGGGAGAAGTCTTGCTATTAGTAGTCATGTGAATTTGGTATTCGTTCGATATTTTGATGAGATGTATGTTGTCTATCCTCTAGTGGTGTTATGTGAACGTCGACTACATGAAACTTCACCATTATTTGGGCCTAGAGGAAGGCATTGGGAAGTAATAAGTAGATGATGGGTTGCTAGAGTGACAGAAGCTTAAACCCTAGTTTATGAGTTGCTTCGCAAGGGGCTGGTTTGGATCCATATGTTTCATGCTATGGTTAGGTTTACCTTAATACTTCTTTTGTAATTGCGGATGCTTGCAATAGGGGTTAATCATAAGTGGGATGCTTGTCCAAGAAAGGACAGCACCCAAGCACCGGTCCACCCACATACCAAATTATCAAAGTAACGAACGCGAATCATATGAGCGTGATGAAAACTAGCTTGACGTTAATTCCCAAGTGTCCTCGGGAGCGCTTTTCTCTATATAAGAGTTTGTCCAGGCTTGTCCTTTGCTACAAAAAGGATTGGGCCATCTTGCTGCACCTTATTTACTTTCATTACTTGTTACCCGTTACAAATTACCTTATCACAAAACTATCTGTTACCGATAATTTTAGTGCTTGCAGAGAATACCTTACTGAAAACCGCTTGTCATTTCCTTCCGCTCCTCGTTGGGCTCGACACTCTTACTTATCGAAAGGACTACGATAGATCCCCTATACTTGTGGGTCATCAGCATCCCTCCTCGTCTTGAAAGATTTGCAGCCCAGTAAGTCGGAGAAAACAAATAGGCCTAGCTTGGGTATTCTTCAAAAAGAAATAGTGGGCTACCTATTTTCCCAAAGAAAAATTGTTGGGCTGGTCATACTATTAGACGGGCCACAAAGACCGCACAACCCAATTTATAGCCTGCTCCTCCGAACAAATCATCAAAAAAAAATTGTGCAATTCTGTCGTTAATTGACTATACGTTGACAATGATATGGGTCCCAGATATTAGTAGGGTGGATTAGAGTAAAGAAACGAGAGGTGCTTGCTTGTGTTCGGGAGTGGACCTGGTGGGTCCGTACTATCATACTCACAAATACAGTCCTCTTCCGATTCACTTTTTGACAGGGCCGGACGGCGGCGCCATGGCGAGTGCACCAAGGCGGAGGATAAAGTGCTGTCACCAATGTGTTGGGCTGGGTTGGACATTCTTATCAAAAAATAAAAATGGACCGGAACTATTTACGATGATGACTACGATTTGCATGGGTCCGCTGGTTACAGGAAGAAAATGGTGGGAGAAAGAAGACTGGCCGCTATCTTTGCCTAAGAATAATATCGACTGAATGTAACGACACTATCATAGGAAATAATATCCTCTTGTTAAAATTTTGACTTTTCAAATCGTGAATTTAAAGAACTGGTGCATGAGCATTTAGCTTTATTTATTTACTTATTTATATTTAGGGGACCATGAGCATGTACCTAGGACTGATTCATGTGAGAGCCTCCCTTCCAGTTAATTTTGGGCTCCTCTATTGGGCCTTCATCAGTGGGCTGCATGTTATCGAAAAGTGGAAAATGTGTTTCGTACAAAAAAATAGTATGCGCTAAGTACGATATAGGGCACTAAAGGATCGGACCATGCAACAACTTCCAAAACATCGTGTTTATCGTTCTAACAACACATTTATTCAACCAATAGATGAAATATACTACTGACTGTACATTGAAAACAACAGCAACAGTGATACGTCTCCAACATATCTATAATTTTTGATTGTTCCATGCTATTATATTATCTATCTTGGATGTTTTAAATGCATTTATATGCTATTTTATATGACTCTTGGGACTAACCTATTAACCTAGAGCCCAGTGCTAGTTTCTGTTTTTCCTTGTTTTCGAGTTTCGTAGGAAAGGAATATCAAACGGAGTCCAATTGACCCGAAACTTCATGATGATTGTTTTTGGACCAGAAGAAGCCCCCGAAGCAAAAGAGTTGGGCCAGAAGAGCCACGAGGCCTCCACAAGGGTGGAGGGCGCGCCCTCTGACCTTGTGGGCCCATCGTGGACTCCACTGACTTGTTCTCGACGCCAACACCACTTATATGTCCCCAAACCTCCAGAACTGATCCTATATCGGGAGTTCCGCCGTCGCAAGCCTCTGTAGCCACCAAAAACCAATCGGGACCCTGTTCCGGCACCCTGCTGGAGGGGGGAATCATCACCGGTGGCCATCTTCATCATTTCGGCCCTCTCCACGACGAGGAGGGAGTAGTTAACCCTCGGGGCTGAGGGTATGTACCAGTAGCTATGTGTTTGATCTCTCTCTCTCTCTCGTGTTCTTCATTTGGCATGATCTTGATGTATCGCGAGCTTTGCTACTATAGTTGGATCATATGGTGTTTCTCCCCCTCTACCTTCTTGTGATGAATTGAGTTTTACCTTTGAGGTTTCACTATTATCGGATTGAATACTATTATGGATTTGAGAACACTTGATGTATGTCTTGCGTGCGATACCCGTGGTGACAATGGGGTGTTCTATTGATTCACTTGATGTATGTTTTGGCACTCAACTCACGGATTCCTGAGGTGACATTGTGGTAATCTATGCATAGGGGTTGATGCACGTTTTCGTCCTTGTTTCTCCGGTAGAAATCTTGGGGCACTCTTTGAGATTCTTTGTGTTGGATTGAATATAATGAATCTGAAGTTGTTTGATGCATATCGTATAATTGACCAATGGATACTTGTGGTGACATTGGAGTATCTAGGTGACATTAGGGTTTGGTTGATGTGTGTCATGTGGTGTTATTTTAGTACGAACTCTAGGTCTGTTTGTGACACTTACAGGAATATCCAAATAGATCGATCAGAAAGAATAAATTTGAGGTGGTTTCGTACCCTACGAGCAATTTCATCTTATGTTCTCCGCTATAGGAACTTTGGAGTGACTTTTGTCGCACGTTGAGGGGTTGTTATATGATCCAATTATGTTATCATTGTTGAGAGAACTTGCACTAGTGAAAGCATGAACCCTAGGCCTTGTTTCCAAGCATTGCAATACCGTTTTCGCTCACTTTTATCGCTTGCTACCTTGGTGTTTTTATATTTTCAGATTAGAAAAACCTATATCTACCATCCATATTACACTTGTATCACCATCTCTTCGCCGAACTAGTGCACCTATACAATTTACCATTGTATTGGGTGTGTTGGGGACACAAGAGACTCTTTGTTATTTGGTTGCAGGGTTGCTTGAGAGAGACCACCTTCATCCTAAGCCTCCCACATATTGATAAACCTTAGGTCATCCACTTGACGGAAATTTGCTACTGTCCTACAAACCTCTGCACTTGGAGGCCCAACAACGTCTACAAGAAGAAGGTTGCGTAGTAGACATCAAGCTCTTTTCTGGTGCCGTTGCCGGGGAGGTTAATTCTTGAAGGTATATCTTTAGATCTTGCAATCGAATCTTTTAGTTTCTTGTTTTAGCACTAGTTTAGTCTATAAAATAAAACTACAAAAAAGGAATTGAGGTTGCCTCATATGCTTCATCTTTTCAATGTCTTACGTGAAAATAAGGATTCCGATAATTGTGCCAAAGTGTTAGAAGAAGAATGCATTAGAATGTTTGGCACTAAATTTTTGAATGATGAGCATGATTGCAATGTTGTTAGTATGAATTCCTTGAATATCCATGATGCTAATGATATGCAAAGCCACAAGCTTGGGGATGCTATGTTTGATGAAGATGATATTTTTTGTCCCCCAAGTTTTGATGAGAAAAGTTATTATGATGATAGCATGCCTCCTATTTATGATGATTATATTGATGAAAGTGGGTTTGGAAGAGTGTCAACTCTAGGTAGTATTGATCCCACTATTTTGGAGGGTGTTGAATCTTATAATATTTATGAAAGTGGGTTTGAAGAGGTCATGACTTTATTTAGTAATGATTCCACTATTTTGGAAGAGGTTCCAATTGATTATGGGAGCAAAGTTGCTATATATGATGATTATTGTGATGACATGTATGCTATAAAGAATAATTATAACCATGAAACTTGTCATCATGATTTTAAATTTCAATTGGATTATGCCTCGCATGATAGTTATTTTGTTGAGTTTTCTCCCACTACCATTCATGAGAATAAATTTGCTTATGTGGAGAGTAATAGAATTTCTATGCTTATGAATCATGAAAAGAATGCTTTATGTGATGGTTATATTGTCGAATTCATTCATGATGCTACTGAAAATTATTATGAGAGAGGAACATGTGCTCTTACAAATTGCAATAATATCAAGTTCCCTCTCTATGTGTTGAAATTTTTGAAGTTGCACTTGTTTTGCCTTCCTATGCAAGTTGATTCTTGTTCCCATAAGTTGTTTGCTCACAAAATCCCTATGCACATGAAGTGGGTTAGACTTAAATGTTCTTTTCATATGCTTCATGATGCTCTCATTATATTTGAATTCTTATCTTTTGTGTGAGCATCATTGAAATCATCATGCCTAGCAAGAAAGACATTAAAGAAAAGCGCTTGTTGGGACACAACCCAACATTTATAACTACTATTTTGGTGTGTTCACACGATTATGATACTGTATTAATCATGCTTTATAGTTTTTGTTTCAATAAAGTTGCAAGTAAGACCTTTGGGATGGTCTATGGTGATAGTTGATTTGATCTTGCTGAAAAACAGAAACTTTTGCACTCAGGAAAACAATACTCATTTTTAACAAAAGTGTGATAAAATAATCATTCTTTTTGCAGAAGATTAATATACAAATTGCCTAGGACTTACTAATTTCTCAGGATTTTTGGAGTTACAGAAGTATTCGAAATATCCAGATTGCTATAGACTATTCTGTTTTTGACAGATTCTGTTTTTCGCGTGTTGTTTGCTTATTTTGATGAAACTATGAGTAGTACCGGAGGGTATGAACCATAGAGAAGTTGGAATACAGTAGATATTACACCAATATAAATAAAGAATGAGTTCACAATAGTACCAAAGTGGCAATTTATTTTCTTATACTAACGGAGCTTATGAGATTTTCTGTTGAGTTTTGTGTTGTGAAGTTTTCAAGTTTTGGGTAAAGTTTTGATGGACTATGGAATAAAGAGTGGCAAGCGCCTAAGCTTGGGGATGCCCAAGGCACCCCAAGGTATTATTCAAGGACAACCAAGAGCCTGAGCTTGGTGATGCCCCAGATGGCATCCCCTCTTTCGTCTTCGTTCATCGGTAACCTTACTTGGAGCTATATTTTTATTCACCACATGATATGTGTTTTGCTTGGAGCACCATTTTCTTTTATTAGTATTTTCTTGCTGTTATTTAGAGTAATGTTTTGCATATTTTATTTCAATAAAAAGGTCAAGTATAGCCTTTACCATGCTTATTTTGCAAGTCTATATGTCGTTGTTTTAAAAACAGAAAGTTTTCTATCATTGTTTGAATATTTGTGAATAGTCAGAACATGATAAAATCTTGAAATTTTTACAGAATGAGTAACAACAAATTATCTACAGTGTGGTAATTTTTCAGAATTTTTGGAGTTAGGGAAGTATGATTCCTCTTGCATTCTTTATAGACTGTTCTGTTTAGACAGATTGCCGTTATGTTTGCATATGTTTGCTTGTTTAATAATTTTATTTGAGGATAGGGCTATTAAATATGCCGAGGAATTTAGTATGCAATGTCAAATAATAATTTTAGTGATTTTCTATAGTAAAGAATTATATGGTTTATGTGTTGATTTACACTAACTTATCTAACGAGTTCTTGTTGAGTTTTGTGTGGATGAAGTTCTTAAGATTTAGGGAAACCGCGATATGAAAGGAATTAAGGAGACACAAAAGCTCAAGCTTGGGGATGCCCAAGGCATCCCTAATTAATATTCCAAGAATTCTCAAGCATCTAAGCTTGGGGATGCCCTGCTTGGCATCCCACCTTTCTTCTTCAACAACTATCGGTCAGTTTTGGTTGAGCCTAAGTTTTTGCTCCTTCACATGATATGTGCTATCCTTGCAATGCCATTTTATTTTGTTTTGCTTGCTGTTTGAATAAAGTACTTAAGATCTGAAATTTTATTTATGAGAAGGAGTCTTCACATAGTTACATAATTATTCGACTACTCATTGATCTTCACTTATATCTTTTGGAGTAGTTTGTCATTTGCTCTAGTGCTCCACTTATATCTATTTAGAGCACAATGGTAGTTTTATTTTGTAGAAATTGTTGAACTCTCATGCTTCACTTATATCATTTTGAGAGTCTCTAAACATCATGGTAATTTGCTTTGGTTATGAATTTAGTCCTAATATGATAGGCATCCAAGAGGGATATAATAAAAACTTTCATATAAAGTGCATTGAATACTATGAGAAGTTTGATTCCTTATGATTGTTTTGAGATATGAAGATGGTGATATTAGAGTCATGCTAGTGAGTAATTGTGGATTTGAGAAATACTTGTGTTAAGGTTTGTGAGTCCCGTAGTGTGCACGTATGGTGAACCGTTATGTAACGAGGTTGCAGCATGAGATATTTTTTTGATTGTCTTCCTTATGAGTGGCGGTCGGGGACGAGCGATGGTCTTTTCCTACCAATCTATCCCCCTAGGAGCATCCGCGTAGTACTTTGTTTCAATACTAATAGATTTTTGCAATAAGTATATGAGTTCTTTATGACTAATGCTGACACTGGTACGCGTCGGTGCTATAAAAACGGTTTTTAACCCCTTTCCGTGACGGCGTTCGGAACCGTCGCAAAGTGAGTGAAGGCGATAGGGGGGTCCTTCCCAGACGACCCATAAACCGTCGGGGATATGCCCTCCTGGCACACACGCTCGGCAAAATGAGGTCGTGTGCGACCGACGAGCGCTCAAATACGGAAATACGTACAGTAGAGCTAAAAAATACAATTATACAAGCGAAATTGTTTCCGATCGCAAGTACATCCCACACAGTCAATCCCCGCTAAACATTTCCGTTCGTATGTACATCCCACACAGTCGCTCCAATGAAAACGTTTCCGTTCACAGGTACATCACAAACAATTTTCCCTGTTAAATCATTTGTGATAGCGTTGCCATTGCACATGATATTAACAATTTTATCGTTTGCGTTATTGAATGCATCACACACGGTGCGTAGAAGGAACTGTGTGGCAAAGGCTGTCCATCACACACAGTTTTTATGTGGTAAACGTTTGCGCAAGGTGGCCTAACGCAAACAGTTTTCAAGAGGATGTCGCGTGTGCAGTGGAGATTGATCGCACACGTAGTGGATCCTAGAAGCGTTTCTGATCTCCACGTCTATCGCAGACGTTTCATTTTTTCAAACCATTTGCAGTGTAATCTCTAATTAATCCCTAATTTAAAAATCACATGTTTTGAATTTGAAAGTAGGCAACCACTTATTTCATATCCAACCATGTTTATTTTCATATCCAACCATGTTTATTACAAGTACATATACTAAAGAACTACAGGAGCACCAAGTAAAGAATGATGAACCACGGTTGTACCAAAGATTGTGAAGAGAGAGGCGAAAGACATTCTGGTTGCTGGAGAAGGTGAAGCGTAATGCCCATATTGTGCCCTCCTCCATGCGTAATGCGCGCACGACTCTAGGTCAACCCCTTGTGATGGCTGCCCGTCCATCCTTCACTGTCTTCATTATGACTTCTTGATGCTCATTGTAGTCTGGATGAAATACTTTAACCTTCATTGCGTGTCCACCAATCATGTACTTTGCGAGGTAATCTTGAGTGAACTACTTCGAGAACCACTGCGAACGAAAAAGATTCAGACATTGTTGTCTAACAACTCATTATGGGCAGTAAAAAGAGAAGGCTGTAGAGTTTGTAGTTACCATCCTACAGCTCGCTGTTGTGTTGGATAGAGCATAAACAAATAATTTGCTTGCCACCATTCGTATCTTTTTGCTAATAATACTTATCAGTTTCCTCACTTGATGCTTGTTCATGAATATCTCATTGCCCCATACGCAAAAAGGGTAGATGCGTGGATCCTTGCCAAGGGCATGTGTACCTACAAGCAACAAGTCAATATTAGAAGCTAACAAGTGTCCAGGCCTGGATCTATATGCACTACATTATGGAACGACAGGGGAGTACAAGCCGAGGGATCAAGCTAACCTTGGCGGAAAATGGTGGCCACTCCCGTTGTTGTCCTGCATAAGTAGTGGAAAGGCATGATAAGTACAACAACCTTAACATAAAACAAATATAGCAAAGGTAAACAACTTCATCTCGAAATGATAGCTTGAATGTGTTGGTTTCAGCATGCTGTTAAAGCAGATATAAAATGGAAGGCAATGTTACCGACAACAGGCTTAACAACCATCAAATATTGCAATTCAAACTGGTATTGTTGAAAATGAATAGAACGTAGGTAATGCTTAAACATCACACTGGATAAATGTGTAAAACTGAAATAAAGGGCATGTGTTAACTACACCAGGAATAACTGGAACCAAATATAGCCGTTCAAACTGGTATTGATGTAGTCGAGCGGCACAGTTCCGACTTGCACATAATGAACAACACATTGTGAATGACTGAAATAAACAAGGCATAAATGACCAGTATAACAACCAAATATAGCCATTGAAAACTGGACAGAGTCTCACTGCAACCAACCTAACAAGCAAATACAGATAAACAGGGCATATGCTTGAAAACTGGACAAATGCTCACTGCAACCAACCTAACAAGCAGATACAGATAAACAAGGCATCTGCTTGATAACTGGACAAATGCTAAAAAAGCAACCTAACAACCAAATACAGATAAACAAGGCATCTGCTTGATAACTGGACAAATGCTCACTGCAACCAAACTAAGAACCAAATACATATAAACAAGGCATCTGCTCGATAACTGGAAAAATGCTCACTCCAACCAACCTAACAACCAAATACAGATAAACAAGGCATCTACTCACTATAAACAACCAAATATAGCCATTCGTGAAACTGAAGTGGACAATTCATACTTAAACATCACATAGCCCTATTGAACAATACATTTTTGCATAACTGAAATAATTAAACACGGCACAGTTAAAGCACCGCACGGCAAATGCTACTACAACAAAGGGTACGAGTTGGAAAGCTAGAAAAGGTAAGTTTGCTGATAGAATGTTGCCTCACATTTCATGGACGGGATCCTTCCAGTTGGAAGAGCACAGACCCATGGTGCGCTCTCTGATGTCACAGATGGGCTGTTTCACCTTGGAAGAACCTTCGTGGGTGCCCTCCTCGTGGTCGTGGTCGTGGTCGATGAGATCTGACTTGGCAATTGAGGATCCCAAGCCGCCGCCGTAGAACGTGTCCTTCAGAAATGACAAAATGGGCTCGATGGCATATAAAGATCGCAAATCATTGACCGCATGGCGGAGGAGATCAGCGGCAGGGCCGTCGAAGAGATCGATGACGGTTGAACCAGAGGGGTTGGGGATGGACCACTTAACCTGTGACATGGCCCGCGTGAAGCGATCGCTATGGACGAGCTTGATGTCGTAGCCAGCTTTCCCGAGATACAGTAATACGCTAGCCCGCTGACATGAAGCCTTCAACATGGCAACGTAGTCAACGTCTTCGTCGGCTTCCGTGGCGACATGTTGCTCCGAGACCGACAAGTTAGGGCGAACGGTGGCCACCTCGCCAACGTCCGCCGGAGAGGTCATGATAAGCCTCCTCTTGGCCGAACGCTCGTCCGGCTCCCCGGGATACGTGGTCGAGCTTAGGCTGCGACATTCTGGAGCAGGGGATGTGGATCTGGCGTGGAGGGACACCGCAGGCCTCATCTAAAAACTCAGGGGAGTGGGGCGACGGTATGGGAATCTCTGGGTAACCTAAACTTTATTATTTAAGCTAGGAGGAACGGGCAGACTGGCAGGGATTGGCGGCAGCGCCGGCGGCGGCGGCCGCAAGCTAGGGTTCGAGTGGGGGAGGGGGGCAGGTGGGGACTGTGGAGAGGGGGGTTGTTTGAGGATACGCCGCGGCTACTAATTTTTTTAGTAATGGTGGGTGGAGATGGTGGTGGACGAGGTAGGGCGACGGTTCAAATGCCTCGGCTACTGCAATTTTACTATAATGTCGGTGCTGGAGGAGTGTGGGCGACAGCTGAAGTACGAGGCTACTAAAATTTGGGTAAAGGAATTGATGCGGGGCGGGAGTGCCCAAGATCGCGCACGGTCCAATAACAACATGCGTGTATGATAATAAGGAAAAGTGGTGGGACCGCCGATTTTTGCAACGCTCAAGGCGGGTAGTTTGTTTTATATTTCTAGCTAGCTGGTCTATCGCACACGGTTCGTCCTAATTTCCAAATAAACTTGCCCGCCTTTAGCTTGCACAGGTGGTGATTTTACAGCGCACTTGCATCACACACGGTTAAGCTAGTACCTCCACCCTTTGCTCCCGCTTGCGCAGTCGTGGTGATTTTACAGCGCACTTGCATCGCACACGGTTGAGCCAGTACCTCCATCTTTGCTTGCGCTTGCGCAGGCGTGGTGATTCACATCGCACTTGTATCGCACTCGGTTAAGATATTATACCCGTGTCTGTTGAGCGTCATCAGAGTCTTTGCAGCGAAAAAAACGTTAGAGAGGGTCAGAAGACAGCCACACCAGCATGTCGCCCAAACATATATGAGTGAAAAGGGTGGTCTGTGATGTTCAAAATTCCAATGCACAACTTTGACCGCGTGGGCCCACGGTTGGGTGCGCCGTCGAAGATCGATGAGAGGGGCTAGAAGTCAAGAACCACCTGGAAGTGGCCAAATATATGTAGAAATATTGGGGATGTTTAAAACTTTAAATACACAATGCATAACTTTGGTGGCACCTGCCTCGCAAACCCAAAAGCACCCTTGGATATATAGCTAGGATGCTTGGCCCACCACCTCCCGCTTCGTGTCAGCGGGGTGGATACACATAATGACCGATACTTTGGTCATACATGCATGTCGCCATGACCTACCAATGAATCTATCGTTTGGTCAAACGACAGCTGTTGTTGTCGATAAACCGCTTGGGCCAATAGATTCAACCATCATAAAAATCGCACGAGAGGGACCACAAAACCAGCACCTCTTGCATGCGGCCCAAAATGATGTACGTTGGGAAGGGTGATGTGTGTTTTCAATATAGAATAATGTACAATTTAGACGTGGTGCCTACCGCTCGATACAGACAACAACCATGAAGTCAAGGTAGTTAAGGACGAGATACGCAGGGTATGATGTAGGTCAAACCCAGCAATCCAAGCATGTGGGAGGGAATCCTGACAACGCATGACCTCGAGATTTGGTTGAGCGACATGTGATGGTGACTGGCCCTAACACGAACTAGGAGGAGTCCATTGATGGCCAACACATACCCCTCATTATCGGTCGAAGGGATGATATATATACACTCGAGGAGCACACAGAGATGCGTGTCGTCACAAAAACCACACAAGGGAGACGTGGTCGATCAGAAGACCCCGTATACACTGCATGCGGCCCGAAAATATGTATGGGTATGGTGGTGTGTGACGTGTTTAAATCACGAATGCACAACTTCGATGGGCCGCCAACTACATTACAAACCGAACACCGTACTCGACTCCAAGCCTAGTTCAATACGTACGATGTCGGTTTCCCAACTTCGAGGCGGCGATGGGGGGGGTGGTCATCCCACGCATGCGCTCAAACTTTATTTGGTCTAGCATGAGACACATCTATATCTATATCTATACCCCTATATAGTGTGCGAATAACTTTGAAAGTTGGTCGTTGGATGAAGCCAATCCGACGATACAGAGATGGCAAATCCGAGCACTACTAGCCGTTGGATATCATCCACATTCCACCAGATTCTGCCACATGTACAATCTAGAAGACTCCATGGTTGAACTTAAGCATAATGCACAAACCTCAAAACACAAACACTTCTCCTTTGTTATCTAGAATCTTCCATATCTTAATTGCCCAAACTTTTTTTCTTCTAAATGAATTGTCACTTTTTGTTTTTACTTTATGTTTTACAATGCACAATTCCATGAATCTTAAAATAGATTTTTTTATAAAACTAATTGATTTTGGATGAGATGAACTATAAGAATTAAACGAACATCTACATCATGCATGTATGACTCAAAGCTTACATGCTATAGTGTGGTATTTATTCATAATTTGGTTACCAAATCTCATGCGTGCAATGCACATGTACCTTACTAGTATCAATAGGAAACCATCATGGTCAAACCCTTCTCGTTGTTGGGTCAAAGGGATAGATTGTGTGGGCCCCCCTAATTGTCGGTGAAGGATAGTATATATACCTCGGGGAGCCCACAGATATGTGTCGCGTCTATAAGCCACACAAGGGAGACATGCTCGAGAAGAACACCCTGCCCCCTATATCCTGCATGCAACCTAAAAAAGGTTAATATAATCGCCGGGACAGGTCAAGTCAATCATTCTTCAATTTTTTAGAGCAAAAAATAACCCATAAAAACTTAGTAGGTTCTAATAATCGCCATGACAAGTCAAGTCAATCATTCTTTAATTTTTTAGAGCAAAAAATAACCCATATAAAAATAGTATACAAATTAGCAAAACAAGGATCCCAAGGTTTATATAATTGCCATGATAGGTCACTATAGAGATATAATATATCTCTATAATGACCATGTCATGGCATTTAAATGAAGCTTGAGATGTGCAACTTCCCAACGGGTCACCCATCCTTGGACTACTCCAGCCCGAGCACGCTTAACTTCTGCGTTCTATTCGACTAGGCTAGCGGATGGGAGCCGACCCTTATTGATAAGAATTGCCTCCTTGCCCTTAAGGCGTTTCACGCTGGTCACCCTATGGGACCTACTCCCTCCTATCACACACATTTGTTCTTTTAGAAACTGTGTGGGATATTTACATGGCCGGTGTGTCACCGCTAGCCTTCAATGAGCACTGACACTGGTAGCGAGAAAACGATGGGAGAAGAGGTGGGAAACCGATGAGAGGAGTGGCGAGAAACGGTAGCCTGTTTAGAAAACCTACTAGAGAAGGAAGGGTGAGCTAGCACGACGCATGCGTATAGTGCTTACCCATGTACTGCATGTGCTATCGAAAGGGCTCAGGGTTGTCTTTCGATCTGGGAGCATCCAATGGTGCACACATACGATCTGTGGGGTTTGGGTTCTGGCCAATCAGAACGCACGACTCAGATCACGCGCGAAGCAGGGGGGCATCGGCCATGGTTTGGTAGGCACACGGCTTTCGTGAGTGAACCTTGGGCAAACCCTTCTCGTTGTTGGGTCAAAGGCATCGGCCATGGTTTGGTAGGCACACGACATGGCACATATATGTCGAGCAATTTTTTCGTCCATTTTGACGCAAGTTTTATTACAAGCCTATTACAAACCGGAGCTTCTCTCAAAGAAGCCTCGTGGTTCTGATAGGGAAATGTGTCCCCGTTGTGGGCGAAACGTAATCACTGCCTCGTTTCGCCTTGTATTTTCTTCTACGGGCAACATGGAACGACAGGATATCCATGCTGAAATTTAAACTTATCAGGGTTTGTTTGGCCTTTTTATACCCTAATTGAGTTTCCTAGGCATTTAATGTCCATAATTCAAATCTGAACTTCAAATACATGCTCCAGTTCACCAAAATGGCTTGAAAATTTATACATGTGTCCTTGGGTGCATGTTTAGGTCCCATGCAAGGAATGGGAACGAATTACAATCATACCCGCCTGGCTCGTCCTCTAACATTTGGAATCTCGGTTTTTAAATCCCCATAAATCCTAAACTCACCAGAAAGTCATCAAAGGTGGCATGGTGTCATGTCATGGCACATATATGTCGTGGTAAGAACATTGTCCAATTTGGGCCAAGCTTTATTACAAACCTCTTACCAACCGGAGCTTCTCTCAAAGAAGCCTCGTGGTTCCGATAGGGGAAGGTGTTCCCCTTGTGGGCGAAACGTAATCACCGCCTCTTTCGCCTTGTATTTTCTTCCATGGGCAACATGGAACGACATGATGTCAGTGCTGAAATTTAAACATAGTCAGGGTTCGTTTGGCCTTTTTATACACTAATTGAGTTTCCTAGGCATTTAATGTCCATAATTCAAATCTGAACTACAAATAGATGCTCCAGTTCACCGAAATGGCTAGAAAAATTATACATGTGTCCTTGGGTGCATGTTTAGGTCCCATGCCAGGAATGGGAACGAATTACAACCGTACCGATGTCCTCGCTCGTCCTCAAACATTTTGAATCTCAGTTTTTAAATCCCCATAAATCCAAAACTCACCAGTAAGTCATCAAAGGTGGCATGGTGTCACGTCATGGCACATATATGTCGTGGTAAAAACATTGCCAATTTGGGCCAAGCTTTATTACAAACCTCTTACAAACCGGAGCCTGTCGCAAGAACCCTCGTGGTTTCGATAGGGAAACGTGTCCCCTTGTGGGCCAAACGATAATCGCTCCCTCTTCTAGCCTCGTATTTTCTTCTACACGCAACACGGAACAATGGGAGACTCGCGCTGAACTTTGAAATTATTCAGGGTTCGTTTGACCTTTTTTATTCATTAATTGAGTTTTCTAGGCATTTAATGTCCATAATTCAAGTCCGGACTACAAATACTTGCTCGAGTGCACCAAAATGGTTAGAAAAAACGTACATGTTTCCTTGGGGTGCATGGTTAGGTCCCATGGAATGAATGGGAACGAATTCAACCGTCTCGTCGTCCTGGCTTGGCCACAAACATTGTGAATCTCGGTTTATAAATCTCTGTAAATCCAAAACTCACCAGGAAATCACGAAACTTGGCATGGTGTCACTACATGGTACATATAATTGTCCAATTTGGGCGAAGCTATATTACAAGCCTCTTACAAACCGGAGCCTGTCAAACCCTTGTGGTTCTGGTAGGGAAACATGCCCCTCTGGTGGGCAAAATAATCGCTGCCTCTTCTCGCCTTGAACTTTGTTTTCTACATGCAACATAGAATAACAGGAGTGTCGTGCTGAAATTTGAAACTGTTCGGGGTTCGTATGGCCATTGTATATATTACTAATTAAGTTTTCTACGCATTTAATGTAGTCCATAATTCAAATTTGAACTACAAGCACATGGTCCAGTGAAGCAAAATGGGTGGGAAATCGTACATGTGTCATTGGGTGCATGTTTAGGTCTCATTTAAGGAATGGGAATGAATTACAAACTTGTCCCGTCCTGAAACATTGAGAATCTCGGTTTTTAAATCCCAGTAAATCAAAAACTCACCCAAAAAACATGAAACTTGGCATGGTTTCATGACATGGCACATATATGCCGTGGTAAAAAAATCGCCCAATTTGAGAAGAGACGCACACATTAGTAGCCAACGAAGTCCTTTTTGAAACAACAGATGACACGTTAATATTGCAAACGGTTGTATTATATTAACCGTGTCGAAATTTAACCATACTCGGTGGCATGCGTGTAGCTATTTGATTAGACGGGACGAGCGCGAGAAGTCCGCCGTGCAGGCTCGATGGGACGCGTGCGAGCAGTCCGCCGCACAGGCTCGACTGGACGCGTGCATCCTGTCCACCTCGCAGGCTCGACGGGACACGTGCGAGCAGCAAGGCCGCCCATGCTCACCGGGAAGCGAGCTCTTTGACCTCCATGCACCAGTCGCCGCCCGCCTCGCTCACAACTTCTCCATTAATGGGTTAATTAAAGCACCTGGATGGAGGGTGTTTGCTTGTGATCCCATGGCAGCATTTGCTTTGTTCGTGTTTTCAACTCGTATTGCGCCCTAATTTAAATTGCCACATAGGGCAACGGATAATACGACCACAAATAAAATGGCAACGGATAATACGACGACAAATTTACAATGGCGCAGATAATAATTGTCTTACATATTACGGATAATTTAAAATGCCACATGTGGCAAAGCCCGGAAGACACGAGGTCAAGAGAAGAAGGAAATTGCAGACAACGATCTGGGTCGCTATTGTCTCTACTCGTCGATGGATCGCCGGACGACGACATCCTCCAGCTCCTTCTTCAATTCCTCATGACTTTGCTTGAAAGCAGCCACGGATTCCTCCACCTCCTTCTCGCGCTCGATCCGGAGCTTCCTCAAGTCACCCATCAGTTCCTCGACGACCGCTGTCAGCGTCATCCCCGAGGCACTGCTCTACTCATGCAGCATCTTCCAGCTGACGGCCTCCTCCTCCTTCTCGGCGAGCGCCTTGAGGAGCTTCGCATTGTCACCCATGAGTTGCTGGACGAGGCTGGTCACCTTGTAAACTGAGGCATTGCTGATCTTGAGCAGCTTCATCAAGCCGTCGACCAACTCCTGCTGCGTAGTGACGCCAGCAAGAATGTCGTCATCGCCGGCGAAGGACTTCAAGAATGCCAGCTTGTCGCGATGGACGACACTGCGAATGCGCTTGTGAGAGCCCTCGCATGCCCGTGGGAGCTCGTTCGAGGGCTCCGCGGCGCGCCGGGACATCTCTACTGCGGCTGCGGCTTCGCGGCGGGACCTCTCTAGTGCTTCCGCGGCCTTGGTCTTTGCTGCCTGGTTATATGTCCACCCTAAACTCCTCCTACCGGTCATGGCGGAATGACTTGACAGGAAAGACCAGTTTTGTGGGTGATGAGGATAGGAACTGTGAAGTAATTTTCGAGTGGGTAGTTTTTATAGCCTGGTGCTAAGTATGAACACATATTAGTTTGATAGGTGTGAACAGATTTGCAATTACTTATTGCGTTGTAATCTGCAATGTGACGAGAAACAAGGTCAAAATTTATTGATGGCAGAAGGTTGACCACGTGGTTGCTCGTTGTTGAGGCGTCCGCAACACGCTCTGCTCGCGTCCGTCCGAGCGTTTTGCTCGCCATTGAGGCGGAACACGGCGCGCTCCGTTCATCCGAGTCGGCTGTTTGCCACGTATCACACACGTCTTGTTAAGTTGAACCGTTTCTGTTGTCTTCCCTAATCGAGTACAGTTCAGCCGAGTGAACCATATGCCGTATATCACACACCTTGATCTGGCTAACCATTTCGGTTGCACTCCCTAATAGCAAACAGTTCATCGAAGCGAATTGTATGCCATATATCGCACACACATTGATATGGCTACCCGTTTCTGTTGTTCTGCCTCATCGCCAACAGTTCAAATGGATTAACTATGTGCCCTGCATCGCACACGCAACTAAAATCTGAACCGTGTTTGATGGCTCCGCCATCGCAAATGTTTTGCACCTTTTTTAATGGTTTTTTTAATCCCCATTTGCGATTAATGCATCGCACATAGTTTCGTGAAAGGGTCTCTGATTGTAGTGTCGCGTTAGCAGCATCCTGCAGTAGTGTGAGTCCATGGATTATACGCACTCTCACCCTTCCACCATTGCTAGCCTCTCTTGTGCCGCAAAACTTTCGTCGGTACCATAAACCCACCATATACCTTCCTCAAAACAGCCACCATACCTACCTATTATGGCATTTCCATAGCCATTCCGAGATATACTGCCATGCAACTTCCACCGTTCCGTTTATTATGACACATACCATCATTGTCATATTGCTTTGCATGATCATGTAGTTGACATCGTATTTGTGGCAAAGCCACCATTCATCATTTTTCATACATGTCACTCTTGGGTCATTGCACATCCCGGTACACCACCGGAGGCATTCATATAGAGTCATATTTTGTTCTAGTATCGAGTTGTAATTCTTGAGTTGTAAGTAAATAAAAGTGTGATGATCTTCATTATTAGAGCATTATCCCACGTGAGGAAATAAAAAAAGAGGAAAGGCCAAATAAAAAAAGAGAAGGCAAAAAAATGAGGGAAAAAGAGAGAGGGGGCAATGCTAGTATCCTTTTACCACACTTGTGCTTCAAAGTAGCACCATGATCTTCATGATAAAGAGTCTCCTATGTTGTCAATTTCATATACTGGTGGGAATATTTCATTATAGAACTTGGCTTGTATATTCCAACGATGGGCTTCCTCAAATTTCCCTAGGTCTTCATGAGCAAGCAAGTTGGATGCACACCCACTAAGTTTTCTTTTTGAGATTTCATACACTTATAGCTCTAGTGCATCCGTTGCGTGGCAATCCCTACTCAGTCACATTTATATCTATTGATGGGCATCTCCATAGCCCGTTGATACGCCTAGTTGATGTGAGACTATCTCCTTCTTTTTGTCTTCTCCACTACCACCTTCTACTCCACCTATAGTGTTATGTCCATGGCTCACGCTCATGTATTGCGTGAAAGTTGAAAAGGATTGAGAACATCGGAAGTATGAAAAAATTGCTTGGCTTGTCATCGGGATTGTGCATGATTTGAAAATTTTGTGTGATGAAGATGCAGCATAGCCAAACTATATGATTTTGTAGGGATAAGCTTTCTTTGGCCATGTTATTTCGAGAAGACATAATTGCCTTGTTAGTATGCTTGAAGTATTATTGTTTTTATGTCAATATTAAACTTTCATTTCGAATCTTATGGATCTGAATATTCTTGCCATAATAGAGAAGATTACACTGATAAATATGTTAGGTAGCATTCCACATCAAAAATCCAGTTTTTATCATTTACCTACTCAAGGACGAGCAGGAATTAAGCTTGGGGATGCTTGATACGTCTCCAACGTATCTATTTTTTTATTTTTCCATGCTATTATATTATCTATCTTGGATTTTTATATGCATTTATATGCTATTTTATATGAATTTTGGGACTAACCTATTAACCTAGAGCCCAGTGTCAGTTTCTGTTTTCCTTGTTTTTGAGTTTCGTAGGAAAGGAATATCAAACGGAGTCCAATTGACCTGAAACTTCACGAACATTGTTTTTGGACCAGAAGAAGCCCCTGAAGCAAAATAGTTGGGCCAGAAGAGCCACGAGGCCTCCACAAGGGTGGAGGGCATGCCCTACCCCCCGGGCGCGCCCTCCGACCTTGTGGGCCCCTCGTGGACTCCCCTGACTTGTTCTCGACGCCAACACCTCTTATATATCCCCAAACCTCCAGAACAGAACATAGATCGGGAGTTCCGCCGCCGCAAGCCTCTGTATCCACCAAAAACCAATCGGGACCCTGTTCCGGCACCCTGCCGGAGGGGGGAATCATCATCGGTGGCCATCTTCATCATCCCGGCCCTCTCCACGACGAGGAGGGAGTAGTTAACCCTCGGGGCTGAGGGTATGTACCGGTAGCTATGTGTTTGATCTCTCTCTCTCTCTCGTGTTCTTGATTTGGCATGATCTTGATGTATCGCGAGGTTTGCTACTATAGTTGTATCATATGGTGTTTCTCCCCCTCTACCTTCTTGTGATGAATTGAGTTTTACCTTTGAGGTTTCACTATTATCGGATTGAATACTATTATGGATTTGAGAACACTTGATGTATGTCTTGCGTGGGATACCCGTGGTGACAATGGGGTGTTTTATTGATTCACTTGATGTATGTTTTGGCACTCAACTCGCGGATTCCCGAGGTGACATTGGGGTAATCTATGCATAGGGGTTGATGCACGTTTTCGTCCTTGTTTCTTCGATAGAAATCTTGGGGCACTCTTTGAGGTTCTTTGTGTTGGATTGAACATTATGAATCTGAAGTTGTTTGATGCATATCGTATAATTGACCCACGGATACTTGTGGTGACATTGGAGTATCTAGGTGACATTAGGGTTTGGTTGATGTGTGTCATGTGGTGTTATTTTAGTACGAACTCTAGGGTTGTTTGTGACACTTATAGGAATAGCCCAATAGATCGATCCGGAAGAATAACTTTGAGGTGGTTTCATACCCTACAAGCAATTTCATCTTATGCTCTCCGCTATAGGAACTTTAGAGTGCCTTTTGTCGCACGTTGAGGGATTGTTATATGATCCAATTATGTTGTCATTGTTGAGAGAACTTGCACCAGTGAAAGTATGAACCCTAGGCCTTGTTTCCAAGCATTGCAATACCATTTTCGCTCAATTTTATCGCTTGCTACCTTGCTGTTTTTATATTTTCAGATTACAAAAACCTATATCTACCATCCATATTACGCTTGTATCACCATCTCTTCCCCGAACAAGTGCACCTATACAATTTACCATTGTATTGGGTGTGTTGGGGACACAAGAGACACTTTGTTATTTGGTGGCAGGGTTGCTTGAGAGAGACCACCTTCATCCTACGCCTCCCACGGATTGATAAACCTTAGGTCATCCACTTGAGGGAAATTTGCTATTGTCCTACAAACCTCTGCACTTGGAGGCCCAACAACGTCTACCAGAAGAAGGTTGCGTAGTATACATCAAGCAGCAACCAGGGCTGGGGGTGCAACAGAAGCAGTAAGCATGCTAGAAGAGTAAAGATGCAGATCTCTCTTCCAAACCAAACATCAGCCATCATTACAAAAGGGCTACCAAAAAAGAACAAGTGTATGCATCAAACTAAATAAAGATCCTCTACACCAAGTGTACGCATCTAACTAACTGGCTCAGTTATACGTTACTATTTATTAAGCCGTGGAGATTGGCTGATGGCTTGAACCAGATGGGTGCCTGACGGGGGAAACTCCAGCCAGCAGGTCAAGTCTGATACTTGCGACCCTCTCTCCTACTTTGGGCTGCAGAGCGTGGCGGCACATATCAGGGTATGGTGCATGCAGAGACGCATGGTATGTTGTGTACACACAGTTTTGCCTGATGAACGAAACCGCGCTGCCATCATGATCCTTGCCGTCGGTTATCTCCTGGTTAATCGGATAATTCAGTCCGAGAAATAGAGAGCGTGTACCAAGGCTACTTACTAGCCTCGAGTAAAAAAAATCCTGAAGGCCCAGAGAAGCTGGGATCCTGCTCAAAGACCTTGCAGTGACTGTGATTGTATTCTACGAAACAACACGTTCGGTACGTGTGAACGATCATCAATTGTTCACCGTCGTCTGATCGAGCCGGGAACCACATGCAACCGCCATGCCACTTTTCTTTGAAAGGTTCTGTGATTAGGAAGGGTAGGGACACCAGGCGGCCTACAACATCATATCAAGTTGGAGTCAAATAAATACGGGCTCTTACTGTAGTCAATCTTAAGAACAACATGTTATGAGCATGAATATTTTTTAGTAAATGTTGACAGTAATATAAGCAAGCCATCATGACATCATAGGAAAGTAACATAGTTCTGTAACAGCCGTTTGTAGCGATGACTGGAGTAGGCCAGCAATACGTCCAACCATAGAAGGAGTCGACAGCGTAAATGAAGCCCTTGTGTTCAATGGCATCAGAGAACCATGGAGGATGTATGATCCTGCGATGGACGTGCAGATTTATCCACTTACCGCAGTCACAAGTCAGATAGGAGAGCCTGCGGTTGAAGAACACAATTAGCCTGAAGTCTTTATAATTCGTAGATCTTGTGGGCACTTGGCAGATTACAACCTTGAGCAAATCAAACTTGCTATCATGTTGGCTATTGTAAGAATCCGAGTATTCTGGGCCGCGGTGCCAAAGCAGTGCAGTGTTAATCGAAGGAAGGGGGATCAATCGCCGGGTGTAGACCTCCACGAGCATCCAGCTGCCGCGACCGTCGACGAGTACCATCCAAGACGTGTTCATGCCAACCCAGTACATACCGTTAATGTAGTTGAGGGTGATGGGGATCGGATCACAGTTAAGGGGGTTGATGCTCACCACCCTACGATCATTATGTTGCGTGACACGCCATTTCTGAAGATCAGGCGGCATCAGCAAGCAAGGAGCTGGCAAATCTCCGCCCCGAGGGCTTTGAGTAACGGTACAGCCCCGACGAGCACGCAGCGAGCAGCATGGTACTGAGATTGTCAACACGCGAAACAATGAGCTTGATTACCTTTGTGGGGAGCGAATTCCAGCCACTCTTTCGGCGGACGCTGCTCGGTTCTGCCATTGTTAGTGCTTCGGCTTCGGAAGAGGAGGGAGGCGCGTTAGGGGATGGAAGATTTATGATTATGTGCGTACAAAGATGGAGAAGCGAATATGTGCTGCGGGAAGTGGACATGTGATGATGACTATAGCACGCCGCTTGACTTACGAGACACATACCGGCAACATAGGGTCATATCGATGCCAGTCAACTTGCTTGAGTGATCATAGTACCAATACTCCCTACAGTACCTACTACTATGCCCTAGTTTGCACATAGAGTAGTGGAGTAGGACTCTGCTCTACTACTAGCACCGGAGGAGTAGTATATTCTAATCTAAAATAGTTACAAACTTCAATGCCCGAGCGTGGATTGACTACGAACCACCATCGGTGCTAACTCCAATCCCCAAAAAACGCTCGCTGGGAGACATGGCAGTTGCAAACGCCCGCGACACAGTTACAGTACGTGTGTAAGGGTGGTGGTTTTGTTAAATACTATGGCTTAAAAACAGGCCACCGTCGGATGGAAATCTGACGGTTACGTGGGATTCGCTAGGATCGAGCTCATGGTGAACAATCGCGAGATATCATTACTAAAAAAAGGTTAAAACACCAGGGGCTATAACTTGCACTGGCTGACCACTAACAATGATACTAACATAGTTGTAAAATGGTCAAAGACCGTGTCTACGTGGTGTTTGGAATTATATGCAAAAAACTAGCAAGATGCTCGTGCATTGCACAGAACATCAAGATGCATTTTTTTACAAAACACCTGTTGTGATTGACCCATGCAGGTGTAATCCCATGTGTAAAAACTAATGATATCTCGAGAATTTTATCAGAAAAATGGTATCTCGAGAAGTTCATCAAAAAATGATATCTCAAGAAAGATGAGAGATAAGGTGAGGAGGAGTGGGGCGTGGTGGTGACTGGTGGTTCGACTGGGCGGAGGCATGGGGATGGACGGCGCCGGCAGCGGCCACCATGCTAGATTGTTCTAGAGACTTCCTTTTTTAATTGCTCAGCAATGAGGTTGTGGGAGATAAGGATGAACGAGGAAAGGCCTTATCTGTAAATGTGGAGAGAGGTGCGGGTATCTTTTGTAGAATTGTCATAGTTTGCTTTCTATCCGTCAAATATAGATCGGACGGTCTATATTACAAGATGGCAGGCACACCATCATCACCAACTCGGTTTTTTATAAGAGTAGAGATAGAGATAAGAGTAGAGATAGAGACTAGGGAGGAGCACCATCTACTGCTTCGTGTGCTACTCCTGCGCTCCATTCGGCGGCCGCAACGTCCCCTACATCCACTCCCTCCTGCACAACATTCGGCAGGCGCTGTTGGAATTTGGGTAGCGCACTCGCGCACTGCTGGCAGCGACGACTTCACCGACGACGACTTCTTCCCCGGCCTCGGCAACCTCTTCCTCAATGATATGGGTGACAATCTCAACGCCAACGGTGCTGCTCCCGTTGCACCATATGTGTTTCTGTCCATCCTGTTCGAAAACATGGTAGAATTCATGTTTCTAGTATGTGTCCTAGATTCAATCTGTTCATCTACTATGCTAGTCCACATGATTAGTTTAATCTCTGTTATAGCTGTCATGATTTATTTTGTGCTTATTAAGATTAAATCTCATAGTAACTTGCTCATCTATTCACCTGGCGCAACGTCCCCTACAGCCACTCCCGTTTCATGGATGGCCTGGTCGATGCCTCCAAGGTGCCCTGCATCTACAAGAGTTTCGGCTGCGAGAGGTACCTCGACCAGCACTCGCTGGCCGAGCATAGTTCTAGATGCACGCACGCGCCCTGCTACTGGTATGAGTGCACGCCGCCATTTGAGGGCTCGCCGGTGAGCCTCGTGCATCACCTCATGGCACCGTCCTTCGAACACTACTGGCCCGCGGCGGTGAGCATCAAGTACAAGACGTGCTACCCGTTCGCCATGCCGGAGTCGCTAGAGGATCACCGCCGCCTGCCAGTCGCGGAGGAGGACGACAGTGTCTTCCTCTTGGTCGTGGGCACCGGCAAGGCCCACGCAGGCCACCAG
Source organism: Triticum aestivum (assembly GCF_018294505.1). Taxonomy (NCBI): domain Eukaryota; kingdom Viridiplantae; phylum Streptophyta; class Magnoliopsida; order Poales; family Poaceae; genus Triticum; species Triticum aestivum. The sequence goes on along the minus strand of NC_057811.1, from coordinate 130,423,642 downwards.
CCCGTCTCTGTAGTGTGCGTCAAGGGCAACACCGCTGACGCTAACACGAGGCCGGTGTACGGGTGTGTGCTCACTGTTACTGCCCCTCAAAGGTACGTGGGCGCCCACCCCAGCTCCATGATGCTGATTGGGACTGTGCCGAGCTGCTCCGTTCCCGGCGAAGTGGACATGGAAGACCCATGGTATGATTTTCACCCCAATATGGTGCACGGGGACTCCAAGGATCTTCACCTATACATATGCATTACCAAGTTAAATGTTGATCATTAGTCTTCGCTCAATGTAATCTGCTGTCTAAGCATGTGGAGAATTCTTATTTATATAGTATATAACCTTCCATGCACTCTCTTAGAGTATCACGCTTCAATAAAAGTGTATCCATTTATGGTTTAGTCTAGAATCTTCCATGTATGCTTTTGCTCCATTAGAGTTCTCGCTTGCCATTTATAAGATTAACTGAGAATTTTTACTACAGTACTGGTGAAAGACTTATGATGAACCATTTCTTACATCTCCTCTGCCCTCTTCCAAGTCATCCTAATTTAATCCCTCCGTCTAGGTGTATAAGAGCATGGTTAAAACTTAATAGTATAGCCAACTGTTGACTATAAGAAAGTGCCATGTCATCTGTAGCCAACATGTATAACAACTAGCTATAAGTATGTGCTACTTTATTAATACATGGCCCACTTTCCACTCTCACATAGGGCCTAGGAGCACATGCTGCAGCTGGCTCTTGCATGAGAGCTCGCTTACATTCTCTCGCCTATCCTCTCTCCTCTACTTCTTACAGCCTGCTGACTGTACCTTATTGTACTTGCTCTAAGTCACCTTACGAAAACCAAATTATCCCAAAACACTTAGGCGCGCTGCATTAACTCCCACCTCGTTTCTTATTTCTTGACATATCAACCAATAAGAGATGTGGGGCGTGCATGTTTTCAATGACTCAAGACTACCAAACACGACATGCAATGGTTAGTTCATTGCATGCAATGCTATTAATTAGCAAATAAACATTAAGTTATCTCGTTTTCCCCTCATTCTTGGTCATGATGCACAACTTAAGATGACTTATTCACCTAGACGGAGGGAGTACATTCATGGTGGTCTAGAAAAAATAAACAAAATCGATACTCAAAAACTAATTCTTAAAGATCATTTCTTGCAAAGCACAATAAGTGTTATTTCTTCATAAGTTTTGGATGCAGGTTGAACGCTTTTGTTTGCAAAAGATACTTTTTATCTATTTCACCCGGATGTTTGTGATCTCTAGAGAAGAAATAATATCCGAAGAAACCTATCGATACTCGTTACACATGAGATGACCCCCACATACTTTGTCAAAATAAACAACTCCCCGGTCAATGCATTTCACTATTCCGTGCAACGCATGGGCACCTTACTATATATTAGTACGACCATAAATTTAACTAACATTATATATAGTACGATAAATGCTCATGCATGTCACCAAAAATTATATCATTGAAAACTATGTTCAAATACGAATCCAACGATATAGTTTTTGTTGACATGCACTTAACATTTTGTCAGTTAAATCTTCAGTCAAATTCAATGGGGGACTAAGAAACCACGACCGAGGTCATACTAGTGTAGAGGGCGGCGCTGCACGGGAGTCTCACCGCACTTGTGGCGCGGCAGTAAAGCCGTCATATCACAAAACCCCACCACTCCTAGTAATAAGTGGCCTGGTAAAATAAACAGACAAGCAACCATCACATCCCCTGTCTTTTTTCATTTCATCTCTCTGCATTTACTTTGTCCGGTTCATCTCGCACACTCGATCCCTAGCCACTACTCCTAGTATCCCTAGCTACTACTCCTAGGGCCAGTTCTTTTGGTGCCTTAAAAAATAAGCCGTCTCTTCCCCAGCTTTTCCCATAAGACTAGTCACCGTGGAGAGTAACATAAGGCGCCTCACTCATTTATTTGGGCTTCTAAACTACTACCTCCGTCCTGGTTTATTAGTCACCATTGTAATTTGTGCTAAATTTTGACCAAAGATTTAACTGATAAAATGTTAGTGCATGTCAACAAAAGTTATATAATTTTGGGTGACATGCATAAACATTTCATTAGTTAAATTTATGGTCAAAATTTGACACAGATTACAATGGGGACCTATTGGGGATATAACTACTGGGTATGAACCGCCCAGGAGGGGCCGGGTCATACCACTGGCGACTTATCAATGAAGATGGCGGTTGATACAAGCCCGTTGACGGCCCAAGACCCAGAGGAGACTTGAGGCCCAAGGGGGTGAACCTCCACATGAATAACTTATATTGTAAGGCAAGATTAGTTAGTCACCGAGCCGGACAAATTGTATATGAGCCGGCCAGGACTCTGTAAGCCATCCGGCGTCAACCTATGTATATAAAGGGACGACCCGATGGCGGGTTAAGGACGAGAAAGAACAGATCGAGAACTAGGTCAAGCGTATTCGCTCCCTGGTAATCGAAACCCAAGCAATGCAACCCCAAACTGGAGTAGGCCTTTACCTTCACCGCAAGGGGCCGAACCAGTATAAACTCTCTGTGCCCTTTGTCCCGATTAACCCGTTTAAGCTAACTAGTTGCAATGGCTCCACGACTAAGTCCCTCCGCTAGGACATCTGCCGTGTCAAGTCCACGGCAGTTGGCGCCCACCGTGGGGCCAGCGCACGGTGGTTTCGAGTTCTTGAAGGGCAGCTTCGAAGGGATCAAGGGATACGCTTTGGGCCGGATGACCAAGAGTCATCGCGGCAAGCTCTACATCGACGATACAGGCTGGGGCCCTGAGGCCAACTCAATTGAGTACGGGTACCGGGTCCCCTTCGGCGGAATCCACGTCTTAATCGGCAAGATCGGCGAACCAGGCCCTGAGCCGGACATCTGCACCGATATCATCGAAACGGCTCAGCGTGCACGACCTGCTCGGGTTAACACGCCGTGAAGCATGCCTTTGTTGGTTTCATCCATGGGGCGGTAGTGGAGGAAGGATCCGTATCTGGTGGTGAGACGGTCATCTACTCTGATGGTGAATCGTCCATGGGCGAGACCAGTTCAATGTATCAGGTGCAAGATGGTCGGCTTGGGGGCTGTTCCGATGGTGACGGTATTCCGAACCCCTATGAGCCGCCGAACAGGGTTGACAATCTTCATGGCCGGTACACACTCGGCGCTCAGTTCGACAACTGCCGCGGCTAAGACCTCTAGCTCAACTGCTGTAGCAACGGCTGGTGCTAGCGGCACTGCACGCCCGCCGCTCAAGCTCTGACAGAGTTATTGGAGGCTTTGGCGACTTTGATGGGAGTGGAGGTGACCCCGGACAACCAGGAGAAGCACAAGGTGGATGTGGCGAAGCTACAAGATGAGATAGCTCAAGCCAAGGAAGAGCTGGCGGCTAAGAACCCTAGGATGGCTACGTAACGAGGTGCTTTGGACACCCAGGCACAACGGATTCATGCAGACTCTTTCCAGCTCACCTTGGATCAAAACGCTTCGAACGAAATCATGAGAAGGAGGCACCAGAGTCGTTACCCCCGGTTTATGACGCGAGGAACCTCTTCAACACGCCTGGAGCAGGGACCAGTGACCCGCTAGTGTTGAACTGAGCGGTTGAGGCGCATGTGACTGGAGCGCTGGTTCAGCCACGTGCGATGGATCCGCCTCGCTTGAATAACACTCCGCCTCAGCATGTTCCGACATCGTCGGGTCATTATTCTAACCCTTTGGATAATACGATGTCTGCGGCAACGCGATTGGCGGCTCTACCAGTTGAAGGCGAGTCTCCAGCTGCGATAGAGACACGAAGGGCTAGAGAGCTTCTTCAGACAGCGTTGGATCAGCAGGCGGCTTATTCGTATAGTCGTGAAAGGATTCACTCAACACCCTCGGCCAAGCCGGAGTTATAGCCGGCACATTGATTCACCAGCAGTTTCGAGCAGTGAACAACACTGTAACCCACCTCGTGGACATGACCCGGCGCGCGGTGGTGTTGATGCTCAGACCTTGGTGGATCAGGGCAGAGCGCGTCGGGAGGCTGAGCTGGTGGCTCAGCTGGCGACTCAACAACAGTCGGCGGTTTATCCATCAGCATCAGTGGAAGCAGGAGTGACCTCCCGAACATTGGGTGTGCCATGTTTAGTGCCGGCTTTGCGCAATGAGTGTTTGCCTAAGGATTTCAAGGGTCCTCGCAAGGTGCCTAATTACACGGCGGATCAGCCCCCTGAGGCTTGGATCGAGAGTTATGAGATGGCCATGGAGATGCTGGATGTTAGTGATGCTGCGTGTGCCAAGTATTTTACCATGATGTTGGATGGGCCAGCTCGTACTTGGTTGAAGGGGCTCCCTGCTAATTCCATTAGATCATGGGAAGAGTTGAAAGCTCGTTTTATCCAAAAATTTAAAGACACGTGCAAGCAGCCTCTGTCGATCTTAGATTTGGATTATTGTGTCCAAGGTGAGGGCGAGTTAACAACCAATTGGGTGTGCTGGATCTCAGCTATTATACATTCTTCGGATAGTATCAATGCCGGCTCAGCAGCCCTAATGTTGGAGAAGAATTGCCGTTTCCTCCCTTTGAAGCAGAAGCTGGGGCGGCTTAAACGTCACTGCAATGACATGGGGGAGCTAATGGCGGCTCTCGTCAAATATGCCGACTCTGATAGTACCAAGGACCCCGAGTCTGATGATGAGAAGCCGGGTAAGGGAAAGAAGAGCAGCAATATGAAAGGGCAGCAGCATAACCCGGCAGGTCAAGGTGGCAATGGTAAGCGCAAGGCTGATGGCAACTTGGATTTTGTGGCTAACACCAATACGCAGAATAATAATCAACGTTGTAAGGGAAAACCGCCACCTTGGTTTGGAGGACCAAAATTCAACCTTGAGGCAATGATGAATCAGCCTTGCCCACAGCTTGGTACGCATGAAAAGCCGGCCAATCATCTCTGGAAGGATTGCTTCATTATGAGGGAGTACAGAAATTCCAATTTTTTCTAGAACAACCATGGACCGAATGGCGGCTCAGGATCCAGCTCCCACGGGCCTGGTTTTGGTGGTCACGGCTCAAACTCCGGTTTCTAGGGCCAAGGCAATCAAGGTGGTTTTAATCAACAGTCTGGTCAAGGGAATCAGCAGCAACAGTCTGATTATTAGAGTAACCCGAAGCAGTTGAATAGTGGACAGTACCACGTCTTCACCATGAGTTTGTGTAAGCGGGATCAGAAGCTCCATAAAAGGGCAGTGAACGCAGTTGAGCCGGCGATTCCCCGTTACTTGCGATGGTCTGAACATCCTATTCTTTGGAGCCGTAAGGATCACCCGCCCCGGGTTGATAATCCGGGCCACATGGCTCTGTTGGTGGCGCCTAAAGTTGGAGGGTACAGATTTACAAAGGTACTCATGGATGGGGGTAGAAGCATCAATATTCTTTACTATGAAACTTTTCGTCGCATGAGCTTGACTGACAAAGATCTTAAGCCGTCGAACACTGTTTTTCATGGCGTGGTGCCTGGTAAGTCAGCGTATCCAGTGGGCAAAATAACTTTGGAAGTGGCTTTTGGTGATGATCATGATTCCAGATCTGAGATGTTGACTTTTGAGGTGGTTAAAATCAAGAGCCCTTATCATGCTCTGTTTGGGCGGCCGGCTTATTGTAAGTTCATGGCATGGCCTTGTTATGTTTATTTGCATCTTAAGATGCCGGGTCACAATGGTACCATCACAGTGCATGGAAGCCAGAAGGTAGCCTTGGAGTGTGAATAAGGCGATGCTGCTTATGCTGAGTCTGTCTGTGCAACAGAAGAGTTGAAATTTTACAAGGATAATGTTGACCCAGCGGATATGACGTCTTTGAAGAAGCCAACCACAGAGCATGACCCCTGTTGAAATTTAAATCAGCTGATGACACCAAGCTGGTTGACTTTGTTCCTGTCGATTCATCCAAGCAGTTTAGTATCAGTGCTAATCTGGATCAGAAATAGGAAAGCGCGCTCATCGAGTTCATCCATGAGAACCGGGACATCTTTGCATGGAAACCATCAGACATGCCTGGTGTACCGAGGGAACTCGCTGAGCACACTCTCAATATTGATCCAAAGTTTAAACCGGTCAAGCAATTCCTTCGTCACTTTAATGGAGAGAGGCGTAAGGCCATTGGTGAAGAAGTGGCCCGGCTCTTGGCGGCTGGGTTCATTGTTGAAGTTTTTCGTCCTGAATGGTTAGCTAACCCGGTGCTAGTACTTAAGAAGAATGGCATTTGGCGCATGTGCGTGGATTATACAGACCTTAATAAGGCCTGCCCGACTGATCCTTTTGCTCTCCCATGTATTGATCAGATTATTGATGCTACGGCGGGTTGTGAGCGTTTGAGTTTTTTGGATGCTTATTCTTGGTATCATCAGATCAAAATAGCAGTTAAGGACCAGGAGAAGACAACTTTCATAACTCCTTTTGGAGCCTTCTGTTATGTGTCTATGCCTTTTGGGCTCAAGAGTGCCCAGGCGACTTACCAACGGTGTGTGCAAAATTGCCTTCATGATCATATTGGGCGCAATGTTCATGCTTATGTGGATGATATTGTGGTGAAATCAAGGAAGAAAAAGACCTTGATAGATGATTTGAAAGAGACCTTTGAGAATCCCCGGGTCTACAAGATGATGCTTAACCCGGCCAAATGTGTCTTCGGTGTGCCCGCAGGCAAGCTCTTGGGTTTTCTGGTCTTTGAAAGAGGCATCGAAGCTAACCCGGAAAAGATCAAGGCTATTACTTCCTTGGCTAAACCAGCGTGTATCAATGATGTTCAGCGTCTGGCGGGTCGTATTGCGGCCTTAAGCCGATTCATAAGCCGGTTCGGAGAAAAAGCTATCCCTCTATACCACATGATGAAGAAAACAGATCACTTTGTCTGGAGTGATGCTGCTGATTAGGCATTTGAAGCCTTGAAGAAACAGTTAGCTGAACCGCCGGTCCTTGCTGCTCCCATTGATAAAGAGCCCTTGTTGTTATATGTGGCCGCCAATAGCCGAGCTATCAGCGTGGCAATTGTGGTGGAAAGGAAGGAATCAGGCAAGGAATATCCGGTTCAGCGGATGGTTTATTACATCAGTGAGGTGCTCATTGAGTCCCTGCAGAGGTATCCGCATTGGCGGAAGCTGGTATATGGGGTGTTCATGGCTAGTCGAAAGCTCAAGCAATATTTTCTGGGTCATCCCATCACTGTGGTTAGTTCTGCTCCTTTAGGGGATATTATTCAAAATAGAGAAGCCACAGGTCGGGTAGCCAAGTGGGCCATTGAGCTTGGACCCCATGGTGTGAAGTATGTGCTTCGCACAACCATCAAGTCTCAAGCACTTGTGCATTTCATCAATGATTGGACAGAGCTGCAGATGCCTGAGGAGAAGCTGGGATAGCACATATTGGACTATTTACTTCGATGGGTCCAGGGAGTTGGAAGGCTCAGGGGCTGGAGTTATTTTGGCTTCCCCACGAGGTGATAAATTTTGTTATGTTCTAAGGTTGATGTTCCCTTGTACTAATAATGCAGCTGAGTATGAAGCCTTACTCCATGGTCTTCGGATGGCTAAAGAGATGAATTTAAGCCGGGTGAGGTGTTTTGCTGACTCTGATTTGGTGGCTCAGCAAGTTTCAGGCACTTGGGATTCTAAAGACCCACTCATGGCAGCTTACCGCCGCGAGGTAGATGCCATTGTTGGTCATTTCAAAGGTTATCAAGTGGAACATGTCGATCGCAAGAAAAATGAGGCGGCTGATGCTTTGAGCCGGTTAGGGTCCCAGCGTAAGCCGGTGCCACCTAACGTTTTCCTTGATATTCTTCATAACCCTTCAGGCAAATTGCCTATAGAGGAACATCTTGTTATTCCTGACCCGGAGGCACAATTGGTGGCGGCTCTTCATGCTATCCCTAATTGGACAGTTCCATATTTGGCTTATATGACCCGGGGCGAGTTACCTAAAGATGAAACTTTGTCCAGGCAGATAACCCGGCGGTCTAATTCAATGACTATTGTCAATGGAGAATTGCACCGCTGCAGTGTCACAGGGGTGTTTCAACGTTGTGTTTCTCCTGAGGAGGGCCAAGAGATTCTACGAGAGATTCATGAAGGAGATTGTGGTCATCATGTCGGCTCTAAGTCTCTCGTAGCCAAGGCTTTTCTTCATGGGTTTTATTGGCTGACGGCTCATGCTGATGCAGAGGATTTGGTCAGTAAATGTGATGGTTGTCAGAAATTTTCTCGAAGAGCTTATGTGCCGGCTCAAGAATTTAGGATGATTCCAATAACTTGGTCGTTAGCGGTCTGGGGGCTTGATATGGTTGGACCTTTCAAACGGTCCAAGGATAAAAAACCCACCTTCTGGTGGCGGTTACCAAATTTACAAAGTGGGTTGAGGCAGAGCCGGCCAGTAAGTGTGACGCGGCGACAGCGGTTCAATTCATCAAAAAGGTGATCTTCCATTTTGGTTGTCCCCACAGTATTATAACTGATAATGGCACTAATATGTCCAAGGGTGCTATGAAAGAATTATGTCAATGAGAGCATATTCGACTTGATGTATCATCAGTGGCTCACCACCAGTCCAATGCACAAGCTGAAAGAGCCAATCAAGAAATTCTGAAAGGCATCAAGCCCCGGCTTATGGTCCCTTTGCAGAGGACACCGGGTTGTTGGGTGGAGGAATTGCCCTCAATGTTATGGAGTATCAATACTACCCCCAACAGATCTACGGGTTACATGCCTTTCTTCATGGTTTACAGAGTAGAGGCGGTTCTCCCTGGTGACATCCGTCACGATTCGCCCCGTGTGGCGGCATATGTTGAAGCTGATAATGAAAAAGCACGTCAGGATGCTCTTGACCTGCTGGATGAGGAGCGTGACCATGCGGCGGCTCGTTCCGCGATTTACCAGCAAGACCTGTGTCGTTATCATAGCCGTCGGGTTAAAACCAGGACTGAGGGAGTCCTAGACTAAGGGGTCCTCGGGCATCCGGCCTGTTGTACATGGGCCGGACTAATGGGCTATGAGGATACGAGATCGAAGACTTTCTCCCGTGTCCGGACAAGACTCTCCTTGGCGTGGAAGGCAAGCTTGGCGACCAAATATGAAGATTCCTTTCTCTGTAACCGACTTTGTACAACCCTAGTTCCCTCCAGTCTCTATATAAACCAGAGGGCTTAATCCGGAAAGAGATATAGGCACACAGGCTAGACTTTTAGGGTTTTAGCCATTACGATCTCGTGGTAGATCAACTCTTGTAACACTCATATTCATCAAGATCAATCAAGCAGGAAGTAGGGTATTACCTCCATAGAGAGGGCCCGAACCTAGGTAAACATTGTGTCCCCCGTCTCCTGTTACCATCGACCTTAGACGCACAGTTCGGGTCCCCCTACCCGAGATCCGCCGGTTTTGACATCGACATTGGTCCTTTCATTGAGAGTTCCACTGTGCCATCCCCAAAAGGCTCGATGGCTCCTTCAATCATCCACAACGATGCTGTCCAAAGGGAAACCTTCCTCCCCGGACAGATCTTCGTGTTCGGCGGCTTCACACTGCGGGCTAACTCGCTTGGCCATCTGGAGCAGATCGACAGCTACGCCCCTGGCCATCAGGTCAGATTTGGGAGCTTGAACTACATCGCGGACATCCGCGGGGACTTGATCTTCGACGGATTCGATACCACGGCAGCCGCTCCCCATCCCTACGATGAACATGACTTAAATCTGTCATCGAACCATACTCAGGAAATTGCACCTGTAACCGCCTCGGCCTTAGATCCAGAGCAGACCGCGCCACCCGAGGACGAGAAGCTCAATCCCGCCACGGAGCCCACAGATTCCGCGGCATTAGAGCCGCACACAGACTTAACCTCATGTGATATCTGTGTCGCCGGAGCTCCGGACTCATCTCGGGTTATAAGTTCCGAACCATGTGCGTCCGCGGATGCTGAGCTTGATCAGTTATCGATCTTCGAATTCAGCGTTGCAGATATCTTCCAGCACTCGCCTTTGGGCAATGTGTTAAACTCATTAAGAAATCTGTCCTTAGCGGGGGACTCGCAGCCGAACTATATCCGGTTCAAACCGGAGGCTGATGACGGGGAATTTCGCTTCCCACCCGCCACCCACTACATAGCCACTGTCGAGGATTTAACCGACACGCTCGATTACGGCTCTGAAGACATCGACGGTATGGACGATGATGCAAAAGAAGAGCATGGCCAAAACCCGCTGTTTACCGGACGCTGGACGGCCACTTCTTCGTACGACGTATACATGGTGGATACACCCAAAGAAAATAGTGGCGAGGACAAGGAGAACCCAGCGAAGGGTGACCCTCCTAAGACACAAGCAAAGCGGCGTCGTCAGTGGCACCGCTCTAAATCGTGCCGCAGCAAGGACAGCAACACCGGCACATGAGATGATAACACTCCGGATGGTGCCGAAGATACAGAAGACCCCGACGAACAAACTACCGAACAAGACAATCAGGAAGATGGGTAAGTCAGCCCTGATGAATAGGCCATAGAAGAAGACTCGGAGGACGGTAGTTATCATCCGCTCTCCGAGGAGGAGGTGAGCCTCGGCAACGAAGACTTCATCATGCCCGAGGAACCTCTCGAGCAGGAGCGCTTTAAGCTTCAACTAATAGCCACTGCGAGGAGCTTGAAAAAGAAGCAGCAGCAGCTTGAAGCTGATCAAGACCTGCTCAATGACAGATGGACAGATGTCCTGACAGCCGAGGAATACGGCCTTAAACACCCAGCCAAAAGTTACCCGAAGCACAAATTGATACCTCAGTTCGATGACGAGGCGCTAGAGCCCGCACCAGCATCGCGCAATACGGCCGACCGACCGCCACGCGGTCGGGATAAAACGGCAACTCGAGCCGAAAACCAGACTGTCCCACCCCGCCATAAAGGCAGGGATAAGACAACTCGGGGTTATACATATGACCTTCGTCAAGACCTGGACAGTAGAGCAGGACATACAAGATCGATCTACGAATCGCGAGGACGTGCCTTGACACACGAGAAAGGATATCTATTCGGACATAACAAACCTAGTCACCCCCGAGCCGAAAACCGCAGACGGACTCCATTGGACCTACGTCGCGAGGCGGCCTGATATAGAGGCGCCGCACACCCTCTTTGCTTCACTGACGAAGTAATGGATCATGAATTCCCAGAAGGGTTTAAACCCGTAAACATCGAATCATACGATGGAACAACCTATCCCACGGTATGGATTGAGGATTTTATTCTCCACATCCACATGGCCCGCGGGGATGACCTTCACGCCATCAAATACCTCCCACTAAAACTCAAAGGGCCAGCTCGGCACTGGCTAAATAGTCTGCCTAAAAACTCTATTGGCAGCTGGGAGGACTTGGAAGAAGCTTTCCTCGACAACTTACAAGGTACATATCTCCGGCCACCTAATGCCGATGACCTAAGTCACATAGTCCAACAGCCTGGAGAGTCAGCCAGGAAATTCTGGACTAGGTTCCTAACTAAAAAGAACCAGATCGTCGACTGTCCGGATTCCGAAGCCCTAGCGGCCTTTAAACATAGCATCCGTGACGAATGGCTCACCCGCCACCTCGGCCAGGAAAAGCCGAAGTCCATGGCAGCCCTCACGGCACTCATGACCCGCTTCTGTGCGGGTGAGGATAGTTGGTTGGCCCGCAGAAAAAACACAACAAGCGAAATAGGCACCTCCGAGGGCAAAAATAGCAATGGCAAACTCCGACGCAACAGACACAAACACCGAAGCAATGCCGACAACACTGATGACACAACAATCAACGCCAGATTCACTGGCTCCAAGTCCGGTCAGCGGAAGAAGCCACATAAAAGAAACAGTCAGGGACCATCCAGCCTGGACCGCATACTCGACCGCCCGTGCCAGATCCATGGCACCCCAGACAAACCAGCCAATCATACCAACAAAGATTGTTGGGTTTTTAAATAGGCCGGCAAGTTAAATGCCGAAAACAAAGAAAAGGGATCGCAAAGCGAGGACGATGATGATGATGAGGAGCCCCGGCAACTGAACATAGGGGACAAAAGAAGTTCCCTCCCCAGGTCAAAACGGTGAACATGATATATGCTACACACATCCCCAAGAGGGAGCGCAAGCGCGCTTAGGGACGTCTATGCAATAGAGGCAATCACCCCAAAATTTAATCCATGGTCATCATGCTCGATCACTTTTGATCGACGGGATCATCCGGCCAGTATCCGTCATGGCGGTTCAGCCACATTGGTCCTTGACCCAATAATTGACGGATTCCACCTGACGCGAGTTCTTATGGACGGCGGCAGCAGCCTGAATCTGCTCTATCAGGATACAGTGCGCAAAATGGACATTAACCCATCACGGATCAAGCCCACAAAGACTACCTTTAAAGGAGTCATACCAGGCGTAGAGGCCCGTTGTACGGGCTCAATTATGCTAGAGGTTGTCTTCGGATCTCCGGACAACTTCCGAAGCGAAGAATTAATCTTCGATATCGTCCCTTTTCACAGCGGCTACCATGCACTGCTCGGACGAACCGCATTCGCCCGATTCAATGTGCTCCCACATTATGCTTACCTCAAGCTCAAGATGCCCGGTCCATGCGGCGTCATAACAGTCAATGGAAACATAGAACGCTCCCTCTGTACAGAAGAGCACACCACTGCCTTAGCAGCAGAAGTACAGAGCGGCCTTCTCAAGCAGAACCTTAATTTGGCTACCGAGCCCCCAGACACCGTTAAGAGGGTCCAGACTATTCTGCAGCAGGACAGCTCGGCTCGTCAGGAGCTCGACTAGCAATTCGGCCTCCGTCCCAGTCCCGATCAAGTGGTGGCATTAGTATCGCACGTACATAACTACGCACTCAAAATTCCATGGGGAGAGACGGAGGCATACCTACCCTGTGATCCACAATACGGCTTGACCGCTCCCGGACACATTTACTTTCACTGTTTCCCTTTTTCCTTTTCAGGTTCCTTTTCACAGGCCTTCCCTGATGGCTTGATCGCAGTTCCTTTCGAAGGACAAATACACCAAGACGGTAGTCAGCTGGTCTCTTTAACGACCACTCTACCTGTTTTCAGGGCCCACACACAGCTCTCCCTTGGTGACGGCACGTTAAATAGCATGTTGCTTATCACACTATTTGTATCAATGCGCTTGGACGTATTAATCAAATTATAACGGAAACAGTTTGTGGCCCAACTTTCAGGGCCCCTGCCTATTGCATTTACCCCTTCTGTATTTCCCCTTTCTCTCAATAAACTTATCAGATAGCACCGTACACTGCGGTACGTTTCAATTTGCCAGGGGCTTCATAGCCCCATGCTCTATGGCAACAAAAGTCCGAACACTTTTTACAATACAGTTCGGCACCTCGAATTTAGCATTATATGCATTGGCTCCAAATCATGTCTTTGGTCAATAGTTGGGTTGCCCGGCTCCTGTGCTTGCTACCTTACGTTCCGCTACATCGGCTAAGGTAGTAAAGGGAGAACTACTGCGATTGTGCCCTGGTTTACCCAATGGAGCACCTCAGTAGAGAAAGCCGAAAACTGACTGTCATGATGCGGCGAGAGCCGGTTAGCTCTTCGAAGGTCTCAAATCATTGCAGATTTTTTCCGCATTACGTGAGGGATCGGTACTTGCCCGATCAGGTGTTTACAGCATCCTAGTTCAGATACTAGGGGCTGCACCTACATTTTTATTGTCAAACTCCTATGGCTAAGTGAGGGTGTTCAAGCCGTATAGTCTGATTGCTTGGTTCGTTGCGCTAAACACCTCCTTGAAGGACCAAACAATTGGATCAAGAGTGTTTAGGTTCCATCCCGAACACCCCCGTACTACCTACGTGGGGGCAGAAGCCGATGACTGTCAAACCCTCAGATTTTATAACACACGGCCGCGCAGGAGGTAAATTTTTTATAAAAACAAAAATTATATTACATAATAGCTTTGTTTCATCTTACAAGGCACAGACAACTTGAATATATTCATTCAAGGATAATGTCTTGTGAACACTGCACCGCTACAAGGCGAGACCCCTCCAGGACATCTCCAAAATACCGCTCGGGTGTGCGGTGCTCCTTGCCCTCGGGCGGCCCCTCGGTCACAAGCTTGGCGTCCATCTTCGCCCACCACACCTTGACTCGTGAGAAGGCCATCCACGCTCCCTCGATGTAGACCGATCGCTTGATGACGTCCAGCCGAGGACATGCGTTCACCAACTGCTTCACGAGGCCGAAGTAACTGCTGGGTATAGCTTCGGCGGGCCACAGCCGGATTATTAAATCCTTCATGGCCAGTTCGGCCACCCTATGCAGCTCGACCAGTTGTTTCAGCTGATCGGTGAAGGGCGCTGGATGTTCTGGCGCAAGGTATTGCGACCAGAACAGCTTCTCCGTTGAGCCCCCCTCTTCGGCTCGGAAGAACTCCGCAGCGTCCGACACACTGCGTGGCAGGTCCGCAAACGCCCCTGGAGAACTCCGAATCCGGGTTAGTAAGACATACTTATTCTTCACATACTTGCTTTGCATACTAAATGCCTTACCCGCCACGATCTTCTTGGCTTCCTGGATCTCCTGGAGGGCACTCTGGGCCTCAACCTGGGCCTCTTCAGCACGTTGGCGAGCCTTGGCGAGTTCGGCCTCTCGAGCCGACACATCGCACTCCAAGGCTTCGCATTTCTTCACCACGTCCTGGAGCTCTTGCTGGACCTCATTGACCCGGGCCTTGAGCTTCTTACGGGTGGCCTGCTCCTTGACAGCCTTCACCTCGGCTTCGGCCAGGGCCTTCTTAAGGGCCACGACCTCGATCGTCGCTCCTGCACATATCATAGCATCATGGTCAATCCACACAATTTATTCTTTCCGCAAACATAGCGGGTCATTACATACCTTGCTAGTCTTCAAGCTGCTTCCTCGCTTGTCCGAGCTCCTCCTCGGCCCGCTCCAGCCTCTGCTTTAGTCCGGAGACTTCGGCAGCGTGTGAGGTCGCGGCTAGTAATGACACCTGCTCATTAATACAAGACACATACAGTTAGTTTCCTACAAAAGTGAATTGATCCTGTGCCCGGTTTTGCTTGCCGAACACCGGACAATGTCTCAGGGGCTACTGTCTATATGGGTTTTTTTTCCTTCGCGTCACTTACCTCAAAACCTGTCAGCAGGCCGCTGCAGGCTTCGGTCAGTCCGCTCTTGACGGACTGAACCTTCTCAATCACCGTGCCCATAAGGATATTGTGTTCTTCCACAATGGAAGCACCTCGCAGTGCTTCCAGAAGATTGTCCGGTGCCCCTGGTTGAACAGAGGTCACCGGTGGGATAGGCACACCTCCGTCTTTCAAAGGAGGTTGCACGCTGGACTCCGGAGCCTTGTAGGTCTCCGGAACCATATCCGGACGGTGGTCGAACTGAGTTCGGCCCTCGTCGCCCGTCTCCATGGGGGACTGCTCCCCCATGTGTCCGGCGGCTGAGGTTTCGCCCTCTGGCGCCACCCTGACGGCCTCCGGAGACACTCCCTGGCCTGGGAAAGTCCTTAACGACAGCACTTCGGCGTCGCCCTTGGCCGTGGGAGAGTAAGCGGGCGGCGGCGACGCGCTAGCCATCGCCCTTGAATCCAACGAACCTCTTGATGAGGATTGCTGGGAGCTGTCGTGGGCCGGACTGCAGCATCACAAGTAACCATGTTAATACAATAAGGAGGAAAGGCCGGATACCCGGGCGAGTACAAGTATGTACTTACGACGCGGCCAGGGGCTTGTTCCGGGGAGGTCGCTCCGGACTGCTGTCGACGTCCCACGCAGTTGTATCCGCGAGGGAGCCTTTCCCCTTCTTGGGCGCCTCCGCCTCCATATTTGTGGAGGCTGCCCTCTTCTTCCTCCCATCAGGGGGAGGGTTGCTTTCCTCCTCCTCTTCGTCGTCTTTGGCGGCAGAGGAGTGAGTCTTATCTTCGGACATCATGTCCGAAGTGCCCTTGCGGCGGGGGCCACCTCAGCCCCCCTTGGCCTTCTTCTCCGGCGGCTGATAGGGCTCCGGGACCAGTGATACATCTCCAACGTATCTATAATTTATGAAGTATTCATGCTATTATATTATCCATCTTGGATGTTTAATGGGCTTTACTATGCACTTTTATATTATTTTTGGGACTAACCTATTAACCCAGAGCCCTGTGCCAGTTTCTGTTTTTTCCCTTGTTTCAGTGTTTCGCAGAAAAGGAATATCAAACGGAGTCCAAACGGAATGAAACCTTCGGGAGCGTGATTTTTCGAACAAACGTGATCCAGGAGACTTGGAGTTGAAGTCAAGGAAGCTTCGAGGTGGCCACGAGGCAGGGAGGCGCGCCTGCGCCCTGGGCGTGCCCCCACCCTTGTGGGCCCCTCGTGGCTCCCCTGGCCGACTTCTTTCGCCTATATATATCCATATACCCTAAAAACATTGGGGAACAGAAGAGATCGGGAGTTCCGCCGCCGCAAGCCTCTGTAGCCACCAAAAACCAATCGGGACCTTGTTCCGGCACCCTGCCGAAGGGGGGGAACCCTCACCGGTGGCCATCTTCATCATCCCGGCGCTCTCCATGATGAGGAGGGAGTAGTTCACCCTCGGGGCTGAGGGTATGTACCAGTAGCTATGTGTTTGATCTCTCTCTCTCGTGTTCTTGATTTGGCACGATCTTGATCTATCGCGAGCTTTGCTATTATAGTTGGATCTTATGATGTTTCTCCCCCTCTACTCTCTTGTAATGGATTGAGTTTTCCCTTTGAAGTTATCTTATCGGATTGAGTCTTTAAGGATTTGAGAACACTTGATGTATGTCTTGCATGTGCTTATCTGTGGTGACAATGGGATATTCACATGATCTACTTGATGTATGTTTTGGTGATCAACTTGCTGGTTCAGTGACATTGTGAACTTATGCATAGGGGTTGGCACACGTTTTCGTCTTGACTCTCCGGTAGAAACTTTGGGGCACTCTTTGAAGTTCTTTGTGTTGGTTGAATAGATGAATCTGAGATTGTGTGATGCATAGTATAATCATACCCACGGATACTTGAGGTGACATTGGAGTATCTAGGTGACATTAGGGTTTTGGTTGATTTGTGGCTTAAGGTGTTATTCTAGTACGAACTCTATGATAGATTGAACGGAAAGAATAGCTTCATGTTATTTTACTACGGACTCTTGAATAGATCGATCAGAAAGGATAACTTTGAGGTGGTTTCGTACCCTACAATAATTTCTTCGTTTGTTCTCCGCTATTAGTGACTTTGGAGTGACTCTTTGTTGCATGTTGAGGGATATTTATATGATCCAATTATGTTATTATTGTTGAGAGAACTTGCACTTGTGAAAGTATGAACCCTAGGCCTTGTTTCCTAGCATTGCAATACCGTTTACGGTCACTTTTATTACTTGTTACCTTGCTGTTTTTATATTTTTAGATTACAAAAACCTATGTACCATCCATATTGCACTTGTATCACCATCTCTTCGCCGAACTAGTGCACCTATACAATTTACCATTGTATTGGGTGTGTTGGGGACACAAGACATTCGTTGTTATTTGGTTGCAGGGTTGCTTGAGAGAGACCATCTTCATCCTACGCCTCCCACGGATTGATAAACCTTAGGTCATCCACTTGAGGGAAATTTGCTACTGTCCTACAAACCTCTGCACTTGGAGGCCCAACAACGTCTACAAGAAGAAGGTTGTGTAGTAGACATTAAGCTCTTTTCTGGCGCCGTTGCCGGGGAGGTGAGTGCTTGAAGGTATATCTTTAGATCTTGCAATCGAATCTTTTAGTTTCTTGTTTTATCACTAGTTTAGTCTATAAAAGAAAACTAAAAAATGGAATTAAGGGTGCCTCGTATGCTTCATCTTTTTAATATCTTTCGTGAAAATGATGAAAAGGAAAATTGTGCCCAAGTGCTAGAGGAAGAATTACATAGAATGCTTGGCATAAAATATGGGAATGATGAGCATGATTGCAATGTTGTTAGTATGAATTCTTTGAATACCCATGATGCTAATGATATGCAAGGCCACAAGCTTGGGGATGCTATGTTTGATGAAGATGATATGTTAGTTTTGATGAGCAAATTTATTACGATGAAAGGATGCTTCCTATTTATGATGACTATTTTGATGACACGTATGCTATAAACAATAAAGATAACCATGAAACTTGTCATCATGATTTTAATTTTCAATTGGATTATGCTTCACATGATAGTTATTTTGTTGAGTTTGCTCCCACTACTATTCATGAGAAGAATTTTGCTTATGTGGAGAGTAATAAAATTCCTATGCTTGTAGATCATGAAAAGAATGCTTTAGGTGCTGGTTATATTGTTGAATTCACTCATGATGCTACTGAAAATTATTATGAGGGAGGAACATGTGCTTGTAGGAATTGCAATAATATCAAGTTTCCTCTCTATGTGCTTAAAGTTCTGAAGTTATGCTTGTTTTGCCTTCCTATGCTAATTGATTATTGTTCCCATAAGTTGTTTTCTCACAAAATCCCAATGCATAGGAAGTGGGTTAGGCTTAAATGTTCTAGTCATATTCTTCATGATGCTCTCTTTATGTTTCAATTCTTATCTTTTATGTGAGCATCATTGAAATCATCATGCCTAGCTAGGGGCGTCAAACGTTAGCGCTTGTTGGGAGGCAACCCAATTTTATTTTAGTTCTTTGCTTTTTGGGTCTGTTTAGGAATAAATAATCTATCTAGCCTCTGGTTAGATGTGGTTTTATGTTTTAATTAGTGTTTGTGCCAAGTTAGACCTATAGGATCTTCTTGGATGATAGTTATTTGATCTTGCTGAAAATTCCAGAAACTTTCTGTTCACGAAAACAATTGTTTAAAATCACCAGAACGTGATAAAATACTGATTCCAATTGCAGCAGATCAATAATCAAATTATCTAGCTCGTCCTTTTTTGGTAGATTTTTTTGAGTTCGAGAAGTTTGCGTTAGTTACAGATTACTACAGAACTGTTCTGTTTTTGACAGATTCTGTTTTTCGTGTGTTGTTTGCTTATTTTGATGACTCTATGGCTAGTAAAATAGTTTATAAACCATAGAGAAGTTGGAATACAGTAGGTTTAACACCAATACAAATAAAGAATGAGTTCATTACAGTACCTTGAAGTGGTGTTTTGTTTTCTTTCACTAACGGAGCTCACGAGATCTTCTGTTAAGTTTTGTGTTGTGAAGTTTTCATGTTTTGGGTAAAGATTCGATGGACTATGGAATAAGCAGTGGAAAGAGCCTAATATTGGGGATGCCCAAGGCACCCCAAGGTAATATTCAAGGACAACCAAAAGCCTAAGCTTGGGGATGCCCCGGATGGCATCCCCTCTTTCGTCTTCATTCATCGGTAACTTTACTTGGAGCTATATTTTTATTCACCACATGATATATGTTTTGCTTGGAGTGTCATTTTATTTTCTTTAGCTTTGCTTGTTGTTATTTATAATAATGTTTTGCATCTCTAGATTCAATAAAAATGTCAAGGATAGCCTTTACCATGCTTATTTTGCAAGTATACATGTTGCTGTTTCAAAACAGAAAGTTTACCACTGTTGCAAAAATTCCCTAGAAAAGTCAGAATGTGATAAAATGTTGAAACCTTTCGCATAATAAGCTCTGATAAATTTACCACAGTGGGAATTTTTTCATAATTTTTGGAGCTAGGGAAGTATGGATCTTGCTGATTTCTTTACAGACTGTCCTGTTTAGGCAGATTGCTGTTATGTTGGCATTCTTTGCATATGTTTGCTTGTTTAATGATTCTATTTGAGGATAGGACTATTAACTATGCAGAGTCATTTAGTATGAAATGTTGAATAATAATTTTAGTGATTTGCTACAGTAAAGTATGATAAGGTTTTTGCATTGGTTTATACTAACTTATCTCACGAGTCCTTGTTGAGTTTTGTGTGGATAAAGCTCTTGAGATTTAGGGAGACCGTGATATGAGAGGAATTAAGGAGACACAAAAGCTCAAGCTTGGGGATGCCCAAGGCATCCCAAGATAATATTTCAAGAAGTCTCAAGCGTCTAAGCTTGGGGATGCCCCTTTTGGCATCCCACCTTTCTTCTTCAACAACTATCGGTTAGTTTCGGTTGATCCTAAGTTTTTGCTTCTTCACGTAATGTTTGCTATCCTTGAAATGTCATTTTATTTTGTTTTGCTTGCTGTTTGAATAAAATACCAAGATCTGAAATTCTTAAATGGGAGAGAGTCTTCACATAGCTACATAATTATTTAACTACTCATTAATCTTCACTTATATCTTTTTGGAGTAGCTTGTCATTTACTCGCGTGCTTCACTTATATCCTATGAGTAAATCATTGAATGAATATAATATCATAAATCTGAAATTATATATGTTTCTTATGCTTATCCCATGGGGAGTAATGACTTCACATATAAGAAGTAGAGGTGGTAAATTTATTGAAGGTTAGCAAACATTGTATTGGTCACTTGAACAATTCATGAAAGAATATTGAAACAAGAGAGATTTCACATATAAATATACTATCTTGGACATCTTCTATGATTGTGAGCCCCATTAATTATTTTCAAACCTGAGAAATTAGTTGAAGTTGGACAAGGAAGACAACATAATGAGTTATGCTTGGGTATATTTGTATAGAAGTTATATTGTTACGGATCCTCTAACATGTGGTGGTTGCTATTTAGAATCCTTGGCTAGCCAAAATATCTGTACTAAGCGGGAATACTGCTTGTGCATCCAAATTCCTTGAACCAAGTTTCTTCCATGAGTGTCCGCCATATCTACCTATATGCGGTATTTACCTGCCGTTCTAAGTAAATTTGCATGTGCCAAACTCTAAACCTTCAAATAATAATCTGTTTTGTATGCCCGAATCACTCATGTAGCAACTAGGGGCTGTCAGTATCTTCCATGCTAGGTGGGTTATTCTCACGATGAGTGGACTCCGCTCATCATTCACGAGAAAATGGCTGGTAACTGGGATGCCCAGTCCTATGATCAAAAGATCAAAAACAAATTTGAAAATAATTTAAACAAAACTCCCCCAGGAATGTTGATAGTTGGACGGCACCCGTTGTTTTGAACAAGCTGTGGAGTGTTAATGTTGGTGGAGGGGGAGTAAAATTTTTACCTTTCTGCGTGGGAACCGCCTATAATGTATCTAGTATGGAAGATATTGCGAACTCTTGGTTGTTATGTTGACAATGAAAGCATACCTCTCAAAATTATTTTCATCTCTGTTTTTGCTTCGAGCTCTGGCACCTCTACAAATCCCTGCTTCCCTCTGCGAAGGGCCTATCTTTTACTTTTATGCAAGAGTCGGTAGTATTCCTTCTCATTCCAACCCATCATGATTTTCCTACCCTCAGGGGGAAAGTAATTCTTTAGTTGGCAATCATCATGTGATGGAAAGATCTAAGCATATATGGCCATTCAAATATATTTGAGCATGAATTATTACTGTTGACATTATCCTTGAGGTAAAAGGTTGGGAGGCGAAACATTACGCCCCTATCTTTCTCTGTGTTCGATGAATACTATTTGTTCTAAAAATAGGCTTTGAGTGGTAGCAATCATGGAAGACTAAATGATAGTTGAGTATGTGAAGTTTGCTGAATTAAAGCTCTGACATAGACTCTTCCTGAAAATAAGATGAATTGTAATTGTTTGATGACTAATAACACGTTTTGTTAGTTTTCAAGAAAGTTTATGATCTATACTTTAACATGTGAATAGTTTGTTACTTGATCATGAAAAGTTCTATGAGTTGAGCTACTCTTATGTCATATGATGATGCTAGAAAAGGTGACTAAAATTATCATTGCTCAAACTTGTGCACCTGCTAGCATTCACACATCATAAATTATTTCTTTTATCATTTACCTACTCGAGGACGAGCAGGAATTAAGCTTGGGGATGCTGATACGTCTCCAACGTATCTATAATTTATGAAGTATTCATGCTATTATATTATCCATCTTGGATGTTTAATGGGCTTTACTATGCACTTTTATATTATTTTTGGGACTAACCTATTAACCCAGAGCCCTGGGCCAGTTTCTGTTTTTTCCCTTGTTTTAGTGTTTCACAAAAAAGGAATATCAAACGGAGTCCAAACGGAATGAAACCTTCGGGAGCGTGATTTTTGGAACGAACGTGATCCAGGAGACTTGGAGTTGAAGTCAAGGAAGCTTCGAGGTGGCCACGAGGCAGGGAGGCGCGCCTGCACCCTGGGCGCGCCCCCCACCCTCATGGGCCCCTCGTGGCTCCCCTGGCCGACTTCTTTCGCCTATACATATCCATATACCCTAAAAACATTGGGGAACATAAGAGATCGGGAGTTCCGTCGCCGCAAGCCTCTGTAGCCACCAAAAACCAATGGGGACCTTGTTCCGGCACCCTGCCGGAGGGGGGGGGGGGAACCCTCACCGGTGGCCATCTTCATCATCCCGACGCTCTCCATGACAAGGAGGGAGTAGTTCACCCTCGGGGCTGAGGGTATGTACCAGTAGCTATGTGTTTGATCTCTCTCTCTCGTGTTCTTGATTTGGCACGATCTTGATGTATCGCGAGCTTTGCTATTATAGTTGGATCTTATGATGTTTCTCCCCCTCTACTCTCTTGTAATGGATTGAGTTTTCCCTTTGAAGTTATCTTATCGGATTGAGTCTTTAAGGATTTGAGAACACTTGATGTATGTCTTGCATGTGCTTATCTGTGGTGACAATGGGATATTCACGTGATCTACTTGATGTATGCTTTGGTGATCAACTTGCGGGTTCAGTGACATTGTGAACTTATGCACAGGGGTTGGCACACGTTTTCGTCTTGACTCTTCGGTAGAAACTTTGGGGCACTCTTTGAAGTTCTTTGTGTTGGTTGAATAGATGAATCTGAGATTGTGTGATGCATATCGTATAATCATACCCATGGATACTTGAGGTGACATTGGAGTATCTAGGTGACATTAGGGTTTTGGTTGATTTGTGTCTTAAGGTGTTATTCTAGTACGAACTCTATGATAGATTGAACGGAAAGAATAGCTTCGTGTTATTTTACTACAGACTCTTGAATAGATCGATCAGAAAAGATAACTTTGAGGTGGTTTCGTACCCTACAATAATCTCTTCGTTTGTTCTCCGCTATTAGTGACTTTGGAGTGACTCTTTGTTGCATGTTGAGGGATATTTATATGATCCAATTATGTTATTATTGTTGAGAGAACTTGCACTAGTGAAAGTATGAACCCTAGGCCTTGTTTCCTAGCATTGCAATACCGTTTACGCTCACTTTTATTACTTGTTACCTTGCTGTTTTTATATTTTCATATTACAAAAATCTATATCTACCATCCATATTGCATTTGTATCACCATCTCTTCGCCGAACTAGTGCACCTATACAATTTACCATTGTATTGGGTGTGTTGGGGACACAAGAGACTCTTTGTTATTTGGTTGCAGGGTTGCTTGAGAGACACCATCTTCATCCTACGCCTCCCACGGATTGATAAACCTTAGGTCATCCACTTGAGGGAAATTTGCTACTGCCCTACAAACCTCTGCACTTGGAGGCCCAACAACGTCTACAAGAAGAAGGTTGTGTAGTAGACATCAACCAGCATCTTCGCCAGGAGCGGGATGACTGGCTCTTCGGGCAGCGGAGCCGAGCTGCGAAGGCGCTCCACTTTCTCCGTCCATTCCTGAAAGGATAAATTAGCAAAGTTCAGTTACCCTCCTTGGACAAGCAGGTAGAGGGTACGCTTTGAGATGTAAGGGACTTACCGCACTGGCGGGGTGGGCAAGATCGTGCCCACGATCCGAGTCTATGGCCGGCGGCTTCTCATCGCCCTTGACGAGCAGCTTCCAGGTGTCTTCGTGGGTGGTGCCGAAGAGTCTCTCCAAGGTCTGGTGCTTCTCCGGATCGAATTACCATAGAGGGGAAGTTCGGCTTTGGCAGGGAAGGATCTAGCGAACTAGCATAACCTGTACCACGTCGACGAGCTTGATGTTTTGTCCACCATGCTTTGGATGCGTGTTTGCAGCGCCCTCAGCTCATCCGACGAAGACCAATTTGGGCCCTTCACCATCCAGGAGGTCAGCCGCATTGGAGCCCCGGACTTGAATTCGGGAGCCACGGTCCAGGTGGCGTCGCGGGGCTCTGTGATATAGAACCACAGCTTTTGCCACTCCTTGACAGTCTCCACAAACGTGCCTTCGGGCCATATGACGTTGGGCATCTTGCTCACCATGGCTCCCCCGCACTCCGCGTGTTGACCATCCACCACCATCGGCTTCACGTTGAAGATTTTAAGGCACAGACCGAAGTGGGGCTGGACGCGGAGGAAAGCCTCGCACACGACAATGAATGCCGAGATGTTGAGGAAGGAGTTCGGGGCTAGATCATGGAAATCTAGCCCATAATAGAACATTAGTCCGCGGACGAAAGGGTGGAGTGGAAACCCTAGTCCACGGACGAAATGAGGAAGGAACACCACCCTCTCATTGGGTTTTGGTGTGGGGACGACTTGTCCCTTGGCCGGGAGTCGGTGAGCGATCTCTTTCGCCAGATAGCCGCCCTCCCGCAGCTCGGCGATGTCCTTCGCCGTGACGGAAGAGGCCATCCACTTGCCTTGTGATACGTCTCCAACGTATCTATAATTTTTGATTGCTCCATGCTATATTATCTACTGTTTTGGACATTATTGGGCTTTATTATTCACTTTTATATTATTTTTGGGACTAACCTATTAACCGGAGGCCCAACCCAGAATTGCTGTTTTTTTGCCTATTTCAGAGTTCTGCAGAAAAGGAATATCAAACGGAGTCCAAACGGAATGAAACCTTCGGGAACGTGATTTTTAGGAAGAATATGATCCAGGAGACTTGGACCATACATCAAGAAACAAAGGAGGAGGCCACGAGGTAGGGGGCGCGCCTACCCCCCAGGGCGCGCCCCCCACTCTCGTGGGCCCCCTGTTGCTCCACCGACGTACTGCTTCCTCCTATATATACCTACATAACCCCAAACGATCAGATACGGAGCCAAAACCTAATTCCACCGCCGCAACCTTCTGTACCCACGAGATCCCATCTTGGGGCCTGTTCCGGAGCTCCGCGGAGGGGGCATCCATCACGGAGGGCTTCTACATCAACACCATAGCCTCTCCGATGAAGTGTGAGTATTTTACTTCAGACCTTCGGGTCCATAGTTAGTAGCTAGATGGCTTCTTATCTCTTTTTGGATCTCAATACAATGTTCTCCCCCTCTCTCGTGGAGATCTATTCGATGTAATCTTCTTTTTGCGGTGTGTTTGTTGAGACCGATGAATTGTGGGTTTATGATCAAGATTATCTATGAACAATATTTGAATCTTCTCTAAATTCTTTTATGTATGATTGGTTATCTTTGCAAGTCTCATCGAATTATCAGTTTGGTTTGGCCTACTATATTGATCTTTCTTGCCATGGGAGAAGTGCTTAGCTTTGGGTTCGATCTTGCGGTGTCCTTTCCCAGTGACAGTAGGGGCAGCAAGGCACGTATTGTATTGTTGCCATCGAGGATAACAAGATGGGTTTTTTTTATCATATTGCATGAATTTATCCCTCTACATCATGTCATCTTGCTTAAGGCGTTACTCTGTTTTCATGAACTTAATACTCTAGATGCATGCTGGATATCGGTCGATGAGTGGACTAATAGTAGTAGATGCAGGCAGGAGTCGGTCTACTTGTCTCGGACGTGATGCCTATATACATGATCATACCTAGATATTCTCATAACTATGCTCAATTCTGTCAATTGCTCAATAGTAATTCGTTCACCCACCGTAAAATACTTATGCTCTTGAGAGAAGCCACTAGTGAAATCTATGGCCCCCGGGTCTATCTTCATCATATTAATCTTCCAAGACTTATTTGTTTCCTTTGCTTTTTTCCTTTGCTTTTATTTTACTTTGCATCTCTATCACAAAAATACCAAAAATATTATCCTATCATATCTATCAGATCTCACTCTCGTAAGTGAACGTGAAGGGATTGACAACCCCTTATCGCGTTGCTTGCGAGGAGTTATTTGTTTTGTGTAGGTACGAGGGACTCGCGCGTAGCCTCCTATTGGATTGATACCTTGGTTCTCAAAAACTGAGGGAAATACTTACGCTACTTTGCTGCATCACCATTTCCTCTTCAAGGGAAAACCAACGCAGTGCCCAAGAGGTAGCAAGAAGGATTTCTGGCGCCGTTGCCGGGGAGGCCTACACCAAGTCAAGTCAAGATTTGACTCCCAACAACGAGCCATTTCTGGCGCCGTTGCCGGGGAGTCTACGCAAAAGTCAACATACCAAGTACCCATCACAAATCCCTTATCTCCCGCATTACATTATTTGCCATTTGCCTCTCGTTTTCCTCTCCCCCACTTCACCCTTGCCGTTTTAATCGCCCTCTCTTTTCCGTCTGCCTCTTTTTCGCTTGCTTTTTGTTTGCTCGTGTGTTGGATTGCTTGTTTGTCATGATGGCTCTACCTAGATTTGGTGATCTTCACCTTAAAAGGTTAGAAGAGATCGAAAGCAACGTCAGGAGTTTTATGGTTTTGCAATTTGAGCATAACAATTTCTTCAGAAATGAGCTTAAGGAACAAAAAAGTTTTATGAGTTATATGAATACAGAGCTCGATGATATGTCTAAAGAATTTGATGGTTTAAGATCCCAAATTGCTCGTCTTGAGAAGTTGACTGCTGAAATATCGGATAAGCAGGTTACCTTAGTTAATAAGATGGCTGCTAAACCGGATTTCTATGAAAATAAAGATGAAGATCTAAAAGTTATTGATGTGTCCCTATTAAATCTTTGTTTTGCAATATGAATCTTGATAATGATGGGACTGAATATGATCCACCTTTACCTAGAAGGCGTTCCAAGAATTCGGAGTTTTTAGATCTTGATGCTAAAATTGATAAAAGTGGGATCGAAGAAATCAAAACCCTAGATGTTGCTAAACCCACTATTTTGGATTTCAAGGAATTTAATTATGAAAATTGCTCTTTGATTGATTGTATTTCCTTGTTGCAATCCGTGCTAAATTCTCCTCATGCTTATAGTCAAAATAAAGCTTTTACCCAACATATCGTTGATGCCTTGATGCAATCTTATGAAGAAAAGCTTGAGTTGGAAGTTTCTATCCCTAGAAAACTTTATGACGAGTGGGAACCAACTATTAAAATTAAGATTAAGGATCATGAGTTCTATGCTTTATGTGATTTGGGTGCTAGTGTTTCCACTATTCCCAAAACTTTGTGCGATTTGCTAGATTTCCGCGATTTTGATGATTGCTCTCTAAATTTGCACCTTGCAGATTCCACTATTAAGAAACCTATGGGAAGAATTAATGATGTTCTTATTGTTGCAAATAGGAATTATGTGCTCGTAGATTTTATCGTTCTTGATATAGATTGCAATCCTTCATGTCCTATTATTCTTGGTAGACCTTTCCTTAGAACGATTGGTGCCATTATTGATATGAAGGAAGGGAATATTAGATTCCAATTTCCACTAAAGAAAGGCATGGAACACTTCCCTTGGAAGAAAATAAAATTACCATATGAATCTATCATGAGAGCCACTTATGGATTGCCTACCAAAGATGGCAATACCTAGATCTATCCTTGCCTTTATGCCTAGCTAGGGGCGTTAAACGATAGCGCTTGTTGGGAGGCAACCCAATTTTATTTTTAGTTTTTTTTGCTTTTTCTTATGCTTAGGAATAAATATTTGATCTAGCCTCTGGTTAGATGTGTTTTTATGTTTTAATTAGTGTTTGTGCCAAGTTAAACCTATAGGATCTTCTTGGATGATAGTTATTTGATCTTGCAGAAATTTCCAGAAACTTTTTGTTCACGAAAACAATTGTTAAAAATCACCAGAACGTGATAAAATAGTGATTCAAATTGCTGCTGATCAATAAACAAATTATCTAGGTCGTCCTACTTTGGCTGATTTTTTGGAGTTCCAGAAGTTTGCGTTAGTTACAGATTACTCCAGACTGTTCTGTTTTTGACAGATTCTGTTTTTCATGTGTTGTTTGCTTATTTTGATGAATCTATGGCTAGTAAAATAGTTTATAAACCATAGAGAAGTTGGAATACAGTAGGTTTAACACCAATATAAATAAAGAATGAGTTCATTACAGTAACTTGAAATGGTCTTTTGTTTTCTTTCGCTAACCGAGCTCACGAGATTTTCTGTTGAGTTTTGTGTTGTGAAGTTTTCAAGTTTTGGGTGAAAAGATTTGATGGATCATGGAACAAAGAGTTGCAAGAGCCTAAGCTTGGGGATGCCCATGGCACCCCCAAGATAATCTAAGGACACCATAAAGCCAAAGCTTGGGGATGCCCCGGAAGGCATCCCCTCTTTCGTCTACTTCCATCGGTAACTTTACTTGAAGCTATATTTTTATTCACCACATGATATGTGTTTTGC
Organism: Triticum aestivum; assembly: GCF_018294505.1. Taxonomy (NCBI): domain Eukaryota; kingdom Viridiplantae; phylum Streptophyta; class Magnoliopsida; order Poales; family Poaceae; genus Triticum; species Triticum aestivum. Next base: position 130,395,093 of record NC_057811.1, on the reverse strand, counting down.
TTGGAGCGTCTTGTATGATTTGAGTCTTTGCTTTTTAGTTTACCACAATCATCCTTGCTGTACACACCTTTTGAGAGAGCCATACATGATTTGGAATTTGTTAGAATACTCTATGTGCTTCGCTTATATCTTTTGAGTTATATAGTTTTGCTCTAGTACTTCACTTATATCTTTTAGAGCACGGTGGTGGATTTGTTTTATAGAAACTATTGATCTCTCATGCTTCACTTAGATTATTTTGAGAGTCTTAAATAGCATGGTAATTTGCTTAAATAATCCTAATATGCTTGGTATTCAAGATTTGCAAAACTTTCTTATGAGTGTGTTGAATACTATGAGAAGTTTGATGCTTGATAATTGTTTTGAGATATAAAGATGGTGATATTAAAGTCATGCTAGTTGAGTAGTTGTGAATCTGAGAAATACTTGTCTTAAAGTATGTGATTCCCGTAGCATGCACGTATGGTGAACCGTTATGTGATGAAGTCGGAGCATGATTTATTTATTGATTGTCTTCCTTATGAGTGGCGGTCAGGGACGAGCGATGGTATTTTCCTACCAATCTATCCCCCTAGGAGCATGCGCGTAATACTTTGCGTTGATAACTTGTAGATTTTTGCAATAAGTATATGAGTTCTTTATGACTAATGTTGAGTCCATGGATTATACACACTTTTCTTCCTCCCACCATTGCTAGCCTCTCTAATACCACGCACTTTTTGCCGGTATCATACACCCACCATATACCTTCCTCAAAACAGCCACCATACCTACCTATCATGGCATTCCCATAGCCATTCCGAGATATATTGACATGCAACTTTCCACCGTTTCGTTTATTATGACACGCTCCATCATTGTCATATTGCTTAGCATGATCATGTAGTTGACATTGTATTTGTGGCAAAGCCACCATTCATAATTCTTTCATACATGTCACTCTTTATTCATTGCATATCCTGGTACACCGCCGGAGGCATTCATATAGAGTCATATTTTGTTCTAAGTATCGAGTTGTAATTGTTGAGTTGTAAGAAAATAAAAGTGTGATGATCTTCATTTTTAGAGCATTGTCCCAAGTGAGGAAAAGGATGATTGAGACTATGATTCCCCCACAAGTCGGGATGAGACTCCGGAAAAAAAAAGAGGCCATAAAAAAAGAGAAAAGGCCCAAATAAAAAAATGAGAGAAAAAGAGAGAAGGGACAATGTTACTATCCTTTTACCACACTTGTGCTTCAAAGTAGCACCATGATCTTCATGATAGAGAGTCTCTCATTTTTTCACTTTCATATACTAGTGGGAATTTTTCATTATAGAACTTGGCTTGTATATTCCAATGATGGGCTTCCTCAAAATGCCCTAGGTCTTCGTGAGCAAGCGAGTTGGATGCACACCCACTTAGTTTCTTTTGTTGAGCTTTCATATACTTATAGCTCTAGTGCATCCGTTGCATGGCAATCCCTACTCACTCACATTGATATCTATTGAGGGGCATCTCCATCGTCCGTTGATACGCCTAGTTGATGTGAGACTATCTTCTCCCTTTTTGTCTTCTCCACAACCACCATTCTATTCCACATATAGTGCTATATCCATGGCTCACGCTCATGTATTGCGTGAAGATTGAAAAAGTTTGAGAACGTTAAAAGTATGAAACAATTACTTGGCTTGTCATCGGGGTTGTGCATGATTTAAATACTTTGTGTGGTGAAGATAGAGCATAGCCAGACTATATGATTTTGTAGGGATAACTTTCTTTGGCCATGTTATTTTGAGAAGACATGATTGCTTTGTTAGTATGCTTGAAGTATTATTATTTTTATGTCAATACTAAAATTTTGTCTTGAATCTTTTGGATCTGAATATTCATACCACAATTAAGAAGAATTACATTGAAATTATGCCAAGTAGCACTCCGCATCAAAAATTCTGTTTTTATCATTTACCAACTCGAGGACGAGCAGGAATTAAGCTTGGGGATGCCTGATACGTCTCCAACGTATCTATAATTTTTGATTGCTCCATGCTATATTATCTACTGTTTTGGACATTATTGTGCTTTATTATTCACTTTTATATTATTTTTGGGACTAACCTATTAACCGGAGGCCCAGCCCAGAATTGCTGTTTTTTTTGCCTATTTCAGAGTTTCGCAGAAAAGGAATATCAAACGGAGTCCAAACGGAATGAAACCTATGGGAACGTGATTTTTAGGAAGAATATGATCCAAGAGACTTGGACCCTACGTCAAGAATCAAAGGAGGAGGCCACGAGGTAGGGGGCGCGCCTACCCCCCAGGGCGCGCCCTCCACCCTCGTGGGCCTCCTGTTGCTCCACCGATGTACTCCTTCCTCCTATATATACCTACGTACCACCAAACGATCAGATATAGAGCCAAAAACCTAATTCCACCGCCGCAACCTTCTGTACCCACGAGATCCCATCTTGGGGCATGTTCCGGAGCTCCGCCGGAGGGGGCATCCATCACGGAGGGCTTCTACATCAACACCATAGCCTCTCCGATGAAGTGTGAGTAGTTTACTTCAGACCTTCAGGTCCATAGTTAGTAGCTAGATGGCTTCTTCTCTCTTTTTGGATCTCAATACAATGTTCTCCCCCTCTCTCGTGGAGATCTATTCGATGTAATCTTATTTTTGCGATGTGTTTGTTGAGACCGATGAATTGTGGGTTTATGATCAAGATTATCTATGAACAATATTTGAATCTTCTCTGAATTCTTTTATGTATGATTGGTTATCTTTGCAAGTCTCTTCGAATTATCAGTTTGGTTTGGCCTACTAGATTGATCTTTCTTGCCATGGGAGAAGTGCTTAGCTTTGGGTTCAATCTTGCGGTGTCCTTTCCCAGTGATAGTAGGGGCAGCAAGGCACGCATTGTATTGTTGCCATCGAGGATAACAAGATGTTTTTTTATCATATTGCATGAATTTATCCCTCTACATCATGTCATCTTGCTTAAGGCGTTACTCTGTTTTCATGAACTTAATACTCTAGATGCATGTTGGATAGCGGTCGATGAGTGGAGTAATAGTAGTAGATGCAGGCAGGAGTCGGTCTACTTGTCTCGGACGTGATGCCTATATACATGATCATACCTAGATATTCTCATAACTATGCTCAATTTTGTCAATTGCTCAACAGTAATTCGTTCACCCACCGTAAAATACTTATGCTCTTGAGAGAAGCCACTAGTGAAATCTATGGCCCCCGGGTCTATCTTCATCATATTAATCTTCCAACACTTCCTTATTTCCTTTGCTTTTATTTTACTTTGCATCTCTATCACAAAAATACCAAAAATATTATCCTATCATATCTATCAGATCTCACTCTCGTAAGTGACCGTGAAGGGATTGACAACCCCTTATCGCGTTGGTTGCGAGGAGTTATTTGTTTTGTGTAGGTACGAGGGACTCGCACGTAGCCTCCTACTGGATTGATACCTTGGTTCTAAAAAACGGAGGGAAATACTTACGCTACTTTGCTGCATCACCCTTTCCTCTTCAAGGGAAAACCAACGTAGTGCTCAAGAGGTAGCACCTTGCCCTCCAGAGCCGGACATGGTTGGGAGCTTGCTCGGGGAGGAAGAAACAAGAACTTGGGTGCTGGAGCTCGAGAATGGAGGGGCAGAGGATGAAACAAGGCGTGGGTGAAGAAAGGGGGTCTTTATCCGGTTATAAAGGGAGTGAATATCGAATGCCTCCCCACTCGCCTTAAAACTCACCCATTCCCAAGGGTCGTGTAAACGGCACGGTTGGGTTACCCACGCCCGTATTGATGAGAATCTCGCAATAAGGGGACACGATCTCTGCTTTGACAAGACGTGCCAATGGAACCGCATCTCGAAATGCGGAACGGCAAACGAAAACGGTTCGAAATAATGACCTGGCAGGCGTGACGTCGTCCTGCGAAAAGTTGTCAGCGGATGGGACTCGTGAAAATATTATACTCTCTACGCCTGTGTGTGTGGTACTTGTGTTGCAGATCCGAACACGTTCGAAGACTATCTTGGAGTGTTCGGAAAGGAGAACCCGCCTTGCAATGCCGAAGACAATCTGCGTGCCAGACACCTCGTCATTGAAGCCTGGTTCAGGGGCTACTGAGGGAGTCCTGGACTAAGGGGTCCTCGGGCATCCGGCCTGTTGGACATGGGCCGGACTAATGGGCTGTGAGGACACGAGATCGAAGAGTTTCTCCCGTGTCCGGATAGGACTCTTCTTGGCGTGGAAGACAAGCTTGGCGACCAAATATGAAGATTCCTTTCTCTGTAACCGACTTTGTACAACCCTAGTTCCCTCCGGTGTCTATACAAACTGGAGGGCTTAGTCCGGAAAGAGATATAGTCACACAGGCTAGACTTTTAGGGTTTTAGCCATTACGATCTCGTGGTAGATCAACTCTTGTAACACTCATATTCATCAAGATCAATCAAGCAGGAAGTAGGGTATTACCTCCATAGAGAGGGCCCGAACCTGGGTAAACATTGTGTCCCCCGTCTCCTGTTACCATCGACCTTAGACGCACAGTTCGGGACCCCCTACTCGAGATCCGCCGGTTTTCACACCGACAAGGACCTTTCAAGAAGGAGATTTGGTGCTCCGGCTCATCCAGGATCAAACTGACATGCACAAACTATCCCCACCTTGGGAAGGCCCCTTTGTGGTCAGCAAAAATTTGAACAATGGATCATACTACCTTATCGATGTTCGAGACCACAAGGACTCACGCACGTCAGAGGAGGAGACCCGCCTGCAGTGGAATATTGCTCATCTTCGGCCTTATTACACTTGAGCCACCGGCTCTTGTAATGTACATATTTCTATCAATGTATATATTATGATGAATATAATAAAGCCAGCATCCCTGATAATTCAGGGCCTCTGTCGTTTCATTTCTGAGAATAATGAGTCTTTATTGTCACTTCATATGATCACTTGGGGGCTTCCTGCTCATTGAGCATAGCTTTGACTACCCTCTTGATCCGGCTTGTACGCCATGATTACCAAATACTTGGGGGCTTCCTCCTCATTGAGCATAGCTATGACTACCCTACTGATCCGGCTTATATGTCTGGAATCAAATATTACTTGGGGGCTCCCTGTTAATGAACAGATCTTTGTTGACCTATGTAATAGGCTTGGACGCCAGGTGTATTCATCGAAAAATCTGGGTTATCCTGCCTTTGTTTGCCTGCCACTCCGACCAGGTAATCCTGGAATGACTCGCTGTATTCTTGACAATCAATCTTCTAAGAAGACCCTAAGTTTGTCAAAGTTAAAACGGCGATTGATCATGTGAGGTCCGGCTACGGGTTTGAATTAAGGATTAACTCAGAGCCTGCGTGGCCCTTGAATAACACTTGAAATGCAGGCTTGGCAGTCTATGAATGCCTTGTTTTCTGTTTCTTCTGGTTTGTATTTGATTTTTGATCTTTTTTGCTGTATCGATACATGGTTTATAACTGATAAAGGCTATGTTTGCCTTATGATTCATCTATGAATCTACCCGGTGTTTCATTAACCCGGCCCGGTTTTGGAGTTTAAGTCGCCGGTGTATGATGATTGTGTATTTGGAGTACTAGCTCCAGTTTTGGGATGTTACCCCTTACTACATGATGGATAATAAGCCGGCAATGTGAACAAATATCACATGTATGATATTTATTTGTTATGATTATATGAGGCTCTGATGAACCGGCTCTGATTCTAGACTATTTAGTCATCAGTGGCCTTTATATGGGGTATTATGACCCGTCCTGGGGTAAACCGCCAGGGCACTTGTTATCTGTTGTTTAATGAGTAGGAAGACACGATAAGTATGGTCTGCATAATTGATAATGTCATGAGCATAAGTGGCAGATCTTCAAATGACGGATCGGCAGTATTATGCAAACAAAACATGCACGATGGCACGACAGATTAGTGTTTAACTAGCCTATTACATGGCTCCGGGAGCCCAAATGACTAAGTGTTTTTTCAAGCAATGCCTGATGATGCAAATTATGAATCGTCCAGCGGATCAGTTCTCCTGGTCTTGGCGGCTTGAAGCTTCCGGGTCATCCCGCGCCGGTTCTTCTTCTCCCTCCACCGTCTGGAAGTTAGGCGATGACCAATTGATGCCAGTCAAAGCTTGAAATTCAGCTTCATCATCGATAAGCTCAGATGGATCGATTTCAGGGGCCAAAGTGTGCTTACAAATTGGAGGTATAAGGTCTGCAATCTTGTAAGCCGGCGTGGGCATTTTTTGGTTCTCTGCGGTATAAGCCGCCTGATATTTGGATAAATCTGTTTCTTCAGCAAGCAGACTCGCCAATGGATGCATCTCCTTCACACAAGAAGCAAAATCCTTCTTACCAAAAGGAGACTCGTCCTCTTTTAAACTGGGACAGCCAGTGGCTAGCTCGGCCGGGTCTAATTCTGACTGCCATGGCTTCGCCCAGATTAAAGCCGTAATGGCACCGGCTCTAGCAGCTGATCATTTGTTCTCTTCAATTCTGGCAGGCAGGATAGAAAGTTGGTTCAAGACATTGCTGAGAAGAGATGGTGCTTGCTTGCTTGCTTGGGGAGATGGTGGCTATCGTGCGCTGCGCTCCAGTGTATAGTTGTTCTACTAGTGTGTAAACCGCCTTGAGCTTTATCAACATTTCCTTCCCAAGATTGCTACTTCTGGGACCTGCATGGCATATTATGATTAAGTCGCCAGATGGCTTATAATATGGAGGGTGGAAAGTCATTACAATATAACAAATCTTACCAAAAATAGCAAAGGTCATCTGATTGATATGATGCTTCAAGCCAGTAAGTTCTGTGGTGACCTCCTCCAATGAGGCCTCAGCTTTTTCAGCCCTCTGGATCAGGGCAGCTTTCTCTTCATCCTAGGTGGCTTTCTTAGTATTAAACTCAGTTTTAAGTTTTTCATTTTCATCCAAGCTAAACTTGAACTTGGAGTCAGCCTTCCGGGTTTAAGCTTCTTGTGCTTCAAGCCGGGTTTTTAAATCAGTCAACTGAGATTGAAATTGACTGGATGCTTCCTACAAGAAAAGGTCGAAACAAATATGCATAATTATGAAGCAGTATATATTGATAAGTCCCAAGCCCTTTGCAAGCAATAGCACTTGGCACTTGGGGGCTAATGGGTGCAGAAAGTTTCTTTATGAAGCGTTACATATTGATAAGTCCCAAGCCCTTTGCAAGCAATAGCACTTGGCACTTGGGGGCTAATGGATGCAAAGTATCTTTTATGATGAAGTGGCAGATGACCCCGGTTCATCATTTTTCAAAGTTAACCCGGTTTGCAAGGGTGACTAGATGAGATTTTTTTGTGACAGTGATAAGTCCCGGTTTATTCATATGGATTCGACCAGCCCTTGGGGGCCACAGCTGCAAAGTTGATCACTATTAACTGAAGACCCGGCTCATTAACAGTTTAAGCCGGCCCTCGGGGGCTACAGGTGCAAAGTTGATTCTTCAAAGTCTCAGATTATCTTCATAAGTTTAAGCCGGCCCTTGGGGGCTACATGTTTTGATTCAGATGCATAGCTAAAGGCTATCTAACAAGTCTACAGTATATATTATTTTATCATATTCAGTAGACTTGGGGGCTAAAGGAGTATATCTTATATAAAAGCGAGAATTGATACCTCATGTTTCTGATGCATGTGCTTGACCATGTCAATCTCTAGATCACGGCTGCTGTGTACTTGATTAAGATAGCCGAAGAGGATTTCGCTAATACTCAGATGAGAATAATTGGCCATGTCAAATTTGACCTTGCGCCTCTCGATCAATTCTTCCTTGGTAGTATGTTTTGCTAGAGCAACAGGATTCCCCCATTCTTGAAAACCAGTGCCAGTGATCAGAACTTCCTCAGTGTTTGGTTCTGAAGGCTTGATTGGGCTTTGTGGTTCAGCACCCAAGGGATCGACAACTATATGCTCAGCAGAGGTACCACGATTTTCTGGTGGCGAGTCATCAGCAGGTTCCTCCGGCTCTTGCACGGAGGCCTTAGATAATGGTGCTTGTTTTTCGGTTCATGAGTCTTGGGGTCTTCTGTTGGCTTGTTTATTTTAGCCTTTTTGCTAGGCTTTGCTTTCCCACTTCAAGAGGATTCAAAAAGTCAGTATGAGATTAGAGATGTTGAAAAACACAGATAAAGTTGGCACCCAGGAGCAGCCTTGAAAGCCGGAAGCAGAGTCTGAGATGAATCGCCAGATGAAGAGTGAGAGGTCCCCTAGTAATTTGAGTCAGAAGGATTAAGTGCTTGATGAATAAGATCTGCCTTAGAATAAATAGAGTTGGAAATTTGAAGTACCTCATTCCGGCGTTTGCGTGGGGCTGGTGTGTTAGGTAAACCGGAGGAAAGCTCTCTGCCTCCACTGGACTGGGTTCTGTGCCGGTTCTCATGCTATTGTTGCTTCAAAATAAAGTTGGGATCCAAGTGAGCTAAAGGGTGAGAAAAACCTTACTTTCTGGATCACTCGTCGAATTTTCTATCTTGGCAAGGGCTCCGAGTTGGAGGAAATAATAGTTACCTCGTCATCACCCGCCTGGCTGGTTTCCGCGTCATCCTGATAGCAATCAGTGCCAATAAGATGGATGAAAAAAGAGCCAAGGGAATCAAGGTCTACCTCCGATTCATCATCTTCATCCAAGTTAAACATATCAGAAGCAGTGGATTTCTTTTTATTCTTCTTCACGGCTTTGGTCTTAGACCTGGCCTTCTTGGCGGCTTTTTCATCGTATTTCTTATCCCAAAAGGCGGATCCAGCCTGCAAAAAATTACAATAAAGGTTGGGGATTTGCAGGTTCTATGAACAATAAAGTAAAGTATATAAATCGGACAGACTTACATCCGGTGCCGGGTTGAGTGTGCAGAAGGGATTCAGCCCCACTTTGCTGCAGCTCTCCAAGCTTTCATTGAGAAGAGTTTTTGTCATTCCATTGATGGCTTTATCAGACAAACGTGTTGAATTATAACGTAGTGGATCTTTGGTATCGCCAGTATATGTGCACATTAAACCGGATCTGCGGCTCAAAGGTATGATCCTCCAAGCTACCCAGCATCGAACCAGGTCAACCCCGGTTAATCCATTACCCAATAATGCTCTAACCTTTGAGAAGGTAGGTGCAAGTTTGGCCCGTTCAGCAGTGGTAAGCCGGTCGGGGAGAGGGTGCTTCGGGTTGAGCCGTTGGTCACGGAAGCCTGGCAAGGGGTTTTCATCAGCAGGAGAAGTATCTTTGCAGTAGAACCAGGTTTGATTCCAATCCTTGGGATGGCTTGGAAGTTGAGCGTAAGGAAAAATGGCGTCTCTGCGTCGCTGAATTGAGATCCCTCCAAGCTCCTGGCTAGGCCCGTCAGTGAATTCATTTTGGCAGTTCAAGTAAAAATACTCTCTAAAGAGGTCAACACTGGGTTCTTCTTGAAGATATACTTCACAGAAGACTTGGAAATTGCAGATATTGGAAACGGAATTGGGTCTAATGTCTTGAGGATGAAGTCGTAGAAAATGCAGAACGTCACGGTAGAATTTTGACTGGGGCAGTGAGAAGCCCCGGTTCATGTGATCAGTGCAAACGATAACTTCATCGTCCTACGGCTGAGGTTTGACTTCATCCGGTTTTGGAGCACGCTAGTGAATGATGTTTTTTGCCGGTAAGAAGCCAATCTTGACATACTCTTGGAGCATTGCCTCGGTAACGATGGACGGGACCCAGTCACATGATGTGACAGTCTTAGTCCTGATTGGGTGCACGGCCTACACAAGGTGATTCAAGATGTTATTAAACCGGCAGATATCTGGCGAGTTACAAATTATCGTTTAAACCGCTGTACAAGGATAATGGCTATGGAGATACAGTTCATAGTATTAAGTTGTCAAACTTGAGGATTGAATTATGAGGATGAATAAGCCAGCCTGGTTAAACCGGAAGGATATTGCCGGATTATTGATTTTGAGGTGGATGATGGCGGCTTAAACGGGGCCTAATGTTATATGGTGGGTCACGATTTATGTCATAAGCCGCCATGGCAGTTTTGGTGCTTCAAATCTATTAGTGAAAATTTTGCTAAGTGGTGGACAAACAGATTTCACAAGCTAAAGCTATAATTTTGGATCTATGGCAATTCAAAAAAGACAGTAAAGTTAAACCTAAGGTGGCGGCAGCAGAAAGCTTTGGTACTCCGATGAGGTTTTCTGTGGAAAGATGCTACTCTGACGATAAAAATGAAGGCTAAACCACTACCGTGCAAGATTCACGACATATTTTGGATTAAAGCTACTTGAGTTGAAGGAAACAGTGAAGAACAAGCAAGAACACCGATGAACTACTCAAACCCTAGTACAGATCTGAGGCTTGGGTAAAGGGGTACTTACAGATGCGGTGGAACAGCGGTGGCGCGCTGGAGTTCTCTGGTCTGATTAGGTCGATGCAGCGGCCTGAGTTGGTGCAACAGTCGGAGGTCGCGGCAGCGGAGCTCGGATGGCAGAGGAGACGCGAGAGGACGACGAAGGCGATAAGGCAAAAGGGGGGAAATGAAAAAGACCATCATCCCTATTTATAAGGGGGTGGATACAAGGTATGCGCGGGAATCAAGGAGGCTGAAATCATCATGTGGCTATATGGACGCCTCGGTTTTTGGGATGCTCATTAAGATAAGGATCAGTTCAGATGTTCCGGGCCTCGCGTGAAATTAATGCGAAATGACGTCATGGTAGTTTAAGAAGATTCTGTGAGCTAACGTCATGGCAGGTTACAGCAAATGTTTATCAAATAAGCGATGCAAGATTTTGACAGGTCAGGTATTGAAGACAGATATGAACAAGTTCAAATCAACCTGGGGCCTAATGTTGGGTGTCGTGGTTTTGTCACGGCAGATGTCCTAGTGAAAGGACTTAGTCGTGGAACCATCGCAACGAGTTAGCTTAAAGGGGTTAAAGCGGACAAAGGACGCAGAGAGTTTATACTGGTTTGGCCCCTTGCGGTGAAGGTAAAAGCCTAATCCAGTCGTTGTGGAATTGCTAGGGTTTCGATGACCAGGGAGCGAGTTTGCTATTCCTGGCTCTCGAGTTGTTGTTTGTTGTCCCTAAACCGCCGCCGGGTCGTCCCCTTATATACATGGGTTGACGCCCGACGGTTTACAGGATCCCGAGGCCGGCTCGTAAACGTGTCCGGCTCGGTCTCTACTCTTTCTATCTTACAACACAAGTTTACATCTAAATGTCGGTTTATGTCTACAGGCCTTAATCCGCCTTTGGGCCCTGGGCCTTCATAAAGTGCCACCATCTTTGTCTTCATGGGCTTCAGTAATAACTCATTATGGGGATAACCCGGCCTCTCCTGGCCAGTTTATATCCAGTAGTAATATCCCCAACATTAGGTCCCAGATTGATTTGAACTGGTTCATGTCAATCTTCAACTTGAGAAAAATTCTTCTTTTAGCATCTTCGCATAAATCTTGTAAACCGCCACGATGTGATCTTCCAGCATCATGATAAACTGCCATGACGTCACCTGTCATTAAAAATGGTATGCTTCTCACCTTCATTAATGAGCCTTCGACAATCAAGGCAATAGCTCCGTCACATATCCAGCTTTGGGCTCCTTGATTCTCGCGCCTATTGCTTATCCTTTCACGTTTACAAATAAGGCCGGGGGTTCCTTTTCAATTTTTCCCCTTCATGCCCCTTCACATTGTCTTCTTCCTCGCGTCGCCCGAACGTGGGAGCTCTACCGCCGCCGTCGACCTTCGCATCTGCCCCAACAACGGCAGCTGCATCACCCTGATTGTACCAGAAAACCGCGGCGCCTCTCCGCTGCTCCTTTGACACTGGTAAGCCTTCTCTCCTTCCGCCCTAGATCTTATCATTAGGGTTTGTACTCATCGGAGTTCTTCGAAGTTCTATAGCTGTTCTTCCCTGTTCTTCTCAATAGCGCAAATGGCAAGTTAGATCTGATACTTTCCGGTGCCTTTGTAGTTAGGGTTCCCTTTTTCCTCATTAGAGCATCCCCTTCATATAGAAAAACTCATCTGAACCTGATAAACTGCTTAAGCATCTGAAGTTTAGGTCTGAATATATTCTAGTTTTCTGTCGCACCGCAGATCTGAAATTATCATACCAATTGGTGAAACTTGTTTTTCCCTCACTTAGGTATTTTAGATCTGTACCTTTCATACCAATATAGGTGGTTTAGCTTTTTGAAAAGTGATAATCCGGTAGGTACCATTAGCCCCTTCTTAAACCGCCGATTCATTTATCTTTGCACCTTCCCCTTTGTCAGACTTTGGTTTAGCGATTACCAGACTCCGTTTTAGCAATATCAGACTCCGGTTTAACAATATGCATATACCTCTGCTTCTGCTTATTTTGCATCGCCTTATGCTTGCCTGTCATAAATCTTAAACCAACATTTACCTTTTTCCAGCTTTTCATTTCCATGGCCAAACAATTTTATGCCTATAACTGGGTTCCTTCCTGGGTTACGGAAGCGCAACTAGAGGGATGTGTCGCCACTGGCGCTTTGGCGAAGAAAGAAGTTATCCAGTGGAGGGTCCCCGGTCTAGAAAATCCTCCTGAACCCAAAGATGGAGAAGTGGTCATGTTCGTTGATCACCTGAGCCGAGGTTTTAGCCCTCCCGGATCAAAATTCTTCCGAGATGTACTTTCTAGCTTCAAGCTCCACCCTTAGGACACTGGCCCAAATTCTGTGTCCAATGTTTGTCATTTCCAAGTTTTTTGCGAGGCTTATCTTCAAGAGGAGCCCATAGTTGAACTGTTTAGGGATTTCTTCTACTTCAACCGTCGTACAGAGTTTACCGACGGACCCAACACTGAACTTGGCGGTATGGCGATTCAAAAGAGAAAAGATGTCAGCTTACCTCATGCCAAGTTTCACAGTCACCTAAGGACTGGAATCAGACTTGGTTCTACTGCAAAGATACATCTTCAACTGATGAAAATCCTCTGCCGGGTTACCGTCCTCATCGCTCAGCAATACACATCCATTTCCACAGAGATTAACTGCGAAGGAAAGATCCAATTACGCCCCACAACTGTCAAAGCTCAGAGCCTTTATAGCGAACGGTTTGACAGGTGTTGATTTTGCTCGCTGCTGGATAACCTGGAGCATCTTGCCCTTAAGCCGGCACCCCGGTTTAATGTGTGAGTACACATGGGACTTAAAAGATCCTCAGCGACATGTTGATATTCAGCTAACAAAGGATGAAGTTACCGAATCTGTCAAGAAAATACTGAATGAATCGAAAGCTGTCTGCAGCCAGACCGGTTTAAGTCCTTTCTGTGTCTTCAATAAACCACCAACTGTAAGAATCACAACCCTTTCTGTTTTAACTTGCTCTTTTTTTAGATACTCTCTCAGAATTTTGTCCATCTTTGACAGGGCGATGATCCGTTCTGGAAGAAGAAGTCACATTATAAACCGGCAAAACCACTTCGCTAGAAGACCAAGGTTACCAAAAAACCTGCCAAGAAGAGGACCACTGAATCTTCTGAACCAAATGCTGATGCGGACCTGGCTAATCTGGATTCAGAGGTAGAACTTGACTCTCTTGGTTCTTTTTTCATACACCTCATTGACAATGACTGTTATCAGGACGAGGCTGAAGGCAGCCAAGCTGATGATGCAGAGGTAATTATCCTTTCTTCTGGTTCAGACCCTCTGCCAACACAGAAAATCCATCAAGCAAACCGGAAAGTAAAATTTTCTCACCCCTTAGCTCACTTGGACCCAAACTTTCTTTTGAAGAAGCAGCAACACGAAGCCCGCCGCACAACCCGGCACAACGGCTAGGTAGTTACCTCTGCCGGTTTACCGAACACTCCGGTTCGGAAACGTCGATCAGAGGTCTCTTATACTCTTGACACTTCTTACCCCAAGGCGGGTTGTTTCCGACAACCTCTTAACCCGTCTGACTCAAATTATCAGGGAACACCTAATTCATCCTCTGGCCAATCAACGGCCACACAACTTCCAACACTCAAGACAGTTCCTGGGTGAGTTATGCGTTTGATTTTATCCTTGATGTGTTATACTTGCATGCTATACTGATCTTTTATGTCTTTTCTTCTCAGTGCTAAACCCAGACCCAGTAAGAAGGCCCGGCTAAATAAACCAGCTGACGATAATGCAGCTGCTGAACCGGAAAGAACTCCAGATCCGGAAGATACCAACACTGACGCCATGCTTAATGACCTGCCACCGCAAGATCATGACTTTGTTGCTGAACAAGTGGAAATTGATCCAATGGGCCAGTCCCATAAACCGACAAGCCCAGTCCGCGACACTGACAAACCGGCAAGCCCAGCGAAAGCCACTGATAAACCGTCGACTCCCGTGAAGACTGTTGATGATAAAGAAGATGATATTATGATTACTGGCATTGTCCACACTGTTCCTGGCAATCCTGTTGCTTTATCGAAGCATAGTGCCAAAGACGAGCTTTCTGCTATGGGCAAAGGAAAATGGAACACAGATTTGTCAACCTATGCTCATCTCAATGCCCAAGACATCCATTCTGGTTTTTTAAACCGTCTGTACACAAGCCGCGACTTCGAGGCCGGTTTAGTGAATCTGATGAAGGAGCGATATGAGGTAACTGCATAACTGCTTCTCTCATGTGTCCAATTTCAAATATCAAATCCAGTAGCCCCCAAGTGCCGTTTTAGGATACTCATCTAAACCGGGACTTTGTAACATCACAACTTTGCATGCTTAGCCTCCAAGGGCCGGAATATCTTTTTAAGATGAACCAGTACTTTTAGAATTGCAACATGGTAACTTTCGCCAGTGTAGTCTGATAATCCCCAAGTGCAAGGAATCATCGTAGCAATTTCCAAAGGTGGAAGTAATAAGTATGGAGTGTCGAACCCACAAGGAGCTAAAGGTAAGATCAATATTCTCTCAAGCCCTATCTGCCACTCATACGACTCTACGTACACCGAACGTTTGCTTCCAACTAGCAACGAGAAATAAAACTATGTTGTGGGTATGAAGAGGATAACTTTGTATGATATCGGAGAGATAAAATATAAAAGTAGGTGCTGTTATCATAAAGTTAGAATATATTACTAAATAATATAAATAGCGAGTGTGGAATAATGATGGATCGGTGTGCGGAATTGTCCTAGGCAATTGTTAACAAGACCGATAGTCATCATTGCAATTTCATATGAGGGAGAGGCATAAGCTAACATACTTTCTCTACTTGGATCATATGCACTTATGATTGGAACTCTAGCAAGCATCCGCAACTACTAAAGATCATTAAGGTAAAACCCAACCATAGCATTAAAGCATCAAGTCCTCTTTATTCCCATACGCAACAACCCCCTTACTCGGGTTTGTGTTTCAGTCACTCACCAACCCATTATAAGTGAATCATGAACGTATTGCAACACCCTACAGCGGGAATCCCTCACGCTTGCGCGACACGGAGGGAACCATAGGACAGCACCAAAATAAAACATACAACTCGTACCAATCTAGATCATCAATCAACCCAAAGACAAAGGATATCTACTCAAAACATCATAGGATGGCAACACATCATTGGATCATAATATGTGGCATAAAGCACCATGTTCAAGTAGGGATTACAGTGGGGTGCGGGAGAGTGGACCGCGTAAAATAGATGAGGATGGTGATGTTGATGAAGACGATCACCGCGGTGATGATTCCCCTCCTGATGGCACTCCGGCGCCACCGGAAGAGAGAAGGAGAGGTTCTCCCCCTTGTGCTTCCTCCTCCATGGCCTCCACCCTCTGGTCCTTGGCCTTCATGGTGATGATGGCCCCTCCGGGATACTCCTCCAAGGCCACCGATGATGATGGCCCCCTCCGGCAGGGTGCCGGAGAGGGCCTAGATTGACTTCTCGTGGCTACAGAGGCTTGCGGCGGCGGAACATCCGATCTAGGTTTCTTTCTGGAAGTTTGGGTATATATAGAAGAGTTTTGCGTTGATTTCACGTCAAGGAGGTCTCCGGGCTGTCCACGAGGCAGGGGGCGCGCCCCCCAGCCTCGTGGGCAGCCCGGGTCTCTTCTGGCCTTCTTCTGGTCCAAAAATGATCTCCTTCAAGTGGCACGTCAATTGGACTCCGTTTGGTTTTCCTTTTCTGTGATACTCTAAAACAAGGAGAAAACAGAAACTGGCACTGGGCTCTAGGTTAATAGGTTAGTCCCAAAACTCATATAAAAGATCATATAAATACATATAAAACATCCTAGAAGGATAGTATAATAGCATGAATACTTCATAAATTATAGATACGTTGGAGACGTATCAGCATCCCCAAGCTTAATTCCTGCTCATCCTCGAGTAGGTGAATGATAAAAGAAATAATTTATGAAGTGTGAATGCTAGCAAGTGCTTAAGTTTGATCAATGATAATTCCAATCACTTTTTCTAGCATCATTACATGTCATAACAGTAGCTCATCTCATAAAACTTCTCATGATCAACTAACAAGCAAATCACATGTTAAAGTATAGATCATAAACTTTCTTGAAAACTAACAAACAATATTCTCAGTGATCAAACAATTGCAATTCATCTTATTTTCAGGAAGAGTCTATGTCAGAGCTTTGATTTAGCAAACTTCACATACTCAACTATCATTTAGTCTTTCACAATTGCTAACACTCACGCGATATTTATGGGTTCAAAGTTTTAATCAGACACAGAGAAAGATAGGGGCTTATAGATTCGCCTCCCAACCTTTTACCTCAAGGGTAATGTCAACAATAATAGTTCATGATGCCTTACATCCAATTGGATATATATATCAGAATCTTTCCAACACAAGGTGCTTGCCAAAGGATAAAATGTAAAAAGGAAAGGTGAAAATCACCATGACTCTTGCATAAGGTTAAGAGATAAAGGTAAAAGATAGGCCCTTCGCAGAGGGAAGCAGAGGTTGCCATGCGCTTTCAGGGTTGGATGCACAAAATCTTAATGCGAAAGAACATCACTTTATATTGCCACTTGTGATATGGACCTTTATTATGCAGTCCGTCGCTTTTATTTCTTCCACATCACAAGATCGTATAAAGCTTATTTCCTCCACACTAGTCAATCATACATATTTAGAGGGCAATTTTTATTGCTTGCATCGATGACAACTTACTTGAAGGATCTTACTCAATCCATAGGTAGGTATGGTGGACTCTCATGGCAAAACTTGGTTTAAGGATATTTGGAAGCACAAGTAGTATCTCTACTTAGTGCAAAGAATTTGGCTAGCATGAGGGGGAAAGGCAAGCTCAACGTGTTGGGCGATCCATGACAATATACTTTATTTCAGATATAGGAAAACATAACCCATTACATTGTCTTCCTTGTCCAACATCAACCTTTTAGCATGTCATATTTTAATGAGTGCTCACAACTACAAAAGATGTCCAAGATAGTATATTTATATGTGAAATCCCTCTCCCTTCAATATTCTTTCATGAATTGTTCAAGTGACCAATTCTACGTTTGCTAACTTTCAATAAGTTTACTACCTATACTTATTATGTGTGAAGTCATTACTCCCCATGTTATAAGCATACGAAACATATATAAATTCAGATTTATGACATTCAATTTATTCAACCATTTACTCATAGGATATACATGAAGCACATGAGCAAATGACAAACTACTCCAAAAGATATGAGTGAAGAACACTGAGTAGTCAAATAATTAACTAGCCATGGGAGGATTCTTTTTCATTCAATATTTCATATCCAATGATATTATTCAAACAGCAAGTAAAATTGAAAATATGCTCCAAGCAAAACACATATCATGTAACGAATAAAAATATAGCTCCGAGTAAGGTATACCGATAGTTTTGAAGACGAAAGAGGGGATGCCTTCCGGGGCATCCCCAAGCTTAGGTACTTGAGTATTCCTTGAATATTGCCTTGGGGTGCCTTGGTCATCCCCAAGCTTAGGGTCTTTCCACTCCTTATTCTCCTCATATCGATATCTCACCCAAAACTTGAAAACTTCAATCACACAAAACTTAACCAAACTTCGTGAGATAGGTTAGTATGATAAAGAGCAAACCATCCACTTTGGTACTGTCAAAGACAAGGTTCATAATTTTTCTCACACAATTCCTACTGTACCATATCATTTCTACAATTTATATTGAGAAATATAAGTCATAGAAATTAGAAAACAAGCAAACTATGCAATGAAAACAGAATCTGTCAGAAACAGAACAGTCTGTAATTATCTGAACATAAACCATACTTCTGCTACTCCAAAAATTATGAAATAAATTGGTAGACGTGAGGAATTTGTCTATTAATCTTCTGCAAAAAGAATCAACTAAAAATCACTCTTCTGTAAAAAATGACAGCTAATCTCGTGAGCACAAAGTTTCTGTTTTTTACAGCAAGATCACATTGACTTTCTCCCAAGTCTTCCCAAAGGTCTTACTTGGCACTTTATTGAAACAAAAGCTATAAAACATGATTAATACAGTAGCTTAATCATTTAAACACACAAAAACAGTAAGGGTAAATATTGGGTTGTCTCCCAACAAGCGCTTTTCTTTAATGCCTTTTAGCTAGGCATGATGATTTCAATGATGCTCACATAATAGACAAGAATTGAAACACAAAGAGAGCATCTGGAAGAATATGACTAGCACATTTAAATCTAACCCACTTCCTATGCCTAGGGATTTTGTGAGCACACAACTTATAGGAACAAGAATCAACTAGCATAGGAAGGCAAAACAAGTATAACTTCAAGACTTTAAGCACATAGAGAGGAAACTTGATATTATTGCAACTCCTACAAGCATGTATTCCTCCCTCATAATAATTTTCAGTAGCATCATGGATAGCAACTTTGTTCTCATACTCAATTGGAACCTCTTCCGAAATAGTGGAATCATTACTAGCTAAAGTTGACACTCTTCCAAATCCACTTTCATAAATATCACACTAAGATTCAACACCTCCAAAATAGTGGGATTATTTATACTCCAAAAGATATAAGTGAAGTTCATGGAGCATTCTACAATTAACATAGACTAACCAATATCCAAGCTCAAAATGTATAAGTGAAGCACATGAAGCATTCTATAAATCCATACTCAAAAGATTTAAGTGAAGCACAAAGAGCAATTCTATAAGATCATACTTAAAAGATTTAAGTGAAGCACATGAAGTATTCTATAAATCAATGAAGGGATATATCATACTAGCATGGTTATTAAAGAAAAATAAAAACACAAAGGACACAAATCATGTGAACAAAACAAAACAAAAACCTAGGTATACCGATAATTGTTGAAGAAGAAAGATGGGATGCCAACCGGGGCATCCCCAAGCTTAGATGCTTGAGTATCCTTCGAAATATTTACTTGGGGTGCCTTGGGCATCCCCAAGCTTGAACTCTTGCTTCTCTTTATTCTTCTCACATCGGTAACTCCTCGTTCTTCGAACACTTCATCCACAAAAACTTAACAAAAACTTTGTGAGATCCGTTAGTATAACAAAGCAAATAACTACTATAAGTGCTGTTGAAAACCAACTCATATTTTGTTTTTGCATTATAGCTACTGCAATATAACTTTTCCATGGCTTAATCCACTGATAGAAGTCGATAGTTTCATCAAAACAAGCAAGCAATGCATCAAAAACAGAATCTGTCTTAAACAGGACAGTCTGTAGTAATCTGGAAGTTTGGTAAACTTCTGAAACTCCTAAAATTATGAACTAAAATTGACAATATGAAAAATTTGTACAGAAGTAATGTGCAAAAAGTTTCAGACCCATTTGACTTTCCAGCAAAAAATTTAAATTCACGCACTACAGCCAAAGTTTCTGTTTTTGTTCTGCACATAGTAAAAAAGCAATCTAATCATCCTAAAACCAAAGCTTGGCACATTATTTTTATAATACAATGAATATATACAAGGGGATAATTATTTACAGAGAAACTTCCATGAAAAATTCTACATTGTTTCCGTGAGCATGAACACAATTGCTCAAGGTCGACCCTCACTTCTTCAATGCATAACTTTCCAATCACTTCTCTTTTTGAAAAACTTTTTTAGGCATGAGAGGCAAGTATTTTTTTTTTGTATTTTCATTCTTTTAATTTTTTTGTATGTTTCACCCACAACTAAAAAGAAACAAAAAGGAAAAACAAAATCTACTTAGTGAAGAAAGCAAACAAGCACACACGAGAATATCAACCCCACGCTATTGCTCCCCGGCAACGGCGCCAGAAAAGAGCATGATAATCCCCAAGTGCAAGGAATCATCATAGCAATTTCCAAAGGTGGAAGTGATAAGTATGGAGTGTCGAACCCACAAGGAGCTAAAGGTAAGATCAATATTCTCTCAAGCCCTATCTGCCACTCATACGACTCTACGTACACCGAACGTTTGCTTCCAACTAGCAACGAGAAATAAAACTATGTTGTGGGTATGAAGAGGATAACTTTGTATGATATCGGAGAGCTAAAATATAAAAGTAGGTGCTGTTATCATAAAGTTAGAATATATTACTAAATAATATAAATAGCGAGTGTGGAATAATGATGGATCGGTGTGCGGAATTGTCCTAGGCAATTGTTAACAAGACCGATAGTCGTCATTGCAATTTCATATGAGGGAGAGGCATAAGCTAACATACTTTCTCTACTTGGATCATATGCACTTATGATTGGAACTCTAGCAATCATCCGCAACTACTAAAGATCATTAAGGTAAAACCCAACCATAGCATTAAAGCATCAAGTCCTCTTTATTCCCATACGCAACAACCCCCTTACCCGGGTTTGTGTTTCCGTCACTCACCAACCCACTATAAGTGAATCATGAACGTATTGCAACACCCTACAGCGGGAATCCCTCACGCTTGCGCGACATGGAGGGCACCATAGGACAGCACCAAAATAAAACATACAACTCGTACCAATCTAGACCATCAATCAACCAAAAGACAAAGGATATCTACTCAAAACATCATAGGATGGCAACACATCATTGGATCATAATATGTGGCATAAAGCACCATGTTCAAGTAGGGATTACAGCGGGGTGCGGAAGAGTGGACCGCGTAAAATAGATGAGGATGGTGATGATGATGGTGATGTTGATGAAGACGATCACCACGGCGATGATTCCCCTTCCCGATGGCACTCCGGCGCCACCGGAAGAGAGGAGGAGAGGTTCTCCCCCTTGTGCTTCCTCCTCCATGGCCTCCATCCTCTGGTCCTTGGCCTTCATGGTGATGATGGCCCCTCCGGAATACTCCTCCAAGGCCACCGGTGATGATGGCCCCCTCCGGCAGGGTGCCGGAGAGGGCCTAGATTGACTTCTCGTGGCTACAGAGGCTTGTGGCGGCGGAACTTCCGATCTAGGTTTCTTTCTGGAAGTTTGGGTATATATAGAAGAGTTTTGCATTGATTTCACGTCAAGGAGGTCTCCGAGCTGTCCACGAGGCAGGGGGCGCGCCCCCACCCTCGTGGGCAGCCCGGGACTCTTCTGGCCTGCTTCTGGTACTCCGTGGGCTTCTTCTGGTCCAAAAATGATCTTCGTCAAGTGGCACATCAATTGGACTCCGTTTGGTTTTCCTTTTCTACGATACTCTAAAACAAGGAGAAAACAGAAACTAGCACTGGGCTCTAGGTTAATAGGTTAGTCCTAAAAATCATATAAAATATCATATAAATGCATATAAAACATCCTAGAAGGATAGTATAATAGCATGAATACTTCATAAATTATAGATACGTTGGAGACGTATCATAGTCCCCAAGGGCCGGTTAAACTTATGAAGATGAACCGGTACTTTTTAGAAGAATACCATAACGTTACTTTGAGCAAACATACATTAGCCCCCAAGTGCCTAGAGTAAAACTTGTATTGCACTTGGGACTTGTAGAAATTTTTGATAATGAGCAAATATGCATTAGCCCCCAAGTATCAGGTGCATAACTTGTTATGTGCTTGTTACTTCAAATATGTACTGCCAACTCATTATATATCTGTCTCTAATAGGCTAAGTTGAGCAAAAAGGAAACTCAAACTGCTGATCTGCAAGAAAACCTCAAGTCCCAGCAAGCAGAAACCTCAAAAGCCAAAGATGAGCTGACCAGTGCCTTAGCCGCTATGGAAAAGCTGAAGGAGAGTTTCAACAAGGAGCGGGCAGATTGGAACATAGAAAAATCCGCATTGCACAAAAGAGCCGAGGATGCAGAAGCAGCTCTTAAACCGGTGGTAGACGAGCTGACTGGTGTAAAGCGGCAAATACATGCCATGACTGCTGCGGTGTTTGGTAAATACCATGGCTTTAAGTTTTCAACATATCCTCCCATACATTGCCGGTTTACTGATGTTTGTAATGACGCAGGAACTTGCATTAGTCATCTGGGCTCTGACGTGTAGAAGAAACTGAAGGCTGCCTATACTCTTATAGAGCAGTTATATAACGGAGCGTAGCGGATCATCTGCACCGCTTCTCACAATAAACCGCCCCCAACTTTAATCAAGGAGACCTTAGAAAGGCTGTCAATGCTGCCTGCCCGGGTAGAAGAGCTAAAGAGATCTGCTGCAAGGGCTGGTGCTCCGACCGCGCTAACCCGGGCCAAAGCATGGGTTCCTGACCTTGATCCGGTGGATGTGGCTAAAGGCTATCCGATCTTAAAAGAAGACGGTTCAGAGTTTGGCAATGAGGACCTCCGAGCCATAAACCGGGAAGTACGTCCACTGGCTTGCCAATTGGATGAAGAAGCTGATCTTTCATACTACCAGGCGAGTTATGACGTCAACAACAAACGGGTTGCTGCACCAACTCCTGAGGCTCAAAATCTTATCCCGCCAATCCGTAAGCACACCTATGCCCCTGACGTTGAGCCGTCCACACTTATAAGCGATGAAGCTATGTTCCAAGCCCTAACTGGGATCGACTGGGCAACTGTAGACTTCCAGCCGCTGGGTAGAGACAAGGAAGATGAACCGGTGCAAGGTAATCCGCAGCCGTCAAGCCAACCTGGTGACGAATCATGATCCGGAGGCCGGGTTAGCCTTCTGCGAGCCACAACACTTGCTGAAAAACAATTATTCTTTTGGGCACTGAAACGCCTTGTAATAGGCTAGTTCAAACACTTGGTCTGTTATGCCTTCATGCATATTTATTTTGCTTGATACTTGTTAATTCGCCATGCTTAAGATATATGACATTCATAATCCGTAGCTGCTCCTGCATACAAGAAGTTGAAAGTGTCCTGGTGGTTTACCGCCGGACAGGTCATGATGCCCAAATATATAGCCATGGTTTATAACCCAGGCTGTAAAAAGATAATAAAATATGAAAATAAATGATACCTGTGACTTTGAATCACAGCGTTGGTTGACCAACTTTTGTAGTAAGGGCAATACCCCTAATTATGAGTACTGATAACTCCTTCCATATTGTGCCGGTTTATGATAAAACCGTACCGGGTTTTGATAAACACCGGATTGTTCATATATAACACTGGTGACTTATAGTGAAAACCAGACCGGGTTAATAAGCGCCGGATTATAATTGTTCATGTATTGACAACTTGTAGTTGAAAGTCAAGCCGGGTTAATGAACGCCGGTTTATCAAAACATTATAAATGTCAACAAAAGAGAAAAACTTGGCAAATAAAAGCATATGAAAAACTTGTAGTCGAGGCTTTTCACGGGCTGCCAGGCCCCAAATTCAAGGCTTTTTATGGGCTGCCAGGCCACTAAGTTAAACCATTTCACAAAGCCTTTTAAGATGGTCCTCGATCCTTAACCAATCGCCGTTCTAACTTTGACAAGTTCAGGGTCTTATGAGATTGACTTGTCGAAGTTCGGCGGGTCATACCAGGTTTACCTGGACGGAGTGACTTACTTAAAAAAGGAAGGCTAACCCGGGGTTTTAGGTGTATACACAAGGCTTCCAAGCCGTGGGTTGATAGCCTATTACAAGTGTAGATTCTTTGTTCGTTGTGATAGCAAAGAATCCCCAAGCAATAATTTGAGTTGTGCTCAGTAGGTGCCTATGTTTGAGTTGTTCTTTTGCAACACTCTCTTTGGCCCCTAAGTATTTTTCTTTTGGCCTTGAGCCGATCAAGAGGTGTAGCTATGGTTCAAATATGACCAAGCCCCCAAGTGATTTTCCTTGTGGCCTTGCGCCGATCAAAAGGTGTAGCTATGGTTCGAAGACGACCAAGCCCCCAAGTGATTTTTAGATATGGCTTTATAAGCTGAAACAAGGGGTAAACCGGACGCCGCTCTATAAACAGAAGCCCCCATGTAACCACACATGATGTAAGAAAAAACAACAGATACCCCGCTTTAGCTGAGGCTCCGGTTTATTATATTGATCATAATATATACATTGTCATAACTATGTACATAAGCAGAGCCTATGGCTCATGTATAGTAAGATCGAAGATGAGCGATATTCCACGGCCGATGGGTCTCCTCCTCCGATTTACGTGAGTCTTTGTGATCTCGAACATCGATTAGGTAGTATGACCTGTTGTGCAGATTCTTGCTGACCACAAAGGGTCCTTCCCAAGGGGGGATAACTTGTGCATATCAGTCTGATCCTGGATGAGTGGGAGCACCAGATCGCCTTCTTGAAAAGATCTGGTTCTAACCCGGCGGTTGTGATAATGACGCAGATCTTGCTGGTAAATCACCGAACGAGCCGCTGCAATGTCACGCTCCTCATCTAACAGGTCAAGTGCTTCATGTTGTGCCTTCTCATTATCAGCTTCGACATACGCCGCCACACGGGGCGAGTCATGACGGATGTCACTAGGGAACCGCCTCCGCTCCATAAACCATGAAAAAAGGCGTGTAACCCGTGGATCTGTTGGGCGTGGTATTGATGCTCCATAACACAGAAGGCAACTCCTCCACCCAACAACCCGGCGTCCGTTGCAAAGGAACCATAAGCCGGGGCTTGATGCCTCTCAAGATCTCTTGATTGGCTCTCTCCGCTTGACCATTAGACTGGGGGTGAGCCACTGATGATACGTCAAGCCGGATGTACTCACGTTGACAGAACTCCTTCATAGCACCCTTGGACAGATTGGTACCATTATCAGTTATAATGCTGTGTGGAAAGCCAAACCGGAAAATCACCTTTTTCATGAATTGAACCGCCGTAGCTGCATCACACTTACTGACTGGCTCTGCCTCCACCCACTTATCAACCGCCACCAAAAGGTGGGTCTTCTTATCCTTGGATCGCTTAAAGGGCCCAACCATATCCAGCCCCCAAGTTGCAAATGGCCAAGTGATTGATATCATCCTCAATTCCTGGGATGGAACATGAGCTCGACGTGAAAACTTCTGACAACCGTCGCACTTTTTCACCAAGTCTTCTGCATCAGCATGAGCTGTCAGCCAATAGAAGCCATGACGAAAAGCTTTAGCCACTAGGGATTTTGAACCGGCGTGATGACCACAATCCCCTTCATGAATTTCACGCAGAATCTCACATCCTTCTTCAGGAGACACGCAACGCTGAAACGCCCCTGTCACACTGCAATGATGTAGCTCTCCATTGATAATAGTCATGGACTTGGACCGTCGGATTATCTGCCAGGCCAAAGTTTCATCCTCCGGTAACTCGCCCCGGTTCATATACGCCAAATATGGGACCGTCCAGTCTGGGATGACATCAGTAGCTACCACCAACTGGGCCTTCGGATCAGGAACAACCAAATCTTCCTCTATTGGGAGCTTGACTGACGGATTATGTAGCACATCCAGAAAGACGTTAGGTGGAACCGGTTTACGTTGGGAACCCAAGCGACTTAAAGCGTCCACCGCTTCATTCTTCCGCTGGTCCACATGATCAACCTGATAGCCCTTGAAGTGACCTGCAACAACATCCACCTCTCGACGATATGCTGCCATGAGCGGATCCTTGGAATCCCAAGTACCAGACACTTGCTGAGCCACCAAGTCCGAGTCACCGAAGCACTTAACCCGGCTTAAATTCATCTCCTTAGCCATTCGAAGACCATGGAGTAAAGCTTCATACTGAGTTGCATTGTTAGTGCAAGAGAACATTAAACGGAGAACATAACAAAACTTATCACCTCGTGGGGAAGTTAATACGACTCCAGCCCCCGAGCCCTCCAATTGTCTGGACCCATCAAAATGAATAGTCCAATAAGTATGACCCGGCTTCTCCTCTGGCGCCTGTAATTCTGTCCAGTCATTGATGAAATCCACAAGTGCTTGAGATTTGATCGCAGTCCGGGGCATATATTTTAACTCGTGAGGCCCAAGCTCAATAGCCCATTTGGCAATCTGGCCAGTCGCTTCCCTGTTCTGGATTATATCCCCCAAAGGAGCAGAGCTGACCACAGTGGTGGGATGACCCTGGAAATATTGCTTAAGCTTCTGGCTTGCCATAAAAACTCCATACACCAGCTTCTGCCAATGTGAGTATCTTTGCTTGGATTCAATAACTACCTCACTGATGTAATAAACTGGCCGCTAAACCGGATACTCCTTTTTGGCCTCCTTGCGCTCCACCACAATAGCCACGCTAACAGCCCGGGCGTTAGCAGCCACATATAACAACAATGGCTCTTTATCAACAGGAGCAGCAAGGACCGGCGGATTAGCCAGCTGCCGCTTTAAGTCCTGAAATGCTTCATTGGCGGCGTCACTCCAGACGAAATCATATGTCTTCTTCAGCATCTGATATAAAGGGATAGCCTTCTCACCAAGGCGACTGATAAACCGGCTCAAGGCGGCAATCCGGCCTGCCAGGCGTTGAACATCATTGATACACTTCGGTTTAGCCAAAGAAGTTATAGCCTTGATTTTCTCCGAATTAGCCTCAATGCCCCTGTTAGACACCAGAAAGCCCAAGAGCTTGGCTGCCGGTACGCCAAAGACACACTTGGCCGGATTAAGCATCATTTTATAAACCCGGAGGTTATCAAAGGTCTCCTTCAAGTCATCTATCAGTGTCTCCTCCTTTCTGGATTTCACCACAATATCGTCCACATAAGCATGAACATTGCGGCTGATGTCTACTACACAACCTTCTTCTTGTAGACGTTGTTGGGCCTCCAAGTGCAGAGGTTTGTAGGACAGTACCAAATTTCCCTCAAGTGGATGACCTAAGGTTTATCAATCCGTGGGAGGCGTAGGACGAAGATGGTCTCTCTCAAGCAACCCTGCAACCAAATAACAAAGAGTCTCTTGTGTCCCCATCACACCCAATACAACGGTAAATTGTATAGGTGCACTAGTTCGGCGAAGAGATGGTGATAAAAGTGCAATATGGATGGTAGATATAGGTTTTTGTAAACTGAAAATATAAAAACAGCAAGGTAACTAATGATAAAAGTGAGCACAAACGGTATTGCAATGCTAGGAAACAAGGCCTAGGGTTCATACTTTCACTAGTGCAAGCTCTCTCAACAATAATAACATAATTGGATCATATAACTATCCCTCAACATGCAACAAAGAGTCACTCCAAAGTCACTAATAGCGGAGAACAAATGAAGAGATTATGGTAGGGTACGAAACCACCTCAAAGTTATTCTTTCCAATCAATCCGTTGGGCTATTCCTATAAGTGTCACAAACAGCCCTAGAGTTCGTACTAGAATAACACCTTAAGACACAAATCAACCAAAACCCTAATGTCAACTAGATACTCCAATGTCACCTCAAGTATCCATGGGTATGATTATACGATATGCATCACACAATCTCATATTCATCTATTCAACCAACACATAGAACCTCAAAGAGTGCCCCAAAGTTCTACCGGAGAATCAAGATGAAAACATGTGCCAACCCCTATGCATAGGTTCATGGGTGGAACCCGCAAATTGATCACCAAAACATACATCAAGTGAATCACGTGATATCCCATTGTCACCACAGATACGCACGGCAAGACATACATCAAGTGTTCTCAAGTCATTAAAGACTCAATCCGATAAGATTACTTCAAAGGGAAAACTCAATCCATTACAAGAGAGTAGAGGGGGAGAAGCAACATAAGATCCAACTATAATAGCAAAGCTCGTGATACATCAAGATCGTGCCAAATCAAGAACACGAGAGAGAGAGAGAGATCAAACACATAGCTACTGGTACATACACTCAGCCCCGAGGGTGAACTACTCCCTCCTCGTCATGGAGAGCATCGGGATGATGAAGATGGCCACCGGTGAGGGTTCCCCCTCAGGTACGGTGCCGGAACAGGGTCCCAATTGGTTTTTGGTGGCTACAGAGGCTTGCGGCGGTGGAACTCCCGATCTATTCTGTTCTCTGAAGTTTTTAGGGTATATGGATATATATAGGAGGAAGAAGTACGTCAGGGGAGCCACGAGGGGCCCACGAGGGTGGAGGGCGCGCCCCCCTGCCTCGTGGCTCCCTCGTTTCTTTCCTGACGTGCACTCCAAGTCTATCGGGTAGCTTTCCTTCCAAAAATAACTTCTCCAGAAGGTTTCATTCCGTTTCGACTCCGTTTGATATTCCTTTTCTTCGAAACACTGAAACAAGGGAAAAACAGGAACTGGCACTGGGCTCTGGGTCAATAGGTTAGTCCCAAAAATAATATAAAAGTGCATAATGAAGCCCATAAACATCCAAAACAGATAATATAATAGCATGGAACAATCAAAAATTATAGATACGTTGGAGACGTATCAGCGGCCGATCTGATCGTGAAGACAATTCTGCACACAGCGCTGATAAGTCGCCTGGGCACTCTTGAGCCCAAAAGGCATAGACACATAACAGAAGGCTCCAAAGGGAGTTATGAAAGCTGTCTTCTCCTGTCCCTTAACCGCCATTTTGATCTGATGGTAGCCAGAATAAGCATCCAGAAAACTCAAACGCTCGCAACCCGCCGTAGCATCAATGATCTGATCAATACGAGGGAGGGCGAAAGGATCCGCTGGACAAGCCTTGTTTAAAGTGTAGTCCACACACATACACAAAGTCCCGTTCTTCTTAAGTACCAGCACCGGATTAGCCAACCACTCAGGATGAAACACTTCAATGATAAACCCAGCCGCCAAGAGCCTGGCTACCTCCTCACCAATAGCCTTGCGTCTTTCTTCATTGAACCGGCGAAGAAATTGCTTGACCGGTTTAAACTTTGGATCAACATTAAGTGTGTGCTCAGCGAGTTCCCTCGGTACACCTGGCATGTCAGAAGGCTTCCACGCAAAGATGTCCCGGTTCTCACGGATGAACTCGATGAGCGCGCTTTCCTATTTCGGATCCAGGTTAGTGCTGATGCTAAACTGCTGGGATGAATCACCAGGAACAAAATCAACCAGCTTAGTCTCATCAGCCGACTTAAACTTCAAGGCCGTATCATGCTCTGTAGTTGGCTTCTTCAAGGAGGTCATATCTGCCGGATCAACATTGTCCTTGTAAAACTTCAACTCCTCTGTTGCACAAACCGACTCAGCGTAAGCCGCATCACCTTCTTCACATTCCAAGGCAATCTTACGGCTCCCATGTACCGTGATGGTCCCCTTATGACCCGATATTTTGAGGTGCAGACAGACATAGTAGGGCCTTGCCATGAACTTAGCATAAGCCAGCCGCCCAAACAGGGCATGATACGGGCTCTTGATTTTCACCACTTCAAAGGTCAATATCTCTGATCTTGAATCATGCTCATCAGCAAAAGCAACCTCCAGAGCTATCTTACCCACTGGATACGCCGATTTACCAGGCACCACACCATGGAAAACAGTGTTGGACGGTCTAAGATTTTTATATGTTAACCCCATGCGATGGAAAGATTCATAATAAAGTATATTGATACTACTCCCTCCATCCATGAGTACCTTGGTGAACTTATAACCCCCAATCTGAGGTGCCGCCACCAACACCAGATGACCCGGATTATCAACCCGAGGTGGATGATCCTCTCGACTCCACACAATGGGCTGTTTAGACCAGCGTAAGTAACGGGGCACCGCCGGTTCAACGGAGTTCACTGCCTTTTTATGAAGCTTCTGATCGCGTTTACACAGGCTAGTGGTGAAGACATGGTACTGCCCACTGTTCAACTGCTTCGGGTTCCTCTGGTAACCCGACTGCTGCTGCTGCTGTTGATTCCCCTGATGATTATAACCACCTTGGTTGCCTTGATTGCCTTGACTGCCATGACTGCTTTGATTACCATGAAATCCTGAACCGGAACTGCTTCCACCATAACCCGGCCCATGAGACCCGGGGCCTGAACCACCGGCCGGTCCATGATCATTCCAGAAAAAATATGAATTTTTGAACTCCCGCATAATATAACAATCCTTCCAGAGGTGTGTGGCCGGCTTGTCCCGCGATCCGTGCTTTGGGCAGGGCTGGTTCAATAGGTAATTCAGGCGCTCCGGATTGGGACTTGGTTCTCCTCCACGCGGGGGCGGTTTACCCTTACGACGCCGACCATTACCCTGCGCATTGGTATTAGCCACAAAATCTGAACTGTTATCCGCCTTACGCTTACCGTTGTTTCCATGACCCGCCGGGTTATGCTGCTGCCCTTTGGTGCTGCCGCCCTTCTTTCCCTTTCCTGTCTTGTCATCATCAGATTCAGGGTCCTTGGTACTATCGGAGTCGGCATACTTCACCAAGGCTGCCATAAGAGTCCCCATGTCATTGCAGTGACGTTTGAGCCGCCCCAACTTCAACTTCAGAGGTGTAAACCGGCAATTGCCTTCCAACGTTAAAACTGCTGTATCGGCGTTGATGCGATCTGATGAATGCAAAATTTCCGAAACCCGGCGCACCCAATGGGTTGTTGATTCTCCTTCCTCCTGGACATAGGCAGCTAAGTCCACAATTGACATGGTTTGCTTGCACGTGTCTTTGAAATTCTGAATAAACCAGGCTCTTAACTCGGCCCATGACCCGATGGAGTTAACTGGCAAGTTCTTCAGCCAAGTGCGAGCCGTCCCTTCCAACATCAAGGTGAAGTATTTAGCACATGCCGCATCATCTACGTCCAGCATCTCCATTGCCATCTCATAACTTTCAAACCATGCCTCGGGGGATAAATCGGCAGTGTAATTCGGCACTTTACGTGGGCCCTTGAAGTCCTTGGGCAGTCGTACATTGCGTAACGCTGGGACGAGACATGGCACCCCCAAAGAACTGGAGGTCACCCCTAGTTCCACCGAAGTTGTTGGACGAACCGGAGTAAGCTGACGGGCCGCGTTTTGTGCTGCTAACTCAGCCTCCCGACGTGCCCTGGCACGGTCCACCACATCCTGAGCATCAACATCGCCACCCGCCGGGTTATGGCCTGGAGGCGGATTACGGTTCCGCGCACTGCTAGACACAGCCGGTTCATCAATATGCCTGCTATAGCTCCGACTTGGGCGGGGGGTGGAATGAATCCTCTCGCGACTGTACGAATAAGCCTGCTGCTGAGTCAAAGCTGTCAGAATGAGCTCCCTAGCTCGTCGCGTCTCCACCGCTACAAGGGTCTCACCATCGACTGGGAGGGCTGCCAATCGTGAAGCGGCCGCGACTATGTTATCCAAGGGGTTGGAGTAATGACCCGGAGGTGTGGGCACATGCTGGGATGGCATATTCTCGTGAGGCGGGTCCATTGTGCGTGGCTGAACCGGCGTCCCCGTTCCAGATCCCTCGACCCGGTTTACCACTGGCTGGTTGCTGGTTCCTGCCCCTGGCGTGTTGAAGAGATTCCTGGCTTCGTAAACCGGAGGCAGGTGAGATCTGTACCTCCTCCTCATGACATCATTCGATGCGTTTTGATCCAACATAAGCCGATAAGCCCGTGTGTCTAACTCGGCCTGCTTCGCCGTCATCCTGGCGTTTTTGGCAGCCAGGTCCGCTTTGGCTTGGGCTATTTGATCCTTTACCTTTGCCACCTCCGCGTTGTGTCGCTCCTGATCCGCCGGGTTGACCTCAGCGGCTAGCAGCGCTGCCAAGGTGTCAAATAAACCGGACAAAGCCTGAGCCGGTGGTGGTGCGGGGCCTCCTGCCCCAGCTCCCGTCGCCGGCATTGAACCGGAGATCATAGCCGTGGTGGTCGAAGATTGTGGCGCTGACTGTGTACCGGCCATGAAGATCGCAACTCGGCTTGGCGGATCAAAGGGGTCCGGAATACTGTCGCCATCGGAATAGCCCCCAAACCAGCCATCCAGAAGCTGGTACAATGACTCGGTTTCTCCAGTAGATGACTCGTCCCCGGAGTAAACGACGGTTTCGCCATCATACTCCGATCTATCCTCAGATTCCACTCCGTGGATGACTCTCACGAAGGCACGCTTCATGGCAGGCTGAACCCGGGCAGGTCTCGCACGCTGAGCCGTCTCGACGATGTCAGTGCAGATGTCCGGCTCAGGGCCCGGATCGCCGATCTTGCCAATGAAAACGTGGATGCCGCCGAAGGGGACCCGTACCCGTACTCGATTGAGCCGGCCTCGGGGCCCCAGCCTGCGTCGTCGATATAGAGCTTGCCGCGACGACTCTTGGTCATCCGGCCCACAGCGTATCCCTTGAGCCCTTCGAAGCTGCCCTCTAAGAACTTGAAACCATCGTGCGATAGCCCCACGGTGGGCGCCAACTATCGTGGTTTTGTCACGGCAGATGTCCTAGTGAAAGGACTTAGTCGTGGAGCCATTGCGACGGGTTAGCTTAAAGGGGTTAAAGCGGACAAAGGACGCAGAGAGTTTATACGGGTTCGGCCGCTTGCGGTGAAGGTAAAAGCCTAATCCAGTTGTTGTGAAATTGCTAGAGTTTCGATGACCAGGGAGCGAGTTTGCTATTCCTGGCTCTCGAGTTGTTGTTTGTTGTCCCTAAACCTCCGCCCGATCGTCCCCTTATATACATGGGTTGACGCCCGTCGGTTTACAGGATCCCGGGGCCGGCTCATAAACGTGTCCGGCTCGGTCTCTACTCTTTCTATCTTACAACACGAGTTTACATATAAATGTCGGTTTATGTCTACAGGCTTTAATCCGCCTTTGGGACCTGGGCCTTCATAAAGCGCCACCATCTTTGTCTTCATGGGCTTCAATAATAACTCATTATGGGGATAACCCGGCCTCTCCTGGCCGGTTTATACCCAGTAGTAATATCCCCAACATTGGGGATATAACTACTGGGTATGAACTGCCCAGGAGGGGTCGGGTCATACCACTGGCGACTTATCAATGAAGATGGCGGTTCATACAAGCCCGTTGACGACCCAAGACCCAGAGGCGACTTGAGGCCCAAGGGGATGAACCGCCACATGAATAACTTGTATTGTAAGGCAAGATTAGTTAGTCACCGAGCCGGACACGTTGTATATGAGCCGGCCGGGACTCTGTAAGCCGTCGAGTGTCAACCTATGTATATAAAGGGACGATCCGTCGGCGGGTTAAGGACGAGAAAGAACAGATCGAGAACTAGGTCAAGCGTATTTGCTCCATGGTAATTGAAACCCAAGCAATACAACCCCAAATTGGAGTAGGCCTTTACCTTCACCGC
Organism: Triticum aestivum; assembly: GCF_018294505.1. Lineage (NCBI taxonomy): Eukaryota > Viridiplantae > Streptophyta > Magnoliopsida > Poales > Poaceae > Triticum > Triticum aestivum. The sequence goes on along the minus strand of NC_057811.1, from coordinate 130,361,566 downwards.
AAGGGGCCGAACCAGTATAAACTCTCTATGTCCTTTGTCCCGATTAACCACTTTAAGCTGACCTAGTTGCGATGGCTCCAGGACTAAGTCCCTCTGCTAGGACATCTGCTGTGTCAAGTCCACGACAGGACCAATAAACCAGGACGGAGGTAGTAGTTATGGGATTACTAATCTAGAAGCCTAAAAGAACTGGCCCGTGATACTCCTAACTCAAGTTGAATTTCAATTGCACGACACAACTTGTTAGGCAAAAAATTCGATACAGGGTGTAGGAAGCGGTTTGGGAATTTGCATGCCTTTCTGACCAATGAGATACTCCGTACAAAGTACGATAGAGAAATAGCCATAGAGAAGGAAGCTAAAAGTAAACAATCAAACAAGCATTTTTGCATTTGTTTTGCATTGAATCATTTCACAAGCTTGACTAGTGCTGTTTTTCTACTATTACAAAAACCGCATCGTAATGTTAAAACGTGCATTCGCACGTACATAAGTAATAGTAGTAGCACAGTCCGCAAGCATATATAGAGAGAGACGTGTAGTGCGATAGTATATAGTAAAGTTTGTGCTATATGCACGTACTTACAAAATGAGTATGGATACACAAGGTTTCCAAACTTTTCCTTTTACATACTTAATTAAGGACGCTAATAATTCATGAACGTTCGGGATTTATCATTTGCGTCCCAAAACTAATGAGATCGCCTTATGAAACTAAATTATTACAAATAAAAGCCACGGCACTCGTACGAGCGCTTGCGGTGCGCCACGAGTGCCCTGGTGCGCGGCCGTTTCCTAGCGCGCCGACACAACGCCTCTTCCTCAGCCTCGCCACTCGTGAGTGCTGATTGGCGGCTTGCCGGCGGGCGAGTGCGATCTCGCCGGTGTGGTGATCCGGCGCCAACAGGTACTCCTCCTTGCTGGAAGCGTGCACCCGGTCCACGTACCGCCAAGCGTAGATGAGGCGCTTGGGCCCAACTGCACTCAGGGCTTTGGCACGGGCGTCCTCCGCCACCCTCATGGCCCTCGCATGAGCCTTTTGCCAAAGAGCCAATTGCCTGACTCTCTCGGACGCGACATAGGCCTGCCAGGCAGCATGCCTCGTGGCGCGCTCCTCTTCCTCGGCCTTCTTCTCCGTCTCTATTTTGGCGCGCTATGCCGGGGGCAAAGCCTCCCACAAGGCGACATCCATTTATCTCCAAAGCTCCTCGATGCTAGGGGGCCCAGCGGGCGGCGCGGCGTTCTCCTCGTAGCGGGGAGCCGACGCATCCTCCGACACGTGTGCTGGCGAGACAAGGAACACCGACGCGTCCACCTCAACGCATCGTGGCGAGGAGCGGAACGCCGACGCGTCCTCCTCGACTAGTGGCAGCGAGGAACGGAACGGTGACGCATAACCGTCCACTCGGTGCAGCGAGGGGTGCCTAGGGCTTGGGAGGGGCGATGCCATGGTGGTTGATGCGATGAACGTGAGCGTTCTTCCGAATGCCATGGGAGGCGCAGTATTTATAGCGAGCAATGGCACACCTACCTAAGATATGGATTGAGCTTCAGTGAGTTAACTACAGGTGCAGTTGCGTCAATTACATGTGGGCCAGATGCTTGTTGGGCGCACATGTCAGTGACCCAATGCACCTGCAGTTAAGTAACTAAAGCAGTGTCCCGTAAGATATGTTGCGTGATTAACGTAACAGCTACGTGGGCATATTTGTTGGAGTAAATTACGGGGGAGGGAAGGGATGGAAATATTGCCGGTCACAATGGATTGGACGGGCGCGGGGGGAGGAGAATCATGCATGCAGATTTTTTCCACATGGGGTGGAGTGGTGGGATTGCCGGAGGGAGAAGGAGAGTCAAGCAGGCGTTCAGATTTCAAGGTGCACTAACTTATTGCATGCGATGATTAAGGCTAGCCATAGTGGTGGTAATGTGGTATCTTACTAGCTAGTATCATGCACAGGGGAATAGCAAACATGCTGATGTGGCAAAGAATTAAAGAAGAGAGGGGGGTTAGAGTAACATAGGTAGATACCGTATCATGTTAAATACTATGCTACGCTGTGTCATGCATGGCACTATAAAGGTAGTCCCGTATGATACACTAGTATCATGCACATGATACTAGTATATGATACTTTCTACTATGAGTAGCCTAAAGAGAATATTAACTAATCTCTACACTCTACTCTTATAAAAAGCAGAGTTGGTGATGATGGTGTGCCTGCCATCCTGCAATATAGGTCGCCCGACCTATATCTAACGGATAGGAAGGAAACTATGACAATTTACTCGCACTCCTCTCCACATTTGCAGATAAGGCCTTCCCTCGTTCGCCCTTTTCTCCCACAAGATCTTGATGTTTCATACAATGCACGGGCATCTTGCTAGTGCATGTAAAAATCTTTGTCATTTACTAGTGTTCATGCATGCATGCAATGCGATAGTGCATTGGTAAACACATTTTTTGTGAAGAACAAGAGCATTAATGGAGTACTTTTGTAGACTACAAAAACTATTCCACCGCCTCTATCTTGGTAAGAGTAGGTGAAATTTTTTAATCGAGCCCTTTAAACTAGAAGGGAGGTAGTAGTACCCTAATAGCTAACCTTGTTGTGATGACTAGATAGGACATGGCACGCACCTGGACGGAGGAACTAGTCTGCATTGTGCATATAAGTTTTGTCTGAAGTCAATGTACCTCTACTTTGACCAAACTTATAGAAAAACGTATCAACATTCACAATGTCAAATCAATATTTTTATACTCATTATAAAACGGGTTTCATAAAATATATATTTCGTATTGTAGATATTGATATTTTTAGTATAAATTTGGTCAAAAACTTTGCAAACTTTGACTTGACACAAATCTTACACGAAGTAAAAAGGACTAGAGGGAGTATCATGCATGCAGAGTAGGCAAAACAAATTTTCTCATTTATAGCCGTTTCGAGTCTCAAAGGGCGCGACCACGCGAGGGAGGCGAAGGTCGTGGGAGGCGCGACGGTTGACGGAATTAAGTGAAGTTACATCCACGCGCCGGCATAGCGTGTGTAACGCCCCGAGACCGACGCTCCAGACGGCTTCCATGTTTTTCGTCGTTGTCATGTGTTTCGTTTGTTTGTTGCATTCATCATGTCATCATTTGCATTGCATCGGCACTCGTTGCCATCATTGTTTTTAAAACTTGCATCCGCTTGTAATTGTCGCTTCTTCCGTGTCTCGGTTTACCTTCTCTCAGATCAACCGGACCGCTCTCTTCTCTCTCTTTTCTGAGCTCATCAAATCCTTGCCTTCGTTGACCGTTCCGAGACCAACCGGGTTTTTCGAGTCCCTCTTGTCTGGCCGCTTAATCTTTCTCCACGGTGCATAGACCCCTCGCGTGCGCGTCCGAAACTAACCCGAACCCGACCCGCTCAGTCATCACCATTGGGTCCGGATCAACCCCAAACGTCCCTAAAAACATCTCCGTTTTCTTGTTTGGACTCTCTACCTATTTATTTCTCGATCATCCGATTGCGATCGGAGGGATGAGGGAACACCTACCAAAAATCAACCTACTATATAAACAGCCTAACCCTAGTCCAATCCATCCATCCCATCTCCGCCACCAGCCGACCAACTCCCTTCTTCCTCGGGATACTTCCAGATCCCCTTCTCCTCGGTTTCCTCCTCCACCCAATCCCGAAGGCACCGCGGTCTCCTCTGCTTCCCTCGTCCTCGCTCGATCCCAGGAGCAGCCACCACCTCGTCGTTCCCTGCCTCGGCCTCCTCTGCTTCTCCTCGCGCCCGTGGATCCCCTTGCCTTGCTTGAGCTTGCTGGGGAGCAAAGCACCACGGAGCCCGATTTCCCACGCCCCTCTCGATCCAGGAGCCCGAGCTCCCCAGTCTGAACCCGACGTCTTCGACCGACCTTGTCAGAGACCAGCGCCCCGCTACCTTCTTCTTCCAGTTCCATCCAGAGGAGAGGAGCTCCTCCATGCCCCACCCCGCCCCATGGACCTGCGCCACTGCCAGACCCCGGCCCCGTGCCCGACGCTGACCCGTGCCATCGTCGTTGACCACCAGATGAGCCTCGCGCCCATCTCTTCTCTTCTCCCTCCTTCCATTCTTCTCACCCTCCCTCACATCTCTCTCTCTGTGTCTGCTCGTACAGGGAGCTCCGACGCCTCGAAGCTGCAGCGCGCCGACTAGGTCGTCCGCGACCTGTGCCTCACCTCGTCCCGATCGGGAGAACCCGGACGCCAAGATCTTGCCGCCCCGGATCTCCTCCGCCCTTGCTGTTCCCTGCGCCAAGTCCCCTCATCGCTCCCGTCCATGCTGCTTCGTCCATGCAAGGTGAACGAGCGCACGAGTAGCGCTCGTGCCCGTTGACCCATCGTCTCGCGCGCGTGGCCTCTTCGCCTTGGGCCGCTTCTACTGCACCGCGTCAAGGCCCAGCTTCTGCTCCAAGCCCAGCCGCTCTGCTTCCCTGCCAGCCCTTTGGCCCAATGTGAGCAGCCGCCTAAGATCCATCCCCCTGTGCACTAACGGGCCAGCTAGTTTCAGCCTGTTCTGTTTTTTTCCTGCTGCTGCGATTTTAGCATTATCCGGAGAACTGCAGTTTTACAGAGAAACCCTTATGTTCATGCATTTAATATCTCACAAACCGTGCATCGTATTAAAATGTTTTAAATATGTAAAATGCTTAGAATTTCATCTAGTTTCATAATATGCTACTTTCATCCATGTTAAAAATGTTTAAACTTGTTGTTTGTTTAAATTTGTATAAATGCCATGTTAAAATGATTTATTTCATAACTAAATAACCGTAGCTCCAAATTTAATAAACTTTATATGTAAATGGGGTAGAAAAATGCATAGTTTAACATGGTGGCATTACTTTGCATGTTTAACAACCCAAAAATATGATTTAGGGCAGAACAGTACCAAATCCAAAATATGCAGATGAGGATTTTCCGGAATTGTTATTTGTTGTTCCGGCCTCATTTAAACTTGCCTAAATAGTTAGTTTACTTATGCTTCACCTCTTGCCATGTTAATCAACATTTAATATTGTTGGGTACATAAACGAGAGAGAACTAAATATTTGATGTGGTGTTTCGTTAATATGCAACTCGTTGCATATTGAGCTCCGCTTAATTTGTAGTATTGTTTGTGCACTTTGCCATCCCATGCCACATTAAACCGGACATGCATCATACTTGATTGTGCATCATGCCATGTTCATGTGACGGTTGTTTACTATGTTGTTTGTTTCTTTCCGGGTTGCTTCTCTCGTTAGCTTCGGTTTCGTTCCGGAGTTGTGAGGATTCGTTCGACTACATCTGTTTGTCTTCTTCATGGACCCGTTCTTCTTCCTTGCGGGATCTGAGGCAAGATGACCATACCCTCAAAATCACTTCTATCTTTGCTTGCTAGTTGTTTCGCTCTATTGCTATGTCGCGCTACCTACCACTTGATATATCATGCCTCCCATATTGCCATGTCAAGCCTCTACCCATCCTTTCCCAGCAAACCGTTGTTTGGCTATGTTACCGCTTTTGCTCAGCCCCTCTTATAGCGTTGTTAGTTGCAGGGGAAGTTGAAGATTACTCCATGTTGGAACATGTTTATGTTGGGATATCACAATATCTCTTATTTAATTAATGCATCTATATACTTGGTAAAGGGTGGAAGGCTCGGCCTTATGCCTGGTGTTTTGTTCCACTCTTGCCGCCCTAGTTTCCGTCATACCGGTGTTATGTTCCTTGATTTTGCGTTCCTTACGTGGTTGGGCGATTTATGGGACCCCCTTGACAGTTCGCTTTGAATAAAACTCTTCCAGCAAGGCCCAACCTTGGTTTTAACATTTGCCACCTAAGCCTTTTTCCCTTGGGTTTTGCAGACTCAAGGGTCATCTTTATTTTAATCCCCCCCCCCCCGGGGCCAGTGCTCCTTCCAGTGTTGGTCCGAACCGAGCAACCCGCGGGGCCACCTCGGGGCAACTTGAGGACTGGTTTTACTCGTAGCTTGACTTATCCGGTGTGCCCTGAGAACGAGATATGTGCAGCTCCTATCGGGATTTGTCGGCACATCGGGCGGCTTTGCTGGTCTGGTTTTACCATTGTTGTATGTCTTGTAAACCGGGATTCCGAGACTGATCGGGTCTTCCCGGGAGAAGGAATATCCTTCGTTGACCGTGAGAGCTTATAATGGGCTAAGTTGGGACACCCCTGCAGGGTATTATCTTTCGAAAGCCATGCCCGCGGTTATGTGGCAGATGGGAATTTGTTAATGTCCGGTTGTAGAGAACTTCACACTTGACTTAATTAAAACGCATCAACCGCGTGTGTAACCGTGATGGTCTCTTTTCGGCGGAGTCCGGGAAGTGAACACGGTTTGTGGGTTATGTTTGACGTAAGTAGGTGTTCAGGATCACTTCTTGATCATTACTAGTTGACGACCGTTCCGTTGCTTCTCTTCTCGCTCTTATTTGCGTATGTTAGCCACCATACATGCTTAGTGCTTGCTGCAGCTCCACCTCACTACCTTCTCCTACCCATAAGCTTAAATAGTCTTGATCTCGCGGGTGTGAGATTGCTGAGTCCTCGTGACTCACCAGATACTTCCAAACAGTTGCAGGTGCCGATGATACCAGTGCAGGCGATGCTACCCAGCTCAAGTGAGAGCTCGATGAAGAACTTGGTCGTTACTATGTTTCGTTTCCTGATGATCAGTAGTGGAGCCCAGTTGGGACGATCAGGGATCTAGCATTTGGGGTTATCTTCTTTTTATTTGGATTTGACTGTAGTCGGTCTATGTGTGTATCTTGAATGATGTATGAATTTATTATGTATTGTGTGAAGTGGCGATTGTAAGCCAACTCTCTTTATCCCATTCTTGTTCATTACATGGGATTGTGTGAAGATGACCCTTCTTGCGACAAAACCTACAATGCGGTTATGCCTCTAAGTCGTGCCTCGACACATGAGAGATATAGCCGCATCGTGGGCGTTACAAGTTGGTAATCAGAGCCATCCCCGACTTAGGAGCCCCCTGCTTGATCGAATCGCTGGCGTTGTTGAGTCTAGAACAAAATGTTTTGAGTCTTAGGATTATATATATCGGAGAGTAGGATTCTTTTTACTCCTCAGTCCCTTCGTCGCTCTGGTGAGGCCTCCTGACGTAGAAGTTTTGGCTTTCCTCTCCCCAAATTTCACAAAAAAAATTAGGATCACGCGGGTATCTTGGAATCGTTCCGATGGTTTTGTGACGAGAACATTGTTCTTGGTGCCTCCTGACATTTAGGGGTTGTGGCAGTGTCCCGGGGAGTTGAGCTCTGAGGTGTTGTCGTCACAATTTTATCGTTGCAGTTCTGGAATACCTGAGTTTTTTCCGCCGACATCGAAAATCTCTTTTATGCAGTTGTTGTTGAGATCACCTCGACGCCACCCAGTACTGGGGCGGGAGTTCGGGAGTATTGCCATAACTCGTATAACAGATGCTTTTCGAAGGTTGAGGTACACGATTTCCGGAGTTTTCTTGGTTATGTGTTGACGGATGGATATAGCTAGATCTAGGGATTGTTAGTTTGGGTGAGATATATTGCGTCCCCTGTATCCCCAACACCAGATTGCATAACCAGAAAGTTTTGGGAGTTTTATAGGTGGGAATTCAAGTAGCTCCTAGGATATCTTTTCGATGGATGTATGATTTGAGATTGGGGTCCAACGTCTAGTGGTTCGCTTTTCATGGTCGATTTACAGTGGTCGCGAGACGTCTTAAAGAATCCTTGGCTATGCTGATTCGGGGACGTCTTGTTTTTCATTCGTGACGTCCGCTGTACGTCGTGCCCGTGGGGCCTCATCACGAACACTTTGGGCGAAATCTCTATCATATGTTTGTTTCCGGCTTATTCTGCGAGCCAATCCTTTGTTTTGTTTTAAGTTGTGGTATTCGAGTTGCTTCATTGTCAGGTGTTGATTCCCTACCTTTTCTAAGTGGTGTTCTCATATTCCTATGTGGATACTAATCCTTCTTGATCATCGAGATTGCCATCTTAATTCTATTTCCAACCGGTGCGTTTCTCTTCGAGATGATCCCATCATTCTCCCCATCCGGAAGATCAATTATAAGTTTTCTCAACGTTGTTTGTTCCATATGCCCCAAGTTGCCTTTGTTATTCCCGCCCTCCCACCATCTTTCTTCAAGGACTCAGATTTCTAATCAGGTATCCATCTTATTGATGGGAAGTCTCTCCATTATTTTCTGTCAATGTTCTTATCCGGTGATTTCCCATGAAGATGCTCAACAGTTTCAAGTTCATCATCCTTCGTTGTTGTTTCTTCTCCGGTGGATCCAATTCAAGCTTACAGTGTTGATCATATTCCTTTCCTCGTTTCAAATGTTTTCTCATGCCGGTGCACCTATTAATCATCCATTTTTCGCCATTCATTTGTATCCGGAGCGCTGAAGATATCTCAGAAAATTCAAGCTTCCATTCTTAATCCGTTCAAACTATTTTGAGGTTGTTATCTCATTCAAGCCATTTAATTCAACCGCTGCAATCTCCCTTTCAAGTAATCGATCAACGATGTATCTTTTGAGTGGGCCCTAACCCACAGGTCTTTTCCCAGGATCTTACCTGACTCTTCTAATTCTTTTCGGAGTTATTCTCAAATTCATTGCAAAGCTTGACGTAAGAATGAATTATCATCAGTCAAATGTCTTTCTCCAAGATCTTTCAAATTCTTTCATCATTTCTATTATCCATTGTTCCGGAGTGTCTCAATAATTTTGGTGGTATTTCTCGTCGTCATTCTCGGATTTTGAAGACCGAAGAAGAGTTCCTCTTAAATCCTTACCCGTTCTTCCAAAGATTCGTAGTTCTAGCTTATGCCATCCTCTCATAATTGTTTTCGATTGTGAGAATTCTTTTTACCCATCCGGAGCATTTCATGAGTTGTTCCCATTTCTTTCCTCCGAAGGCCATCATGTCATAATTATTCATTCCAGCTTTCATCTCTCGTTCTCCAAATCTTACCGGTGAATCATTCAAGTATCCTCTAGTCAGCTCTTAATCTCTTCGTTCTCATGTATCTAAATACCCTCAAGTATATTCATTCGTTTTCCAATTCTTCCCGGTGAATTGTGCCTTTGTTACTTTCATTCTCAATTCTTACGGTGGTTCATTCAAGAATTCTCTTCCGTTGTTATCATATCAATTCATTCGTTCTTTCCAAATTCTCTTCCGTTGTTGCCGGTGGTCCGTTGAAGTCCTTCCCAAGTTTGCGCTATATCTATCTTAATCCCTTCTACGAGAATAAGTAGTATGCCAAATCCGTTGCTTGTCATCAATATAAATTGATGAAGGATACGCATAACATAATTCTTGTTCTTGTTTCATCCAAGTGATTAAGTCCTTCTTCCAGAGTTCATAGTGATATCAATTTCTCAGTTATATGTTGTTCATCTTTCTTTTCCGGAGTTCCAAGTTTTCCGCATTATCTCATCGCGAAGCTCCATCTAAATCATCGCAAGGCTTCACCTTGTGTTCTCAACTTCTCTTTTTTTATCATCCATTTATTACCGGAGATCTTCATAGAGGCTCTACATGGTGCTTCGTCAAGGATTCCTTTCATTCTTCAATTGTTCTTCAAGATTTCTCTCGGAGTCAAGATCCGTCAAGCTATACTCTAAAATAAACATGGTGCTCAACACATGTTTGTCTTGAGGAGTTCAAGCATTCTTCATCTCGCATTCCGAAGTGCAATTCTTTCTACCTTATCTTTTGAGGTGGTGCTATGTCATTCTTGATAATTTCCATTCATGTTTCATGATTCACAAGTTGTCCGGAATGACATATTTTAAACCCATAATTTTCAATTTGTTAATGAGATCCTTTGCAACCCATCAATCTCTTCATTGGAGTTATCTTGGGTTATATTTCACCTAAAGCTTTCTCTAAGGATTGTTGCTATTTATAGTGCTTATAAATGACCCAAGTTCTTCATTTATCCTCCCGGCGAAATAAGTTTCTCGTCTCCTTGTTCATATCAATCCAATCTATTGTTTTTCCGTTAGTGGCAGAATTTCACCTCAAGTTTTTGAGATGTTTTCCATAAGCCCACAACAAGCTTCTTCTTTTCGTTGTTGATTTTTTTTCCAACAACTTTGTTCAATCCTTCTTTTTTTAAGGATGCTTTTCAAATTCAATCGTGGTAGAAGATATCATTTTCTTATCAATTCTTTCCTTTCCAACGATCCAACTTCTATTCTTTCGTTCCGGAGGCATTGTGATGTTGCTCTGTTCACTCATCATCTCGAATTGTGAGGATCGTGTTCTTTTCTTACTTATCCATTTAACCAGAGTGTTGTGTCTATCATTCCTCTTTTAACCGGAGTCACATCCAAGTGCTTTCATTTTGCCAAGTTCATATTCTATCCCTTCCATTTTCCAACCGGAGCGTTATCGTAATTGATCATTATCGTTCCTTGTACATCTTGTTTCAACCGGAGTGCTTGCATGTACTTCTCGTCCACTGTTCTCGTCATTCATAGCTTTTCAAACTCCAAGGTTCACATGGTGTTCCTTGTTTCTCTTTTCTACCGGTGTGCTTTCATATTCCTTTTGATCCGTTAAGCTCTTGTTTCATATTCTTCAACCTACAAAGGTTCTCGCAATGTTCCTTGTTCCTCTTTGATAACGGAGTGTTTTCTATCTCGTTCATCTCCCTTGGATTCTCTCTTTTCGTTCGTTCAATCTCTCAAGGTTCGTGGTTTCACTCGTTTGTCAAAGAAGCAACTTAGCTTTACCTCTTCTCTTCCTCTTCCGCTTTTCTCCGGTGCCGTCCTTAGATCTCGGGACGAGATCCTCTTGTAGTGGTGGAGTGTTGTAACGCCCCGAGACCGACGCTCCAGACGGCTTCCATGTTTTTCGTCGTTGTCATGTGTTTCGTTTGTTTGTTGCATTCATCATGTCATCATTTGCATTGCATTGGCACTCGTTGCCATCATTGTTTTTAAAACTTGCATCCGCTCGTAGTTGCCGCTTCTTCCGTGTCTCGGTTGACCTTCTCTCAGATCAACCGGACCGCTCTCTTCTCTCTCTTTTCTGAGCTCATCAAATCCTTGCCTTCGTTGACCGTTCCGAGACCAACCGGGTTTTTCGAGTCCCTCTTGTCTGGCCACTTAATCTTTCTCCACGGTGCATAGACCCCTCGCGTGCGCGTCCGAAGCTAATCCGAACCCGACCCACTCAGTCATCACCATTAGGTCTGGATCAACCCCAAACGTCCCTAAAAACATCTACGTTTTCTTGTTTGGACTCTCTACCTATTTATTTCTCGATCGTCCGATTGCGATCAGAGGGATGAGGGAACACCTACCAAAAATCAACCTACTATATAAACAGCCTAACCCTAGTCCAATCCATCCATCCCGTCTCCGCCGCCAGCCGACCAACTCCCTTCTTCCTCGGGAACCTCCCAGATCCCCTTCTCCTCGGTTTCCTCCTCCACCCAATCCCGAAGGCACCGCGGTCTCCTCTGCTTCCCTCGTCCTCGCTCGATCCCAGGAGCAGCCACCACCTCGTCGTTCCCTGCCTCGGCCTCCTCTGCTTCTCCTCGCGCCCGTGGATCCCCTTGCCTCGCTTGAGCTCGCCGGGGAGCAAAGCACCACAGCGCCCGATTTCCCGCTCCCCTCTCGATCCAGGAGCCCGAGCTCCCCTGTCTGAACCCGACGTCTTCGACCGGCCTCGTCAGAGACCAGCGCCCCGCTGCCCTCTTCTTCCAGTTCCATCTGGAGGAGAGGAGCTCCTCCATGCCCCACCCCGCGCCATGGACCTGCGCGACTGCCGGACCCCGACCCCGTGCCCGACGCTGACCCGTGCCATCGTCGTTGACCACCAGATGAGCCTCGCGCCCATCTCTTCTCTTCTCCCTCCTTCCATTCTTCTCACTCTCCCTCACATCTCTCTCTCTCTCTCTGTCTGCTCGTACAGGGAGCTCCGACACCACGAAGCTGCAGCGCGCCGACTAGGTAGACCGCGACCTCTGCCTCACCTCGTCCCGATCGGGAGAACCCGGACGCCAAGATCTTGCCGCCCTGGATCTCCTCCGCCCTCGCTGTTCTCTGCGCCAAGTCCCCGCATCGCTCCCGTCCATGCTGCTTCGTCCACGCAAGGTGAACGAGCGCACGAGCAGCGCCCGTGCCCGTTGACCCGTCGTCTCGCGCGCGTGGCCTCTTCGCCTTGGGCCGCTTCTGCTGCACCGCGTCAAGGCCCAGCTTCTGCTCCAAGCCCAGCCGCTCTGCTTCCCCGCCAGCCCTTTGGCCCAATGTGAGCAGCCGCCTAAGATCCATCCCCCTGTGCACTAACGGGCCAGCTAGTTTCAGCCCGTTCTATTTTTTTCTTGCTGCTGCGATTTTAGCATTATCCGGAGAACTGCAGTTTTACAGAAAAACCCTTATGTTCATGCATTTAATATCTCACAAACCGTGCATCGGATTAAAATGTTTTAAATATGTAAAATGCTTAGAATTTCATCTAGTTTCATAATATGCTACTTTCATCCATGTTAAAAATGTTTAAACTTGCTGTTTGTTTAAATTTGTATAAATGCCATGGTAAAATGATTTATTTCATAACTAAATAACCGTAGCTCCAAATTTAATAAACTTTATATGTAGATGGGGTAGAAAAATGCATAGTTTAACATGGTGGCATTACTTTGCATGTTCAACAACCCAAAAATATGATTTAGGGCAGAACAGTACCAATTCCAAAATATGCAGATGAGGATTTTCCGGAATTGTTATTTGTTGTTCCGGCCTCATTTAAACTTGCCTAAATAGTTAGTTTACTTATGCTTCACCTCTTGCCATGTTAATCAACATTTAATATTGTTGGGTACATAAACGAGAGAGAACTAAATATTTGATGTGGTGTTTCGTTAATATACAACTCGTTGCATATTGAGCTCCGCTTAATTTGTAGTATTGTTTGTGCACTTTGCCATCCCATGCCACATTAAACCGGACATGCATCATACTTGATTGTGCATCATGCCATGTTCTTGTGATGGTTGTTTACTATGTTGTTTGTTTCTTTCCGGGTTGCTTCTCTCGTTAGCTTCGGTTTCGTTTCGGAGTTGTGAGGATTCGTTCGACTACATCCGTTTGTCTTCTTCATGGACCCGTTCTTCTTCCTTGCGGGATCTGAGGCAAGATGACCATACCCTCGAAATCACTTCTATATTTGCTTGCTAGTTGTTTCCCATATTGCTATGCCGCGCTACCTACCACTTGCTATATCATGCCTCCCATATTGCCATGTCAAGCCTCTACCCATCCTTTCCTAGCAAACCGTTGTTTGGCTATGTTACCGCTTTTGCTCAGCCCCTCTTATAGCGTTGTTAGTTGCAGGCGAAGTTGAAGATTGCTCCATGTTGATACATGTTTATGATGGGATATCACAATATCTCTTATTTAATTAATGCATCTATATACTTGGTAAAGGGTGGAAGGCTCGGCCTTATGCCTGGTGTTTTGTTCCACTCTTGCCGCCCTAGTTTCCGTCATACCGGTGTTATGTTCCTTGATTTTGCGTTCCTTACGCGGTTGGGTGATTTATGGGACCCCCTTGATAGTTCGCTTTGAATAAAACTCTTCCAGCAAGGCCCAACCTTGGTTTTAACATTTGCCACCTAAGCCTTTTTCCCTTGGGTTCTGCAGACTCAAGGGTCATCTTTATTTTAACCCCCCCTGGGGCCAGTGCTCCTTCGAGTGTTGGTCCGAACCGAGCAACCTGCGGGGCCACCTCGGGGCAACTTGAGGACTGGTTTTACTCGTATCTTGACTTATCCGGTGTGCCCTGAGAACGATATATGTGCAGCTCCTATCGGGATTTGTCGGCACATCGGGCGGCTTTGCTGGTCTGGTTTTACCATTGTCGAAATGTCTTGTAAACCGGGATTCCAAGACTGATCGGGTCTTCCCGGGAGAAGGATTATCCTTCGTTGACCGTGAGAGCTTATAATGGGCTAAGTTGGGGTACCCCTGCAGGGTATTATCTTTCGAAAGCCGTGCCCGCGGTTATGTGGCAGATGGGAATTTGTTAACGTCCGGTTGTAGAGAACTTGACACTTGACTTAATTAAAACGCATCAACCACGTGTGTAACCGTGGTGGTCTCTTTTCGGCGGAGTCCGGGAAGTGAACACGGTTTGTGGCTTATGTTTGATGTAAGTAGGAGTTCAGGATCACTTCTTGATCATTACTAGTTGACGACTGTTCCGTTGCTTCTCTTCTCGCTCTTATTTGCGTATGTTAGCCACCATACATGCTTAGTGCTTGCTGCAGCTCCACCTCACTACCTTCTCCTACCCATAAGCTTAAATAGTCTTGATCTCGCGGGTGTGAGATTGCTGAGTCCTCGTGACTCACCAGATACTTCCAAACAGTTGCAGGTGCCGATGAGACCAGTGCAGGCGATGCTACCCAGCTCAAGTGAGAGCTCGATGAAGAACTTGGTCATTACTATGTTTCGTTTCCTGGTGATCAGTAGTGGAGCCCAGTTGGGACGATCAGGGATCTAGCATTTGGGGTTATCTTCTTTTTATTTGGATTTGACCGTAGTCGGTCTATGTGTGTATCTTGAATGATGTATGAATTTATTTATGTATTGTGTGAAGTGGCGATTGTAAGCCAACTCTCTTTATCCCATTCTTGTTCATTACATGGGATTGTGTGAAGATGACCCTTCTTGCGACAAAACCTACAATGCGGTTATGCCTCTAAGTCGTGCCTCGACACGTGAGAGATATAGCCGCACCGTGGGCGTTACAGCGTGCGAACATGCAGAAGCTATACCGTCAGGGCTACGATATGGGTCTAGTAGACATGACATATAGTGGGTCCCGCATAGTACTCGATAACTCGTTGGGGCCATGCAGCCGTTTATCCACCGGGCAAGCCAACAACCCCACGCCGTTCGCACGCCCTACTCGTCCCCATCTTCTACCTTACAACAATTTGCTCCCAGTCGTCCTGTCCTTTCACATTACACCAGTTCAACTTCTCCTAACCCGCCTCCAAAATCCATGGCCTCCCAAATCTCCATGATCGCCGCTGAGTACCAGGTTAGAGGCATCACCGGTGATGATTTCATCATCATCTACACCCGTAGATCCACGACAGTGGAAACATTCCTTGCTTGCTTCCTATGCATGTTCAAAAGTACAAAGGATGAGTGGGTCGCTGGGCTAGATGTTGAGTACACCACAGTCCTGGAAAGCGAGAAGATCCTAAAGGAGGCAGAGAAGAAGAAGCCTGCCGTGATCCAGGTTTGCGTACATAACGTGTGCTTGGTCTACCACATATGCCATGCCGATGTTGAGCGCCAGGATTTTAAGACTTTCTCAAGGACGAAAGAGTGAATTTTGTTACTGTAGACTTTAGGAATGACAGGAGTGCCCTTGGTCGGATAGGCCTCGTTGTAGGCCAGCCCTTCGATCTCCAGAAGGAAAGCCTGGTGTCCTCCTCTCAGCCTTCAATGCTGACCCTGGCAGCAGCCATGATTGATCCTTCGTACACTCAACTGAAGAAACCTCACCACGAGTTTCATCATGAATGGGAGTCGAAGACAATAGATGAATATCACATCCTGTATGCTACAATGGACGCCTACCTTTGTTTAAATATCTACAAGGGTTGTATGAAGAAGCAGATCCCAGTGTCCGATTCAAGCAAAGAAGCGTCGGCGAAGAGGAAGAGGAAGAGGGACGAGGACAAAGTCGAGGACATGGACTCGGACTCCGAATAAGGTGGCAGTGCCGTCGCTCATGCTGGTTCTACTACAGTGTCAAGCGGACTAGTTGCTTATGTTTATGTTCTTTCTCGTTATTTGAACTCTTTAGTATGTACAGTAGTACTAATATGTCTTACTATTGTTCTTCTTGTAGTTGGTACTACTGCTCGTATCTTCGTGTTCCTACTTTACTTAATACAGTACATACTAGTAGTATAATTTGGGTTAGTCGATTTGTGAAAGAAGTTCAATAGAGCAAAGGAAGAAGACAGCACAGAAGCTACCCCAGTATCTATATTAGGGTGGCAGGGTGCCCATGGTCTATCTTATGAGTGTTGGATGTGGAATGCAGTTCGCCCTAAAAAATGGATTGTGCCCGGGTTAAACGGATGGCGAGAGCATGGCGGTGGCAGGCGGTTCAGGGGAGGGCAGGGCGGCGGCGGCTGACGGTTAGGTGTGTGGCGGGCTCGACTCGATGCCTGAGAGAGAAGACGAACAGTGCATCAATTTCGGAGGTTGAGGAAGTCCTTTTGGCCATCCGTGTTGCATCCAATGTCTCACAAGAGTCGACTGACCCAAATTGCTCCTTCAGATTGGAGGATCCACGTGGCATTCAAGGTCTCGAAGTAGATTCCGCGTCTGCACCCGGTTTGCGGGCTCGGCGCGGGCGCGACCGGCTTCCGCCGCGACAGCCACCATGCGCGCCTCCTCCTCGTGGGCGGAGATGACAATGACACGCTAGCTCCTCCTCGCCGGCGTGTTGGAGCTCGCGCTCGTCCTCCTCTTCGTATGCTGCGTGCATAGATGCGGCTCCACCAGTTGCTCGCGTGCTTGCCAGCGCGGCGGCATCGCGAGGAGGGACTGTAGACGACGTGAGCGGGTGAGCCTACGGCTTCATGGCACAGGGATGGTAGGGACACGGCGGTGATGTGCGAGAAATGGTTGGTGGAGCAGGCGGGCGTCGGCATGCGCAACGGCGGCGGTGGCAATATTGATGAGTGCGCGTATGGGAGCTTAGTTTAGTTTTATATAGGGTTGGTCAAACTTAAAAGAACACTGTATTACTACACGTAAACATTAGATTGAGGCAGCGCTTATATTAGTTACCACAACAATGATACGGAATCCTATGCAAGCGCGTGCACCGCGGCCGCGCGGTCGATTGAACAGTGTGTCACCGTGTCGCGCTCGAAGAACATCCACCGAACCTTTTTGTGTGTGTGAAAACAGTCCCCGAATATTACTCAACTTTTTTTCCTGGAAGAGTTCTTCACGCTACAATATTTCCATATATTTGAATTTAGCTTCAGTCCGTGTTTATTTGGATACTGATTTTGTGTGTGTGACTGAGAGAGAACGGGTGTATGTGTCCATATGTGTGTTGTGGCGGAAGGGCAATGTGGAGACGGTGTGCGTGTGATAGAGACATAGAGAGGTGTGAATGTGCAAATGATCATGCATGAGTGAGACATAGAGAGATGCCATACATTGTATATACATGAGAGAACGGTCTTCTATTTGTACTTGTGTGTGTGTGTGTGTGTGCGAGAGAGAGAGAGAGGAGCATCCGTAACACAACAACCATCTCTCTCGATTCATCCGTCCCTCGCACAATCGCATGTAACACATGCATCAACGCACACATTTTGACACCCTCACCCGACCCCTGCCCACCTCAAGGCCCGCACATCGCTCTCTATCACGCACGCACAATCTCTTTGTGAAAACCCTATTTAGCATGTAGCCTTCCGTCACATACACACACATTCTCTCCATAGGTTTAATTTCTGTCAATATCACACACACACACACACACACACACTGCATACACACTCCCCCTCCCGCGAGCACACAATTCATCCCCATCCAAGGTTATATGGCGACCACTCTCGCTTGTGCTTCTCTGCACCCCAGCATGCACACCACATCAATCTTCAAAGAGGGCATCGAGGAGATCGAAGACGGCGACCACACTACACTAGAGAATGCGGGGCCATTTGGAAGCAGGATGATGTGACGACGGCTGACTGACTCCTCCCCCCTCTCCCGCACAAAATTACCAATCCCTCTCTCTCCCACACAAAATTATCAATCCCTCAACCCACGAGATCCTTCCCCTCTCGTCCATGTTTTGCTAGCTCTCTCATCAAACCTGTTGTCTCTTCTCCTTCCACGTGTACAAAATCCGGATGCACACGCATCTCACGTATATTACATGTCTCCATCTTTCTCACAGACCTAACTTCTTCCTCTCTCTTTCTTTCTCTCTCTCTCTCATTTGGTTTGTCTCCTACTCTCTCGCCCACATACATACAATCTTTCCCACCCTATCTGCTCCATCTTCACAAGCTCTCTCTACACGTTTTATTCACACATTGGGATGTGTTCAAAATGTTGCTTTCATAATGGATCATGTAGAGTTATGGTTGGTTTTGTTGCATCCTACAAAGTAATAACTATGATATGCATTTAGATTTTCATTTGAATGGGATTATGTGAGTTTGAGCATATGGTGAAGTACTATAGACCTCGTATACATCTTGGAATTCAACAATGATTCTAACTATTGAATTGTATAAACCATTACATTCGAAGTCAGCAGCCTAATATATTTATTTCACGATTACAACAAAAGATTAATTCACTACAAACTAAGAAAACAAATGTGTACTCCCTCCGTTTTTATTTAAGTCCTCGTATTAGCATTGGTCAAAGTCAAGTTTTGTAAACTCTCACAAAGTTTATAACAAAAAATATTAACATATACAATAACAAATAAATACCATTAGATTCATTATTGAATGTATTTTAACATCATACATATTTGTTATGGTAAATGTTTATATTTTTCTATAAACTTGGTCAAACTTTAGGAAGTTTGACTTCGGCCAAACCTAATATGGAGAGTTAATAAAAACGGAGGGAGTACTAGTAGTTACTAGTACTACTAACTACTAGTACTACTCACTTGTTGCTTAGCCCAATCATCCAACACGCCACATGGGGAGTTCAGTGTCACAAAATTTTGAGGTCGGTGGGAAAATCTCCCACGACCCCGATTCGAGAAGTGCGAAGTTGCCATCATACCCTTCGGAACAGGCCTACGGAAGATGCTTGGTAGGGGGCTGTTTTGGTAACTTCAGGTTCACCCAACCCAGCCAACCCCACCCCGGCACTCAGAGTAGTACACCTGAATACTCCCCATTTTCTATCCCCACCGCAAAATAGACTTCTCCACCGCATCGCAACCTTCGTGCTCCTCCCCTTCTATATCAGCGCACTCGTCCACTGCAGCGCATCTGCCTCATCGACGACATCGTACGCCGCACTGGAGCCGGTCCACTGTCGTCGTCGTACACGGAGCCTCTTCCCCGACACCGTCTTCCACGGTCTCGGATCTGCTTCCCGGAAGTCGACGCCAAGCGCAAAAGCACCACCGTCATGGACAATGAACTGACTCCCGTTCCCGACCATGATGCACAGAGGCTGCCGCGACCATCGTACTCCTCGATTGGTAATGTGTGTATTGAATCTCTTAGCAGTAGATGTACAGTTCCAATTTTGTTCATACCTACCCATCGAATTTCCTGGTTGCAATTGTTGCCATAAAAGTAATTGGTTCTAGCCTCCATTTTCCAACAGAATATCACCTTGTAATTGTGTGTCGCTCCTGTATCGCGCTGTGCTTGGGTAGGTTCTTCATCTACAACCAGTAGTGTGGCAAATGATGGAAAGTTTTTTAGAACTAGCAAGATGCACATGCATTGCACGGAACATCAAGATGCATTTGTATGAGTAGTTTATCTTATGGGAGAAAAGGATGAATGAGGGAAGGCCTTATTTGCAAATGTGGAGAGGGGTGTGGGTATCTTTTTGCAAAATTTCCATAGTTTCCTTCCTATCCGTCGGATATAAATCGGACGGCCTATATTGCAGGATGGCAGGCACACCATCATCACCAACTCTGTTTTTTATAAGAGTAGAGATAAATATAAATATAAAATAAATATAAGAGTAGAGAAGAGAGTAGAGATAGCAGGGATGTCGGGAAAGGATCGCGCGTGCGCGGGAAAAAGCGGCCGGATGCGCGCTAGTTTTTGTGCGCGGCGTCCGGTGCGCTTTATAAAATCCAACGCCCTCCCACCGTTCCGTGCCTTGTCACCGCTCTCTCCCTGCTCTGTGCCTCGCCACCGCTCTCTCCCTGCTCTTTCTCGCCTCGCCGCTGCCGCGCCATCATGCCGTCGCGTCGCCGGGAAACTTAGGGGTATCGCGGCGTCCGCGCGCGCCCCACCGATGGCTTCTCCGCCGAGATCCGGTTCCGCGGGATGCGCCTCCGGTGGCCTCATTCAACATTGAACTTCCCCGACGTGCCGACGCGGGAGCGGGCGCAGGAGCTCGCGCCTCCGCCTCGGCTTATCACCGACGAGGATCGTTGAGATAACCGGAGGCGGGAACACCGTCTCGGCATCGCCGAGATGGATGAGGAAGCCATGGCGTTGTGGCGCTAACGCTTCCCGTAGGACATCATCAACGAGCGTGAGATCTACGCGCAAAGGAGGGTGGAGAGGGAGAAGAGGAGGGCGGAGCGAGCTGCCTATCGCGAGGACAAACCTACGCGGAAAGCGACTGCTCAATTCAACACGAAACTAGGAGCAGCATCGCCCTGGGACTCTAACGACGATCGGTATCGTGATGCCTACATTGAGACGTCGGAGGAGGACATCACCGAGGAGGAGTTGGACGACGAGGAGTACCTGAACTATCTATTTTTTATCTATCTATGCTATATCTATGCTGAGAACTATGTATGTCTCTACTCTCTACTCTCTATCTCTACTCTCTACTCTTATAAAAAACAGAGTTGGTGGTGATGGTGTGCCTGCATTCCTACAATATAGGCCGCCCGATTTATATCTGATGGATAGGAAGGAAACTATGGCAATTTTGCAAAAAGATACCCACGCCCCTCTCCATATTTGCAAATAAGGCCTTCCCTCGGTCATCCTTTTCTCTCACAAGATAAACTACTCATACAAACGCATCTTGATGTTACGTGCAACGCACGAGCATCTTGCTTGTATCTATCTATGACATTATCGACTCTGAGTCGAATGTGTATCGAGTCAGAGTAGATAGGAGAAAAAAATATAGCGCGTGTGCTAGAGCGGCACGCGCGCGTGCAATTTTTTGCAGCGGCCGCTGGAGCTAGCACTCTGGGCCCGCAAAAACTGGCTATTACAGTGATGTAAATGCTTTTTAATGCATCGCACATTGCGCTTCTGTTGGATATGCTCTAACATGGCAGATGAGTGCTTTAATGTTGCCCACAAGATGCATGAGTATTACTATATTTTTCTTGCCATGTTGAGATTTTAAAACCACGAGTGCGAACATGCGGAGGAGCAATGAAGACCAAACATGAGATATTGGGGACATCTTCAAGGAGTGTGGCAAGTTAAAGAGGAGCTGCACCGAACCTGTAGAATGAGCTTTGGTAAGTAACACCCTTTCAATTACTTTCGTTTAACCTCGTGTTCTTCGATGTGTATATGTTGTAGTTTGTGTTTCTCTTAGCCTCATGTTCTTTGATGTGTAATAAGAAGAGTCTTAATCGTCCTAATGCTTTCGTTTTTAGCTAGATGTAGGAAGTGGGTGTTCTCACCTTGGAGTTTGTTTTTATATTTTTCCTTTTGAATTCACTTCTCCGAGTCATGTTTATCTGGCTTCTACTAAATGGATCTGGGTTGCTCTGAGTATTGATCTAAAAAAGAAGTAACTTCATGTCAGGATGCAGTTCCTGCGAGGATGGAAGTATGGTCAACCTCGAGATCATGTTTCCAAAATGAGGCTGGATTACACACAAGGTGCCCATTCCCTAATGATGTTGGATTAGACACAAGGTGCAAATTCCCAAATGATGTTGGATTACACACAAGCCAGGTGGAGTTGTCAACTGTTCATGTCCTCGTAGCTCTAGTAAAGCCTGAAAGAAAGCATGCAGCAGCCCTTGACAATGTAGCTGAGTTCCTGAAGAAGCGAAAAGAGCAATCAGATGCTCTCTTCACCCAAGACAAAGAAGAGATGGAAGAAGCCAGAAAGAAGCTAGCAGAGGCAGAGCAAGCTAGGCGTCTCCTGCTATCTAGAACTGTTGTCAATACAAATTTTCCTTCATAATAGCTAGGTTCAAATGTTTATCCAGTCAACATCCCTGTTGTGATGTCCGTGCATCTACTGATGTGGCACAAAATAAAAAAATTCGGGTCATGTAATAACATCAATTACTTTCCAAACAATAACAGACGAAGCATTGGACATGGTATAGTTCATGCACAAGCCCAACATTCCAAGTTCAACTTCCATTTCAAACTCATGTTCACAGATATCTGCACATTTATAGATAATGTCCACAACCATGATACACTTCAAAGCCAAAAAAATGCGAGGAGAGTTATAAATAAAGAAAAACCTCTAGTTGCTACTACCAGTGCGAGCACAACAAGTCAAGACCATGTGTAATTAATTATATTTTGGTCATTTTTTGACTAATCGCGAATAACTTCTGGAAGCAGGTATAATTTCTAATGCCGGTCGCGGCTGGGGTCCATGATGTTTTGAGCCAAACCGGGCAACACACCAGGTGTCTATGCCGGTGAGCGATGGTCGTAGCATTCGTGGGTTCAGAGCAGTGGCGGCTCCTGTGGTCTACTATTCCTCGGTGTCGGTGACGGCCACAAACGTGTTGGCCAGCTCCGCCAGCATGCCACGGTTCTGCCAACGTTTGCGCCGGATGGCGCGGCCAACCACGGTGCACTGGACGCCATGGTCCCTCGTGTGCCGGCGTGCAGCAACTGGCCACTCCTCTGCGAGCAGGCTTGGAGCGTCGAGTTTATGCACCAGGGGCCAGCTTGGAGCAGCAGCTTGCTCCTCCACTTGCCCACCTGCTGCCTCGCCCATGGTACCGACGGCCTGGGGCGGGGAGGGAGGTGGGGCAGCGAGTTGCCTGGCTTGTCGGGGCACCCAACCGGCTTTTATGCCAGAGAAATCATCTTCCTGCTCACTGGATGCTATGGAGAGTGTGGAGAAAATGGTGCAATGAGGATATGGGGAGCAGCGGTGTGGTGTGGTTCTTGCCAGGCGCCTGGCCTTGTTTAAATAGCGAGCGGATGAGAGGAGGCAGGCGACGTTGTGTTCTAAAATGCCGGCACACACACGGATCCAATGGAGGCAGGCGGGGCAGTCTGAAGCCGGTTGCATGCAGCGAGGAGGCATGTTCAGCCTGGCCTGCAGCGAGTGGGGCCCTCTTGGCCGGCGCGCCGGTTCAATGCATGCGCTATGAGAGGTCGTGTCCGTGTTAGAGCAATCACCCCCTCCAGTCCTTTTTTGTTTGGGTATAACAAAATCTCATTTTCCATTCACATTTTACAAGTAAAATCCGTGGACAAACTTTGACCCAAAAAACGATGGAGACTGGTAAACCAGGACGGAGGTAGTCGTTATGAATTCCATTTTCGCTCCATACCTATCGTTCTAAAAACTACTCCTACTTAGTACTTATAACGCACCATTGAAAATCGGAACTCTTACCCCGCTAAAAAATGATATTTTAAACCTGGCTACTCGATCAGTGGCGACTGGCGAGCCACCGCCTCCAGGTCGTTCACCTGTGGTCCCGACCATCAACTCCTACGGATCAAATTATCACGCGGGCTGACTATTCCTACAAAGGTGCGCTCCAACACGTATCCGGTACCCGGGCATGCAGCAATCATGCACCTAGGGTTTTAGGGTTTATTTGTTTACGGTGCCTTTCCGTAACTCTCATGTGTGCGAGACAGCGAGAGACCGACTGTGTGCATCCGCCTCTTCTCTTCGTATATGTACTCCACCGTTTGTCTGGTGTCCAAAAAATTATACAGTAGTAATAACTAGCAATGTGCCAATGCGTTGCCACACGATCGAAGTAGAGTAATACATATTCACCGATTTGATAGAAAAAAGAGTCTAGTTTTGAAATATGTATATCACTAAAAATATGTTATGTTTCACTCAAAATATATTCCTTTGGCGGTTTTGATGAGACAAGGGAGGAATGTGGTTGGTTTAAAGATTCGAGAAGTGGTATATCTCTAATTTCTACTCTTATAAAAAATAGAGTTGGTGATGATGGTGTGCCTGCCATCCTGCAATATAGGCCGTACGATTTATATCTGATGGATAGGAAGGAAACTATGGCAATTCCGCAAAAAGATACCCACACCCCTCTCCACATTTGCCAATAAGGCCTTCCCTCGTTCATCTTTTCTCCACAAGATAAACTACTCATACAAATGCATCTTGATGTTCCGTGCAATGCATGCGCATCTTGCTAGTTGTTGCAAAAAGCCCATGTGTGTGTGTGATGTGTGTGTGAGAGAGAGGGAGAGAGGAGGAGGACGTAGTGTGTGTGTGACAAAGAAACAAAGAGTGTGTGTGCGAGAGGTATCAACTTAAAATGAGGTGATAGTGTGTGTGTGCACGGTCGAGAGGGTGTGTCTCAAGAAGAGACAAAAAATCTACATAGATACAAGGAGCGCGAGAGAGACATGTACGAGATAGTGAAAGCACGAGTGTGCAGGTGTATAAACCTATCTGGAGGCTAGTCGATCAATGTTTGTGAGAGAAATACGAGTTGGGGGTGCGAAAGCGAGAGTTTTGTGTGTGTGTGTGAGAGAGAGATGGTAGTCAGGAAGGGGAGTGGAAGCATGAGTTGTGTGTGAGAGAGAGAGAGAGGGGGGAGTTTGTCTGGTCGGTAAACAGATGAATAATGTCAGTTTTATAACTTGGATGGAGACGGAGAGGAGACCGCAACAAATGTTGTGTCTGCGGGAGAGAGTAATTTTAGTGGTATGAGTCATATCTAGAGAGATATAGGGTGTGTGAGAGAACCCTATAGAGAGAAGACAAAGTGAAATACGAGTGAGAGTGTGTGTGTGGCGGTGAAAAAGAAAGGTTAGGTACCTACTGATACTAGAGAACGGTAGAGACGTGAGAGATAATGAAAACCGTGTAATGTATAATGATAGGGAGAGTGTGACACTTCTCAAGGGAGACGTTGAGAGACCATGTTTGCGAAAATAGGAGAAACATGAAGTGAGCGTGCGGGTGAGCTGGAGAAAATAGAGTGATAGCTACATGAAGGAGCATGCGAGAGAGATGGGCGTGAAAGGAGATTCAAATATTTAGTTGCGTGTATAGAAAATGTCAACATAAAAAGGATTCAAATATTTGAATTCGAGATGATGATACATGTAATTCATACTCGAACCAAAATTGATCTATCAAACATGCATACTCATATGAATTCACGCGCATAATATGTAGATATTAATGATCCATACATTTTAGTAGAACATAATTTGGTTTAAATTTTTTGAAATCAACCTCATGATTTTGTGATCATTGTATTTGTAAATCATATTATATATATAAAGGAGCAGAATACTTTGTTGTGTTTTTGAAAGTATATAAAAAAATGATGTATATAGAATTTTATTCCAATCAAAAATGGATCCTGGCCGCACAAAAATAGAATACAAACTGGATTCGAATTGAGTTGGCACGGTAAACGTGCACTCTTGCTCTGCAAAAATTTGAATGAAGCGGGGAAAGTCACAGTAACCGCCCGAAACCAAAATCTGCAAGATGGAAATTACTGCCTATATCCCTGACACGCAAAGCCTATCGGCTTGATTCTATATGTTTCCATAGGGGTAGGTTTGTAATTTCACTCAAACATGACATAACCGCCTCTCACCCGGATTCATACACGGTGGGCGCCAAAACACAGTGTCTCCTCGGCCGAAATCGACTCCCTCCCCGATTCATACACGGTGGGCGCCAAACCAAACTCTTGTCGGCCAAAATTGTTGGGGAACGCAGTATTTCAATTTTTTTACCTACGATCACACAAGATCTATCTAGGAGATGCATAGTAACGAGCAGGGAGAGTGTGTCCACGTACCCTCGTAGACCGAAAGCGGAAGCATTTAGTAACGCGGTTGATGTAGTCGAACGTCTTCACGATCCAACCAATCCAAATACCGAACGTACGGCTCCTCCGTGTTCAGCACACGTTCAGCATGATGATGTCCCTCGAGCTCTTGATCCAGTTGAGGACGAGGGAGAGTTCCGTCAGCACGACTGCATGGTGACGGTGATGATGAAGTTACCGGCGCAGGGCTTCGCCTAAGCACTACGACGATATGACCGAGGTCTGTAACTGTGGAGGGAGGCACCGCACATGGCTAAGACAAATCTTGGAGCGCCTTTGGGGTGCCCCCTGCCCACTTATATAAAGGAGGGAGGGAGAGAGGCCGGCCCTCTAGGGGCGCGCCAAGAGTATGGAGTCTTACTAGGACTTCCAAGTCCTAGTAGGAATCCCTTTCCCTTTTCGGAGTAGGAGAGAAGGAAAGAGGGAGAGAGAGAGAGAGACAGAGTAGGAAAAGGCAAGGGGGCGCCGCCCCCTTCCCCTAGTCCAATTCGGAGCCATGGGGGGGCGCACAACCTTCCCTTTGGCCTGCCTCCTCTTTTCCCGTATGGCCCAATAAGGCCCATTACTTCTCCCGGTGAATTCCCATAACTCACCGGTACTCCGGAAAACACCCGAATCACTCGGAACCTTTCCGATGTCCGAATATAGCCTTTCAATATATGAATCTTTACCTCTCGACCATTTTGTGACTCCTCATCACGTCCGTGATCTCATCCGGGACTCCGAACAAACTTCGGTCATCAAATCACATAACTCATAATACAAATCGTCATCGGACGTTAAGCGTGCGGACCCTACGGGTTTGAGAACTATGTAGATATGACCGAGACACATCTCTGGTCAATAACCAATAGCAAAACCTGGATACTCATATTGGCTCCTACATATTCTACGAAGATCTTTATCGGTCAAACCGCATAACAACATACGTTATTCCCTTTGTCATCGGTATGTTACTTGCCCGAGATTTGATCGTCGATATCATCATACCTAGTTCAATCTCATTACCGACAAGTCTCTTTACTCGTTCCATAATGCATCATCCTGCAACTAACTCATTAGTCACATTGCTTGCAAGGCTTATAGTGATGTGCATTACCGAGTGGGCCCAGAGATACCTGTCTGATACTCGGAGTGACAAATCCTAATCTCGATCTATGCCAACTCAACAAACATCGTCGGATACACCTGTAGAGCATCTTTATAGTCACCCAGTTACATTGTGACGTTTGATAGCACACAAGGTGTTCCTCCGGTATTCGGTAGTTGCCTATCTCATAGTCAGAGGAACATGTACAAGTCATGAAGAAAGCAATAGCAATAAAACTAAACGATCATTATGCTAAGCTAATGGATGGGTCTTGTCCATCACATCATTATCCTAATGATGTGATCCTGTTCATCAAATGACAACACATGTCTATGGTTAGGAAACTTAACCATCTTTGATTAACAAGCTAGTCAAGTAGAGGCATTACTAGGGACACTCTGTTTTGTCTATGTATTCACACATGTACTAAGTTTCCGGTTAATAAAATTCTAGCATGAATAATAAACATTTATCATGATATAAGGAAATATAAATAACAACTCTATTATTACCTCTAGGGCATATTTCCTTCAGAAATCTCCATCGGCAAATATTCAGTGTATGCGAGATTACCGTCCTATCCCCAACCGACTAATATTACTGTGATGTAGGGAATTTTAAAAGGGGCGAAGTTTGTAAATTTCCTTGCATTTGAGACAAGCGCGCCCTAAAGACATGGTTCCCCTTCCTCTCTCCCTCCATTTCCCCATTCGTACTCCGTGGGCACCAAAACCCTCTCCACCCCAGCCTCCTCTGTCCGCCACCCCATCCACCGCCATCCTCCTCCACCATGTTGGAGCTGATACCCCGATGCTGTCGTCCATTACAAGAGATCGACCTCTCTCATCCACAGCTTCGGACCGGTATCCTTGCGTCCCGTCCTCTCGCTTCATCCCCGCCATCGTCCACCTTACCGGCGCCACTCCTACGACCGTCTCGTCCACCGCGCCGGGATATTTCCCCCGCCGCCAACGTCTACCCTCCTAGATCTGCTTCCACACCGCCGACAGCCAGCGCTACCGCATCACCGTCAAATTCTCAGCAGATGCATACACGGCGCCGCACCAGAGGCGGTACTCTTTCGTATCTGCTCAACTTATTTATCGCATCAAGAAAATAGATCGCCACTGCTTTACTCTGATTTCTTGTCCATCACTTACTTGTTAGTTGAAAGCAAACATTGGTTGCGAAGTTGCCTTTGTCCGGTTTGCACCTTCAGATCCGCCATGGCACGCTCAACACTATACTCGCAATGCTTATGGTTTTCTCCTTTTATATTCCACACTAGTTAAATGATAGTAGACTAAATTTTAAAATTGGGTCAGTCGATTTTTGAGAGCTCGCCGGAGTTCGCCGGTGTGAAGGAAGGGGCTCGGCTGGGGACGGTGGTTGTGGGGGGGTGGCCTGGCGGTGGTGGGGCCTCGCCGAATGAAGAAAACTCGACGCGGGTGGGGGCGGGGATGGGGGTGGGTGTGGCGGAGGAACACAGGCGGTGGGGGCGGTTCAGGGGAGGTTGGGGCCGGTGGTTTGGCTGGCGGCCCGTGCGGTGTTCTGTATGGGAAGAATCAGAGACGAGGAAGAAGGGTTAGGAGACGTAGGATCTTCATCCAACCGCCTGAAATGGTCGACTGACCCAAATGACAAAAGTCACGCGACTTGCATGCAGACATTCCTTTATATTCATTACCATCATCGTAGCTGCTTAGCACTGCTCCTGAATCCATCGAGCTAAACAATGTGCCACTCATAATTCCAAACTTGTTTCTCAAATACGAATCTGATATGACGCTAATATTACTAAAACGGGTAACATTTAATTGGTCAGCTAATGTTCCTACTTTACTTTCGAAAAGCACATGCACCACATATAGAGAGACATCAGGGAGTTGCATTCTTAATGCGCTCTGGTTCATCATTTGTGGGCACCGCGCAACGAACATTTTATTATCCAAAATCTGCTTGCTCTTCTTTAGCATGTTCCTCTTTCGTTCTTCTTTAATAAGTACTCTCTCCGTTCCTAAATACAAGTCTTTGTATAGATTCCACCATGGACTACATATGGAGCAAAATGAGTGAATCTACACTCTAAAATATATCTGTATACATCTGTATGTGATCCATAGTGGAAATCTCTACAAAGAATTGTATTTTGGAACGGAGGAGTATGATAGTAGTACATTATGTTGCTTGTAGTCAAGAGGAGCAGGGACATTTGCAGTGTAGAGGTCTATTCAGTCGGTTGTGATGGAGACTCTCAACTCTTCGGGCCTCTTTGATTCGCAGGATTTTGTAAACATAGGAATAGGAATTGTAGTGGCATGCCCACTTGAATCCTATAAGATTAGCAAGGAAATGCGGGGAGCTATGTTGCCTTTGAGAGTTACACTGATATTAACAGTATCGCACCTTTAGTTGAAGAGAGCTAGTATCCGAAGCCTTTCTAGCCGTACCGGCAATAGTAGCCTATATTTTCCAGCAAGTTCCACTTTGCTGATTTTACTTGTGATGCTTACGGTATTCCCGTTATATCTGCACTATGATCTGTGTAGCTGCTTTGTGTCACACCAGCAGCAGTCCACTCTTGAAACTAAACAACACACCAATCATAAGTCCAAAGCTTACTTCTTCAAATACGAATTGTGATATGATACTGATATTAGTTAACAGACACACATTTAATTGGCCAGGTAATGCTCCCACATGATTTTGCAAATGCATGTGGCCACATATAGAGA
The DNA here is from genome assembly GCF_018294505.1 of Triticum aestivum. Classification (NCBI taxonomy): domain Eukaryota; kingdom Viridiplantae; phylum Streptophyta; class Magnoliopsida; order Poales; family Poaceae; genus Triticum; species Triticum aestivum. Next base: position 130,331,925 of record NC_057811.1, on the reverse strand, counting down.
GACAGCATGGAATTGCATTTCTTTGGGTGCTGTGATTCATCATGAGTGGGCAACCAACATTGTATGCAAAGAAGCGGAACCTCAAGAATATGCTTTCTCTTCTATTCTTTAACATCTTCCTCTTTTGTTATTCTGTATTTAGTACGTACATTATGTTCCTTGTCAGGAAGGGGAGCAGGGACATCTGTAGTCAAACGCTGATAGAGCTGGCCTGTACGTGATCGATAGGCTTTCAATTAGTAGCGGCAATACAACACTGTATTTTCTAGCCAGTTCCACTTCCCCGATTATATATCCTGGTTATGGTGTACCCTTTTTATGTACACTACGATCTGCCTAGTTTTTGTGTGCTCTTGTTATCATGGTTTGGCAATAATCTATACAGTATATTGTGAACCTATCATCTGCCAACTATCCTTACTTCTGGAGCCTATTTTTTGTGTACTTGTGCCAGATTATATTAATGCACGCACCATATTACAGCACACATGGGCTCTCTCATCAGAATCCAGTGATAGCACACAAGGGTTTACAGGGCGCCCCTATATTAGAATATCCTCTGCATTACAAAGATAATCTCACTACTGTTTATGTTTTCATGCTTCTCATATATTATACGTAATCACAGTGAATATCAGAATCCGCTCATCAGAAGAATTGCAACGACTTACAAAATTCGCACCAAGGCATTGAGTGCAATTCTGGATGCAATGAAACTCATACGCTCCCCACCTGTAGATTCTTGTTCAGAATATGATCCTAATGACTATTCTGACCTCGAGGAGTCAAAGGCAGATGGCCTATCCTGTTCACCCATCAAGGTGCCTGTTCTAATTTGGCAAGGTTTTATTGATTCCGCGTATCTTGCATAAGGTGTCTTGCATTTCTTCTACTTTGTTGCACCGCCATCTGCTTAGTTTACTCATCATATATGTCAAGATGCCATGCCCATCCATTATCAATACATATTCCATCTGTCATTGTCAGCGTTCTAGGAACGGGGGTCCCCAGACTTTCCTGCCTGCAGCCCACGGCGTGGCTCTGCGAGCGGGCACGTACGGCCCATCTTCACCAACAAGCATTCGAGACCCTCGCGAGGGGCCAAGCCTCGCGAGGCGGACGACACAAGACCTCCTCGGGAGCGGCCTCACCAGGCTGGCTCGCGAGGGGCGGAGAGATCAAGGCAAGGCAAACCTCGCGAGGTTCCAGTGACGTGAGCCATGACGATCGAGACTAGGCGGGCGCCAGCGCGCACAGTGTCCTTGTTTCCTCTTTGGTGCTAAGGAGGCAAGCGCAGGCAAAGAGTACCGAGGTATCAAGCAAAGGTTTCCATATCGGTGTAATGAGACCAAGACCAGCAGGACGGCAAGACGGAGGTCACCATGGAGCCCAAGGCGGCGTCACCACCAGAGCCTTTGGCAGGCGAAGACTGCTTTTGTCAGGATAGCTTGTACTAGCTGTCCCCTTTCAAATTGGCCGTTGTTGGCTCCCTTCCCGCTCAATATTTGGGGAGAGGACCGGGGCCTCTATAAATAGGATTAGCCACCACAGTAGGAGGCATCTCAACTCGAACTGAGCCTCAGCAATCTCATCTTGGACTAGACCCAATCCATCCCCACACCCACCAAGCACAAGAACACCTCACCTCAGGAGGCTGTTCTTCCCCTTGTACTGTTCATCCTCAGCCCGAGAGGCAATCCACCACACCACACTGGAGTAGGGTATTGCACCACAATGGTGTCCCGAACCAGTATAAATCTTATGTCTCTTGTGTTCCGAGTTCGTCGAGCTAGCCTTTGAGATCTTGGCGAGGTTGAGGGCGTGATTTGGTAGGGGGAGATCTTCGTGCGCACCCCAGTGTTCGAACCTTGAGGGTTTTGCCGGAACCCGAGATCCGACATTTGGCGCGCCAGGTAGGGGTGCACCAGAGTTTTCCTTCCATTGATTCACACTCCACCATCCTCGTGCCCGTTCTACATGGCTGGAGCCGCTCTTCTGACCGGATGCACGGACGCCCACGCCAATGCCTGGGGCTCCGAGCCCTTGCTCCCGCCTTGCGACAGGTGCGGTGGCCAACCAAGTTCAAGTCGGAGATGCCTCCACGCTACGATGGTGCGGCGGACCCGTCGGCTTTCCTGTTTGCGTATTAGGAGGCCGTCCTTAAGGCCGGGGGCGACGACAAGGTCATGGCCAACTGGCTTCCCATGGCCCTCACTGGCGCACCGCGCGCCTGGCTGCTCAACCTCCCTGGATCCACGGTGGCATCTTGGTAGGAGTTGTGCGGTCTCTTCGCTGCAAGCTACGCGGCGTCGGTGCACCACGCGGTTGGGGCCCTCCTCGGCGGCTCGCAAGCACCACCCTTGGATCGTCACGTCAAGTTGTTCCTTCGCTAGATCGGCGCCACTTCCAAGCGCCCGGGGGCTCCGCCGAGCTGGGCCTCGCCCGAGGCCGACCACACCTTTGACTCGGGGGATCATCCCGTCTCCACCATCGGCTCAGGTGTGCTCCCAATGCTTTGCACACCCACCATCTGCAACGTGTCCGTAACCAAAACGCTCATCGACGGTGGTGCCGGCCTCAACGTGCTCTCCGTCGAGGCCTTCAACCTTCTCCACGTACCGCTTGAGCGGCTCCGCCCTAGCAAGACTTTCTCGGGTGTTGGTGGGGGCTCCGCCCACTCCCTGGGGCGGATCCGCCTCCCTGTGACCTTCGACACGCGTGGCAACTACCGCACCGAGCTGGTCGACTTCGACATCGCCCACATCGGCCTCCCGTACAACGCCCATCATCGGGTACCCGGCCCTGGCTCAGTTCATGGCGGCGACCCATCCGGCCTACAACCTCATGAAGATGCCCGGGAGCAAGGGAGTCCTCACAGTAGCTGGGGACACCAAGGAAGCCTTGATGACGCTCAAGCTTGCCCTCAAGACCGCCGCGACGGCACAGCCCGCCGATGCAGACACCTCCAAGGCCAAGGGGGCCGCACCAACCAAGAAGAGGCAGTTGTTCACTTAAGACAAGGCAGAAACCAAGCAAGTGCCGGTCGAGGAGGACGGGTCCTCGGGGGCAACCTTTACCATAGGCGCCAACCTTGAGCCTGATCAGGAGGAGGCGCTGGTGAAGTTCTTGCGCGCAAACAAGGAAGTGTTCACATGGGAGCCCGATCAGCTGGTAGGGGTCCCAAGAGGGGTGATAGAGCACCATCTGAAGGTGTGCCCCAACGTACACCCCGTAAAGCAGAGGGCAAGGCGGCAGTCCACGGAGAAGCAAGCTTTCATCGTCCAAGAGACCCACAAGTTGGAGGCTGCGGGTGTCATTCGCGAGGTTCGGTACCCCAAGTGGCTGGCGAACCCCGTCGTCGTGCCCAAGAAGGGCGGGAAGGAGCGAATGTGCGTCGACTTCACCAACCTCAACAAGGCCTGCCCCCAAGATCTGTTCCCGCTCCCACGCATCGACCAAATCGTCGACTCCACCGCCGAGTGCGACTTGCTGTCCGTCCTGGATGCGTTCTCAGGATATCACCAAATCAAGATGGCGGTAGAAGATGTGGAGAAGACAGCCTTCCTGACCCCGTGCGGGGTGTAGTGCTACATTTGCATGTCGTTCGGGCTGCGCAATGCTGGCGCGACTTTCCAACGGCTCATGCACATCGCCTTGGGTCGGTAGCTCAGGAGAAATGCTGAAGCCTACGTCGACGACATCATGGTGAAGTCTCGTGAGGCGAGGACCTTGATCCAAGACCTGGAGGAGACCTTTGAAAGCTTGCGCTAGGTAGACTTGCGACTCAACCCGGAGAAGTGCGTGTTTGGCGTCCCTTTCGGCAAGCTGCTGGGCTTCCTCGTGTCCCACAGGGGGATCGAGGCCAACCCAGAGAAGGTCAAGGCCATCGAAGACATGAGTCCACCGCAAACCCTCAAGGAAATGCAGAAGCTTGCTGGACGGGTGACTGCGTTGGGACGCTTCATTTCCAAGCTGGGAGAGTGCGCCATGCCCTTCTTCAAGCTGATGAAGAAAAAGGGCCCATTCGAGTGGACCCCGGAGGCCGACCAAGCGTTTCAAGACCTCAAGAGATACCTGACCAGCCCTCCAGTGATGGTGGCACCGCGACCTCTCGAGCCCCTAGTGCTTTACCTTGCCGCCAGTCCCTACTCCGCCAGCGCGGCTCTGGTGGCGGTTCGGGAAGAACACCAAGCCAAGGGCACAGCACGCCGAGCTACGCCCCCAGCAGGGATGGCGCAGGACCAGGAGGGCGCCGCCAAGGCCGCAACTGCGGCAGCAGAGGATCAAGCTCAGGAGGGCGACGCCCCCAAGCCCACGGGGACCCCGACAAGCGATCGGGCGTTGGGGGCTCCACCACCTCAGGAGGCGCCCCAACTTCCGGAAGGCGCAAGCCTCATCAGTGCACCTGCCCTCGTCGAGCACCCGGTATACTTCGTCAGCACGGTGTTGAGGGATGCAAGAGCACGGTACCCCATGCCTCAGAAGCTCTTACTCGCGCTCTTGGTGGCCTCGCGTAAGCTGCGGCACTACTTTCAAGGTCACCCCATCAAGGTCGTCTCGGCCTACCCATTGGAGAGGGTGCTCAGGAGCCCCAACTCTGCCGGAAGGGTCGCCGAGTGGAACATCGAGCTGCAGGCATTCCAGTTGGAGTTCAGCACCACCAGGGTCATCAAGGGAGCCGCGCTCGCCGATTTCGTGGCAGAATGGACGGACGCCCCGGCGCTTGAAATAGGCGAGGATCGGTCCCTCTCACCGGGAAGTGAGGCGCCCAACGGCTGGGTCATGTACTTCGATGGTGCCTTCGTGCGCCAGGGCGCGGGGGCTGGAGCAGTGCTCATCTCGCCCACTCAGGACAAGCTCTACTACGCTATGCAGCCCTGCTTCCAGCAGGGCGAGAAGGTCTCTAACAACATTGCAGAGTACGAAGGTCTCATAGCCGGCCTGAAGGCTACGGCGGCCCTGGGGGTGAAGCATCTCACCATCAGGGGCGACTCGCAGCTCCTCGTCAACTTCTCCAACAAGGTATATGAGCCGAAGGACGAACACATGGAGGCATACCTCGCGGAAATGCGCAAGATGGAGAAGCAGTTCTTGGGCCTGGAGTTGCAGCACGTGCCCCGAGGAACCAACAAGGAAGCCGATGACATCGCTAGAAGGGCATCCAAGCGACAGCCCCAAGAGCCTGGCGTCTTCGAGGAGCGGCTCTTCAAGCCATCGGCGACAGCGCCGCTTTCAAGGACAGCGCAGCCTCGGGAGGAGCTCCCGCAGCCACCTGCCGCGGGGGCCCCAGCCTGTGGCCCGACTTCGGGAGCGCGTCTACTCCTGGCGCTCAAGCCCCAGGAGGGATGCTGGACCAAGGAATTCAAGGAGTACCTGATGCAAGGGACGCTGCCGGAGAAGGAGGAGGACGCGGGGCGTGTGGCCCGGCAGGCCACGGCATACTGCATCCCGAATGGTGAGTTATACAGGAAGCGGCCAAATGACGTTGCACTGCGTTGCATCTCCAGGGAACAGGGGAAAGAGCTGCTAGCCGACATACACGGCGGGGACTGCGGGCACCACTCGTCATCACGAACCCTCGTTGGCAAGGCATTCCGTAGCAGATTCTACTGGCCTACGGCGCTCAATGACACGGCTGAGCTGGTGAAGTCCTGCGAGGCCTGCCAATTCCATGCCAAGCAGATCCATCGTCCAGCTCAGGGCCTCCAGACTATTCCACTCTCGTGGCCGTTCGTAGTCTGGGACTGGATTTCCTGGGCCCGTTCCCTCGGGCGCCTGGGGGCTACCGATACCTTTACGTTGCCATCAACAAGTTCACCAAGTGGGCGGAGGTGGAAGCCGTCCGCACCATCCCTGCTGGCTCTGCGGTCAAGTTCATCAAGGGCCTCGTGAGCCGTTTTGGGGTCCCCAACCGCATCATCACCGATAATGGCTCGCAGTTCACCAGTAACCTCTTCAAAACGTACTGTGCTAACCTTGGAACGCCGATCTGCCACGCTTCGATGGCGCACCCCCGGAGCAATGGTCAAGCCGAACGCGCCAACGCGGAGGTCCTGAGAGGCCTCAAGACCAGGACCTTCAAGAAGAAGCTCGAAGCTTGTGGCAGGGGCTGGCATGACGAGCTCTAGTCCGTGCTGTGGTCCATCCGCACCACCGCCACCAAGCCAACGGGCGAGACCCCATTCTTCCTCGTCTATGGAGCAGAAGCGGTTCTCCCTCACGAGGTCACGCATTGCTCTGCACGGGTCCTGGAGTTTGATGAGACGCAGCAGGACGCCACGCGGGGGATAGACCTCGTGCTGGGGGAGGAACGCCGCCGTGAAGCTGCACTGCGGGCGGCAAGATACTAGTAGGTGTTGCGGCGGTACCACTGTCGCAGCGTCCGCTCCAGGACGCTCGAGGTGGGTGACCTCGTCCTGAGGCGGGTGCTCTCCAGGGAAGGGCTGCATAAGCTCTCACCCATGTGGGAGGGCCCGTTCAAGGTCGTCCATGTCTCCAGGCCTGGTGCCGCGCGCCTGGAGACACGGGACGGGGTACCCATCCAGAACGCCTGGAACATCCAGCACCTCCGGAAGTTCTACCCATGAAGAAAGGCCCAGCGCCTATGAAGAAGGCCCAGTGCCTATGAAGGTCTCCGCTCGTGACACTCACGTAATAATGAGTGGGGTTGTACACGCCCCGGAGTCTCAGGAGTGCCGCCCTCGGGCCTCGGGGGCTCCCTCCCACGTCCTAGTGGCAGCACTTAGCTCTGTGCTGGTGAGAAGACATGAAGACTAGACTAGGTGCCGGACGCGGCTTTTTATTTGCTTTCTATAGTTGGCTCGCCCTCTTTTAATTGAAGTTTGCTTCTGGTGTTCTCCGCTGATTTGGTTCCGTCGCCTTCTGCCTCTGTTTTCGTCTTCAGTTTAGCCTGTACTCTCTCTCTCGCATTCCTCGCGAGGGGGCTGGACAGGTGCCCTCGTGAGCGCTTTTCCTCCTTCTGCCTTACGTCTACTTTTCGTGACGCACCCTCGTTTGAGCCCACAAGTTGCCGCACCTCTCCTAATCCGTGCCCCTCGGGTACCGTGATATGAAGCATTGGGTCAAGGCCAGCGGCGTCTGTGACCAAGGCTCGGGTGAACGATAAGCCCCCTAACGAATTTTTTGTAGTTCCTAAGCGCCTACCAGGCCAAGGAGGCCTTGACAGGCACCAGAGAGCAAGCGCCTCATGAGGAGGAGACTACTCCGAACATGTCAAGCTAAGGTATCTCTACACAAAACGATGATGTTGCGACACAACACAGGAACGATAAACATAGCATAAGAATTGAGAAATCATAGTTTGTTGCACGCCCCTCTGGGGCCCATACTGGTGTCTTTCTTGATGCAGGAAGGAAAGGAAGAACGAAATAAAAGCGGCGCGTGCCCCTACAGCGGTCCACGAGGGCGGGCTCCTGGCGTCGTCCTGAGCTCAGCCAGACCCCTCCTCGCGCTTCACGGAGGCATGGCGACGAGACGACCCGCTGCCGCCTTCGAAGCAGGCGTGGCGGCTGGTCGTAACCACTGCTGCTGGAGCTGTCGCCGGGGGAAGAGCCGCCGTAGCTGGACAAGACGTGGTCGGCACCAAGGGCGGGTTCGCCCTCATCCTCATCACGACCATCGCCAAGGCCGAGCACCTCCTCGCCGTCGTTGACCTCGGCGCAGCACCCGGCGCACTGACCATCTTCCCCAAACACCCTCACATAGAGGGTCGCGTCACCGTTATAACTGAAATGGAGGGTGCACCGCCTGCCAAGGCCGCGCGCGCGGGCAAACGTCTGCCAGCCGCGGGCCAGGGCTATGTTGCCCGCAATGGAGACCTCAACCGTGACCCAGGAAGCCCTGCTGCAGCAGCCGTCCGCCTGCAGCCAGAGCCCAACTGGACCTGGGGCCGGCACCTCGTCGGCGAAGAAGCGCGGGAGCTGAAGCCAGTTGCCGGCCGGGTTCTCTAACCAGACGACGAACTCCGGCAGCACCTCCGCCTAGTGGAAGCGCGGCCGGGGAGGCCGCGCGACCACGGCACATCTCCCCTTCATCAAGAGGGCTGCCACGACCGGAGCGACCCCTGCCACGCGAAGCGGCACCGCCACGGCTAGGGGGGGCGTGGCGGGGGTCGCGGTGTGCTTGCGGGGACGGTCGCGTCCATGCTTGGGCGCCGGAGAGCCGGGCCCCTCGCGGGGGGCCTTCCCCTTCTCCGCGGCGGTGAACCTCTTTGACGGCGCTATTGGTGTCGCTACTGGCAATGGAGCAAAGGAGGAGAGGCGAGCGGAATGGGAAGAGATGGGCGACGGGGGCTCTGCCCCCCTCCCCATTTATAGCAGGAGAAGGCCAACCAGCGCCCCCCACGATCACAGGTAATGATGGTTTTTTCCTTGCATGCAGCAGGGACTCGTCAAGTCGGGCAGTTGCCGAGGCAGCGTGGGGAAGCGGAGACGACCACGTCCAATCAACCGCCACGCCTCGACCAAGTCCGCAGGCTATTGGGGCCCGCGGCGCTCCGCACTTGCCCTTTGGCTTTGCCTCGAAGCGAAGCCCGAGCGCGCCTTGGGCCCGGGGGCTAGTGTCGGCGTTCTGGGAACGGGGGTCCCCAGACTTGCCTGCCTGCGGCCCACGGCGTGGCTCTGCGAGCGGGCCCATATGGCCCATCTTCACCAACAAGCATTCGAGACCCTCGCGAGGGGCCAAGCCTCTCGAGGCAGACGACACAAGACCTCCTCGGGAGCGGCCTCACCAGGCTGGCTCACGAGGGGCGGAGAGATCAAGGCAAGGCAAACCTCGCGAGGTTCTCATGACGTGAGCCATGACGATCGAGACCAGGCGGGCGCCAGCGTGCACAGTGTCCTTGTTTCCTCTTTGGTGCTAAGGAGGCAAGCGCAGGCGAAGAGTACCGAGGCATCAAGCAAAGGTTTCCATATCGGTGCAACGAGACCAAGACCAGCAGGACGGCAAGACGGAGGTCGCCATGGAGCCTAAGGTGGCGTCACCACCAGAGCCTTTGGCAGGCGAAGACTGCTTTTGTCGGGATAGCTTGTACTAGCTGCCCCCTTTCAAATTGGCCGTTGTTGGCTCCCTTCCCGCTCAATATTTGGGGAGAGGACCAGGGCCTCTATAAATAGGATTAGCCACCACAGTAGGAGGCATCTCAACTCGAACTGAGCTTCAGCCATCTCATCTTGGACTAGATCCAATCCATTGCCACACCCACCAAGCACAAGAACACCTCACCTCAGGAGGCTGTTCTTCCCCTTGTACTGTTCATCCTCAGGCCGAGAGGCAATCCACCACACCACACTGGAGTAGGGTATTACACCACAACGGTGGCCTGAACCAGTATAAATCTTGTGTCTCTTGTGTTGTGAGTTCATCAAGCTAGCCTTTGAGATCTTGGCGAGGTTGAGGGCGTGATTTGGTAGGGGGAGATCTTCGTGCGCACCCCAGTGTTCGAACCTTGAGGGTTTTGCCGGAACCCGAGATCCGACAGTCATCATACCATGTTTTCCCACTCAAATGCTGCTCTTGTGCATCAGACATCAAATAGGAAGAGGTTGATTGCCGAACCTGAAGGAGCACCAGCAAAGCCCTTGAAAAACGTGGTGGTGCCGGAGAAATCAGGCAACACCCCACTTATATTGGCTCTACAACCAGTGACACAAAACGTAGGACCGACTCCAGCAGACTGTACCCATACTTCACTGCTCACACCACTAGCCCCACCACACAGGACCTGCACTCCAGCAAAAGGTATGCCGATTTCAGTTGCCATAGCACCAGCCGTACCACAAAAAATTTCCACTCCAGCAAAAAGTACAGCAAGTCCACCGGCCGAAGATCTATCCGAACTGCAGAGGTGGCCAATTCCTGCAGATTGGAGCCCCATTCCAGTTATTCCCAGTTTAAAAGACAATGCTTTCAATGTTGTTAGGGACTACATGCATATATTCCCATCATGGGAAAATTATAGTGAAGACAAACACCATTTTCACATCTTCCTGTCCCACTTACGTGTAAGTGCTATTATTCATTATGATTATTTTCCTGCTTTCTGCTTACATTACATTGTTGTAAGTAGGCGAGGGTTAATCTGGATCATCATGACGAGCAAAGCTTGCTTGCGCTTTTCAAGGAAGCGTTGCAGTAGTATCGGTGTTACCTGAGGAAATCACACTTTGATGGAAAGTCTACAATCGAATTTCCGGTGAAGTCTCGTGTGCTAAATTTAGAAGACATTGAATGGAAAAACCTTGTTATGCACTGGTCTCGTTCCCAGGAAGAGGTATTGTCTATGATATCACATGACAATTTGAACTTCTACTTTTTCGCATGTGCCTTACCGATCTCTTTTGGAGGAAATCTGCTCGAAGAAGAATTCCAGTTTGAAAAGGACGACAGGATATCGCAAATATGCTGCCCGCTGCTTTGCTCTTGTTAGTACATGTTGTCATGTATCACTGTACTTGCATTCATACCTGGTTCATTATGTGACAGCAGTATGCATGATAGCTTGCTTATCAATTGTTCGCTCCAAATTATCCGATCTGCATGAATGATTACATTAGTGTAGAATATATCCAATGCCAATGAAATTTTTTAGCTCTGCATTGTTCTTGTAAGTACCTGTTGTCCTTTATCATTGTACTTATATTGACAGCTAGTTGTTCATGTACCATCACTCTGCAGCTTATTTTCCTTTTCCCTCCATTTTCTACACATCAAATCTATATTTACTCTTACCATAAGGTTGGATAACACGAATGGTACTGAAGAAGTTTAGCTCTGCATTGCTCTTGGTTGTTCCTTTTGCCTGTATCATTGTACTTACATTTATAGCTACTTGGTTATGTAGCATCACTCTTCATCTTATCTTAAATATTCTCCATTTTTCTTATATTATCACATCTATATTTACTCTTAACAAAATGTAGAATAAAGGCAATGCTTATGAAGAAGATTCTGTGGTAAACTTCTTAAATTGCCCACCCATCAGCATGGACAAGGGCTTTATAGAGCCTGTCTTCACCACTAATGTCAGATTGTCCTTCTCAAGCCTTCAAACTTGTTGTGTATATTTGGTTAGGCATGACTGCACCATCTGTTTATTTTTGGTGTTTGCATCAAATTGCATGTTTAAAGTTTATTATGTAGTTCATAAACAAAAGTTTGTCCTTCTCAATTTAAGTTTTCAGTTGTACAACCAAGTTAGCAAGTGATCTTTTTTTGCACTGCATGTATGCTTCTGTTCTTGATCCGTAATCCAGTGGTGTGGTGAACCTACCCACTACAGCATAATATCATATTCTGCAATGTCTTAACTATGAACAATGTCATATCATTCTACTATTATTTAAACTGTCTCTTTATTTGCCAATCTGAAATGGGATAAATTGACAGCACACTAACCATTGATACTCATGAGTTCTTGATCCGTAATCCAGTGGTGTCGTGAAGCTGCCAACTCCTTAACAATGTCATTTCCTGCCATATCTTAACCTGAACAATACCATATTGTGTTAATGCTATTTTAAACTAAGTCACTTTATTCGTCAATAAGAAATGTGATGAATTGTCAGCACTGATACTTATATGTGCAAAACTTGTCATCTGTCTGCTTGTTTCTCTTTCAGAATGAGGAGGATATAAGCGTCAAACAAGCGCAGGATCATCAGCTTGCTCAGCTGCTTGCGCTGCAGCTCACGAGCAGGGCTAACCTTTCTTGAACTCTATTGAAGCCTGTTGGTTTTGTATATTATTTTGTTGGCGTGTTTATTTACACTAGTGGCGATCTTTGATGCCCAGTGTATGTAATATGTTGTCTGCTTGTGTTTTATTATCATAGTGGCGAACTTTGATACCCAGTGGATGTAATATGCTATAATTTCTTATCGTATAGTCTAGATTTTTTTCTTATTCACGATGCTGCAGTTATTTTACTATATATATATCATGTCTTTGCAGTAAACCGGCCAAACCGTAAAATTACAGTACATAATCGGGCCGTCATGCAAATCACTATGTATGATCCGCATCATGGGCCCAGTCATCTTGGTCCATTAACATGCCTAAATGTAAACTGGCCCACTAGTAGTTTCGGGCCTTTAATAGGACGAGTAAATCGCCGGCCCTACTTTCGCAAGAAAATTCAATGGGCTTTTAGTAGGCTAAAAAGTAGGTTGGGGCTGAAACGTGCCGAACAGCTCACGGGCCGACAGCAGGCCGAAATAGACCCCGGCCCATGATTGTGCGAATCACATCACGGGCTGTTAACAGGCTAAAATTGTGTGGGTCCTTGTTTGGCCCAATCAGATTATCGGCTGTGAGCAGGCCGGATGCACAGCGGGCCATAGTTAGGCCCAACTATATGACGGGCTTTTAACAAGCAGAAATAAATATAGGGTCGAAATGTTAAACGAGCCTTTAACAGGCCGAAACTAATATCATGCCGTATTACTAAATGGGCCTTTAGCAAAGAGAAATCCTGACAGGGCCTCAAGTGGGCCCAAAAGCACAGCATCCAGTTGATGGGCGGAATCTGATATGGGCCATAATTTAGCCCAAAGGCTCTTAAAGGGCCGGAATTTATCTCGGCCGTAATATGGCCCATAACATGGTAGGCTATTAACGGGCCGGATCTCATATGGGCCTTTATTAGGCCCAGAACGTGGCAGGCTGTTAATGGACCGAATCAAATATGGGCCGGCATTTGGCCCAAAACATGGCAACCTGTTAATGGGTCGGCCCACTAGTGTCCTCAAAATCTTGTGGGCCTTTAGCTGGGCCGACCCATTATGGTGTGCAAAATCTTGTGGGCCTTTAGCTGGGCCGGCCCATTATGGTCCGCAAAATCTTCTGGGCCTTTAGTTGGGCCGGCCCATTTAATCTTTATGGGCCACTTTTGGGCCAGTCCATGTGTCAACATATCATAGGCACATCTCGCCCATTGGATGAGTGACACATGTGCCAACGTGGAGCTGACACGTGGTTCCGTTGGCCAATGAGAATTTTACATGTGGAAAATCGACATTGGTTGTGGCTGTTAGCGGGTTATCGGATCCAAAACCGAACCTGATAGCTTAACAACGACTCGTTACGATGGATGCCACGTGTCGGTCACCCTTGACGAAAGTACTTCCATGACGCGGAATTTATCGTCATCGAAGTGCACACTTCCGTGGTGATAATTTTGGTAATGTCACGGAACACTTCTACGATAGCACAGGTATGACTATCTTGATTCTGTCATAAAATCGTCATGGATGTACATGCATGACAGAAAACGTGACCTACTGTGACAAACACGTATCATCACGGAAGTGTATTCTTTTGTAGTGTATGGTGCATTCTATGATGTCTCTTACTGATTTGCCTTTATCATTTTGGGGTTATGCATTAGAGACAACCGCATTCACGTTAAATAGGGCACTGTCTAAATCCATTGAGACGACACCGTATGAACTATGGTTTGGCAAGAAACCTAAGTTGTTGTTTCTTAAAGTTTGGGGATGCGATGGTTATGTCAAACAACTTTAGCCTGGTAAGCTCGAACCCAAAGCGGAGAAGTGTGTCTTCATAGGATACCCTAAAGAGACCATTGGGCATACCTTCTACCACAGTTCCGAAGGCAAGATCTTTGTTGCCAAGAATGGGTCCTTTCTAGAGAACGAGTTTCTCTCGAAAGAAGTGAGTGGGAGGAAAGTAGAACTTGATGAGGTAGTTGTACCTTCTCTCGAATTGGAAAGTAGCACACCAGGGAAAAATGTTTCCGTGATGCCTACACCAACTAGAGAGGAAGCTAATGATGATGATTATGAAACTTCACATCAAGTTACTACTGAACTTCGTCGGTTGACCAAAACATGTTCCGCACCAGAGTGGTACGGTAATCATGTCCTGGAAGTCATGTTATTAGACCACAGCGAACCTACGAGCTATGAAGAAGCTAAGATGAGACCAGATTACGATAAAAGGCTTGAGGCCATGAAATCTGAGATAGGATCCATGTTTGAGAACAAAGTGTGGACTTTGGTGGACTTGCCCGATGATCGGCAAGCCATTGAGAATAAATGGATTTTCAAGAAGAAGACGGACGCTGATTGTAATGTCACTGCCTACAAAGCTTGACTTGTTGCAAAAGGTTTTCGACAAGTTCAAGGGGTTGACTACGATGAGACTTTCTCACCCGTAGCGATGCTTAAGTATGTTCGAATCATGTTAGAAATTACCGCATTTTATTATTTTGAAATCTGGCAAATGGACGTAAAAACTGCATTCCTTAATGGATTTCTTAAAGAAGAGTTGTATATGATGCAACCAAAAGGTTTTGTCGATCCTAAAGGTGTTGACAAAGTGTGCAAGCTCTAGCGATCCATCTATGGACTAGTGCAAGCATCTCGCAGTTTGAATATACGCTTTGATGAGGTGATCAAAGCATATGGTTTTATACAGACTTACGGTGAAGCCTGTATTTACAAGAAAGTGAGTGGGAACTTTGTACAAATTCTGATATTATATGTGGATGACATATTGTTGATTGGAAATGATATAGAATTTCTGGATAGCATAAAAGGATACTTGAATAAGAATTTTTCAATGAAAGACCTCGGTGAAGCTGCTTATATATTGGGCATCAAGATCTATAGGGATATATCAAGACGCTTAATAGGACTTTCACAAAGCACATACCTTGGCAAAGTTCTGAAGAAGTTCAAAATGGACCAGTCAAAGAAAGGGTTCTTGCGTGTGTTGCAAGGTGTGAAATTGAGTCAGACTCAAAACCCGACAAAGGCAGAAGATAGAGAGAGAATGAAAGTCATTCCCTTTGACTCAGCCATAGGTTCTATAATGTATGCCATGCTGTGTACCAGACCTGATGTGTGCCTTGCCATAAGTTTGGCAGGGAGGTACCACAGTACTCCAGGAGTGGATCACTAGACAGCGGTCAAGAACATCCTGAAGTGCCTGAAGAGGACAGAGGATATGTTTCTCGTTTATGGAGGTGACGAAGAGCTCAACATAGAAGGTTACGTCGATGCTAGTTTCGACACTGATCTGGATGACTCTAAGTCACAAACCGGATACGTATTTATATTGAATGGTGGAGCTGTCAGTTGGTGCAGTTCCAAGCAGAGCATCATGCTGGGATCTACGTGTGAAGCGGAGTACATAGCTGCTTCGGAAGCAGTGCATGAAGGAGTTCATATCCGATCTGGGTGTAATACCCAGTGCATCTGGTCCAAAGAAAATCTTTTGTGACAACACTGGAGCAATTTCCTTGGTGAAGGAATCCAGGTTTCACAAGAGAACCAAACACATCAAGAGAAGCTTCAACTCCATTCGTGAAAAGGCCAAGGATGGAGACATAGAAATTTGCAAAATACATACGGATCTGAATGTAGCAGACCCGTGGACTAAACCTCTTCCGCGTTCAAAACATGATCAGCACCAAGACTCCATGGGTGTTAGATTCATTACTATGTAATCTAGATTATTGACTCTAGTGCAAGTGGGAGACTGATGGAAATATGCCCTATGGGCAATAATAAAGTTGTTATTATTTTATTTCCTTATTCATGATAAAGGTTTATTATTCATGCTAGAATTGTACTGACCGGAAACTTAAATACATGTGTGGATACATAAAAAAATACCGTGTCCCTAGTAAGCCTCTACTAGAGTAGCTCGTTGATCAAAAGATGGTTAAGGTTTCCTAACCATAGACATGAGTTTCATTTGATAATGGGATCACATCATTAGGAGAATGATGTGATGGACAAGACCCATCCGTTAGCTTAGCATATAATTTTTCAGTATATTGCTACTACTTTCTTAATGTCAAATACATGTTCCTTCGACCATGAGATCATGCAACTCCCGGATACCGGAGGAATGATGTCGGCATCCTGGGAATGGGGGTACCCAGACTTGCCTACCTGCGGCCCAGGGCGTGGCTCCACCAACGTCCTGGTACGGCCCATCTTCATACAACCACTCAAGACCCTCGTGAGGGGCCAAGCCTCACAAGGCGGACGACCCAAGACCTCCTCAGGGGCAGCCTCCCTAGGCTGGCTCCCGAGGAGTGGAGATATATATGCAAGGGGTACCTCATGAGGTGCACGTGATGTGAGCCATGACGAGCAAGGCCAGGCGGGCGCCAACGGGCGCAGAGTACCCGTTGCCTCTTTGGTGCTAAAGGGGCAAGCGCAGGTGAGGAGTCCCGAGGCGTCAGGCAAAGGTTTCCATATCGGTGCAACAAGACCAAGACCGGCAGGACGGAGGTCACCGCGGAGCCCACGACGGCGTCACCACCAGAGCCTTTGGCAGGGCGAAGACCACCTTTTGTTAGGATAGCTTGTACTAGTTGTCTCCCTTCGATTGTGGGATCCCTTCCCGCCTAATATTTGGGAAGAGGACCCGGGCCTCTATAAATAGGACTAGCCACCACTGTAGTCAGGGATGGACTGATCTTGGACGGATCATTCAGACCATCCTCACACACACAAGCTCACCGAGCTCAAGAACACCTCTCCTTAGGAGGTTGTTCATCCCCTGTACTGTTCATCCTCAGCCTACAAGGCAATCCTCCACACCACACTGGAGTAGGGTATTACACCACAACAGTGGCCCGAACCAGTATAAACTCTCGTGTCTCTTGTTCCTTGGGTTCGGCGAGCTAGGCCTTGAGATCGTTGCGAGAGCGAGCTAGGAAGAGAGAGATCTTCGTGTGCACCCCAGTGTTCGAACCTCAAGGGTTTGCTGGAACCCAGAATCCAACATTTGGCGCGCCAGGTGTCGGTGTCAAAACCGGCGGATCTCGGGTAGGGGGTCCTGAACTGTGCGTATAAGGTCGATGGTAACAGGAGACAGGGGACACGATGTTTACCCAGGTTCGGTCCCTCTCTATGGAGGTAATACCCTACTTCCTGCTTGATTGATCTTGATGAATATGAGTATTACAAGAGTTGATATACCACGAGATCGTAATAGCTAAACCCTAGAAGTCTAGCCTGTATGACTATGGTAATGAGTATACCCTTTCCGGACTAAACCCTCCGGTTTATATAGACACCGGGGGGATCTAGGGTTACATAGAGTCAGTTACATAGGAAGAAATCTTCATAATTGATCGCCAAGCTTGCCTTCCACGCAAAGGAGAGTCCTATCCAGACACGGGTACAGTCTTCGGCCTTCATGCCTTCACAGCCCATCAGTCCGGCCCATGGATAACACGCCAGACGCCCGAGGACCCCTTAGTCCAGGACTCCCTCAGTAGCCCCTGAACCTGGCTTCAATGACGAGGAGTCCGGCGCGCAGATTGTCTTCGGCATTGCAAGGCGGGTTCCCTTCTTTCCTAACTCCAAGATAGTCTTCGGACGCGATGATAGTATCCGGACCTATCACACACACCATACACAACCACAGAGAGAATATAATTTTACACGAGTCCAATTTGCTGACAACTTTTTGTAGCATGACATCACGTCTGACCGGTCATAATTCCGAACCGTTTTGTGTCAGCCATTCCACATTCCGAGACGCAGTTGCCATTGGCACGTCTTGTCAAAGCAGATATCGTGTCCCCTTATTGTGGGATTCTCATCAATGCGGGTATGGGTAACCCAACCGTGCCGTTTACACAGGCCTTGGGAATAGGCGAGCTTTTAAGGCGAGTGGGGAGGCGCTTGATATTCGCGGTCTTTATAAGGGGATAAGGATTCCCTTTTTTTCACCCACACCCTTTCTCTCCCTCAGCCCTTCCATCCTTGAGCTCCAGCGCCCAAGCTTTAGCTTTTCCTCGTCCGAGAAAGCACTCCAAACATGTCCGGGTCTGGAGCTGGAGGCAAGTGGATGGCCTCTTCCGTTAAGAAGAAGGACATCAAGGAGCTCCGGGAGGCCGGATACCTGGCCAAGGAGATTGCTCACCGACTCCCAGCCAAAGGACAGATCGTCCCCACTCCAGAGCCCCATGAGAGGGTTGTGTTTCTCACACATTTTGTCCGCGGGATGGGATTCCCTCTCCACCCGTTCGTCCGCGGACTGATGTTTTACTACGGGCTAGACTTCCATGACCTAGCCCCCAACTTCATTCTCAACATCACGGCATTCATTGTCGTGTGCGAGGCCTTTCTCAGCATCCCACCTCATTTCGGCCTATGGCTGAAGACCTTCAATGTGAAGCCGAAGATGGTGAGCGGCAAACAAGCAGAGTGCAGAGGCGCCATGGTGGGCAAGATGCCCAATGTTACCTGGCCCGAAGGCTCCTTCGCGGAGAGGGTGAAGGGGTGGCAGTCGGGGTGGTTTGACATTACCGAGCCACGCGACACTGATTGGGCGGCGGCCCCTGAATTCTGATCCGGAATCCCGATGCGGCTCACCTCCTGGCAAGAGAGGGGCCTAACCTAGGATCCCTCGATCGAGCTGACTGGGCTCCAGACGTGCGTCCAGAACATGATAGACAGGAAAATCAAGCTTGTCAATGTGATCCAGGTCATGCTCATTCGCCGGGTCCTTCCGTGCCAACGCCGGACTTGCTATCTGTGGGAGTACGATCCAGCCAAGCACCAGACACTACTAGAGCTCTTCGGCACGACGCAGGAAGACATCTGGAAAGTGCTCTTCAAGGCCGTTGAGACGCCACCGCCCACGACTGAGGATCGCGGGCTCAGATTAAAATGCCAGGCTAATTCGGTAAGTTCTTTCATGTTTTCAAGGTATACCCTTTACTAGCATATTTTGAGGAAAAGCCTAAGCCTTCCTACCCATGTTTTCAGGCTTGGATCGAGGTAGCAGGGGGGATTAACTGTCCGGCTCCGCTGCCCGAAGACCAAGAATTCCCATTACTAACGAAAATGTTGTTTCCGGCACCTTATGAGGTGCTGGAGAAGACGGCCAAGAAAGCGGCCAAAGGGGCCCGGAGGGGCCCTCGCCGAAAAGGAGCTTCGGACATGATGTCCGAAGACGAAACTCACACTTCGTTCGCCGAAGACGATGACGAGGAGGAGGAAGAAGAAGATGACTCCCCACCCGAGGTGGGGAGGAAGAAGAGAGCGGCCTCCACGAATCTGGAGGCGAAGGCGCCCAAGAGGGGGAGGGGCTCCCGCGCGGATAACTCCGCGTGGGATGTCGATAGTAGTCCGGAGCGACCTCCCCGGAACAAGCCTCGGGCCGCATCGTAAGTACCAAAATCCTTATGCGTGCCCAAACGCCCGGGCCTTTCCGGTTTTTAATATTGACATGTGTAAATTGTGTTATTCCAGTCCGGCCCGCGACCGCTCCTCGCGATCCTCGATAGAGGGTTCGCTAGACTCTAAGGAGATGGCTAGCATGTCTCTGCCGCCTGCTCATTTTGTCTCGCCCAAGGGTGATGACGGGGTGGTGTCTCAAAGGACCTTCCCAGACCAGGGAGAGGTTCCGGAGATCATCAGGGTGGCCCCCAGGATGACTCCTCGGCCGCCGGACAAATGGAGGAAAAAGCCCCCATGGGGACTGGTGATGGGGGTCAGGTTCCATTCGGCCCTCGGCCGGATACCATTCCGGAGACCTTCACGGCTCCGGAGTCTAGCGAACGGCCTTCCCCGAAAGGAGGAGGTGTGCCTGTTCCGCCGGTGACCTTTGTCCAACCAGAGGCACCGGATAATCTGCTGGAAACGCTGCGAGGAGCTTCCATTGTGGATAACACTACAAAAAAAGACACATCCGTGACATTTTGGGCCGAACGAAATTTTTTTCTGTCATACTTATGACACTTCTATGACGATAATTGTGACAAAACCCGTTATCATCATAGATGTGGCGGGGTCCTACTTCTATGACAAAAAATCATGATAGAAAATGGGCTTTTCGTCCTGGGCGGGCCGGAGACGCGGCTGCATGACATTCTTTGGGCCGTCCATGACGGAAAAAACCGTGGTAGAAGCGAGGGCGAGGAAAATATCGTGGTGTTCCCGGTTACGGTGGGTGGTCGGGGCCGAGCCATGCGCGTTTCTCTCATACACGCACGCACGTGGGTGCGAGGCGTTGGGCTCTAACTGAACCTGAGCGAGGCATTGGGCTCTAACTGAACACGAGCGATTGCACTGCAGGCTACGCGTTACTGAACCCGAGCGATCGATCGATGGCTGTTAACTGAACCCGATCGAGCGATTCCTTCGCTACTGCTGCTAACTGAAGCCGATCGATGCTGCCTCTGGATGAACAGTGAGCGTTGCTGGGGGGTTTGGATGAACAGTTCCCGGTGGGGGTGGATGAACAGGACCCCGTGGTGTTGCCTCTGGATGAACAGGACCCCGATCGATCGAGCCGGTTGGGGCTGGATGAACAGGACCCCGTGGAGGGCAGGATGAACAGGACCACCCCGTGGAGGGCAGGATGAACAGTAGACGGTGGAGGGCTGGATGAACAGTAGCCCGTGGAGGGGTGGTTGAACAGGAGCCCGTGGAGAGGGCTGGTTGAACAGTAGCCGGTGGAGTAGCGCGCGGTGGAGGCTGGATGAACAGGAGCCCGTGGATGAACAGTCGCAGGTGGAGGCTGGAGGAGGTCGACGGTGGATGAACAGTAGCCCGTGGAGGCTGGAGGGGGTCGACGGTGGAGATGAACAGTATCCCGTGGAGTCCCGTTTTGCGGTACGCCACACCCCTCCCGATGAACAGGACCCCCGTTTCGACCGTAGCGCTCCAACACAAGTCCGTTTCCTCCGTTTTGCGGTACGCCACACCCCTCCCGATCAACAGGACCCCCGTTTCGACCGTAGGAGGTCCGTTTCCTCCGTTTTGCGGTACGCCAGACCCCTCCCGATGAACAGGATCCCGTTTCGAACGTGGCCGGTCGAACACAAGGCCGTTTCCTCCGTTCTGCGGTACGCCAGGCCTCGTTTCCATCGGCTGTTCCGTCCAAGCCCTCCCGATGAACACGACGACGCATTCCGTTCCGACCCAGCCGGTTGGCTCCCCATGAACACGACGACGACGCTGTTTCTCCGTTCCGACCCAGCCATGTACACGAGCCCTGGCCGTACGTACGCGCGAGTAGGCGTTCGAGACCCCGCCCGTATGTACGTACGTGGCCGTATTTACTTTCTTGCACCCTGGCCGCTGTACGTACGTGTACATGCTACGTGCGCGCCTCTACTACGACACGTGCGCGCCTCTACATCGACCAGTATGTACGTACACGTTCGCGACCAGAATGACAACGCTACGTACGCTTCGACCAGGTGGGTCCCGACTGTCAGGCACTTCCTTGCGTGCGAAGATGTAGCTGGTGGGTCCCAGCAGTCAGGGGGCGAATCGTTTTTTTTGCCCGGACGCACTTCCTTGCGTGCGAAGATGTAGCTGGCGGGTCCCAGCAGTCAGGGGGAAACGTTTTTTTCGCAAAATACGGTGGCCCGTCCGGTGGGTCCCCGCTGTCAGGTGGAGGAATAATTATTTTGCGCGTAATAAGGAGGCACTTCCTTGCTGCGGCCGTGGACCCAGCTGTCAGCCTCTCCACGTACAGTCCACGTCCGATGGAAGCCGTTCCTTGACCACGTTGACCACGCCGCGCCGAGAGCACCAGGGCGGTGGACGACGGCGAGGCCTAGGAAGGGGACGACGCGGAGCCGGGGAAGACGCGGCAGTGGAAGCCCGCGCGGAGAGGAGTACGAGGGTTCACTGGTTCGGCTGCGGTGTGAGGCTGCCGTCGCCGCAGGGCCTGGCCAGCGGTGGGAATAGTAGGGGGCGGTGAGGCCTCCGCGGCAGCACAGCCGGCCACGGGAGGCAGGAGCATGCGGCACGACCGGCGCTGCTTTGGGCGGCTGGAGCAAGAAGACCAGAGGTTGAAGATGCACTACGGCCGTTGGATGGACATCGTACGGTCACTGGAGCTAGAATCGTTCATATTGACTAAGTTGACAAAGCACTCCGTCCCCGTCAACTTAGTAGGCCCACAAGTCAGCCACCCACCAAGGTGGGTCCCAACTAGCAGGGGGAGTATTCATTTTTTGTGCGTAATAAGGAGGCACTTCCGGTGGGTCCGAGCTGACAGCGGGGGGAACGTTTTTTTCACGAAATACGGTGACCCGTCCGGTGGGTCCCAGCAGTCAGGGGGAAACGTTTTTTTCGCAAAATACGGTGGCCCGTCCGGTGGGTCCCTGCTGTTAGGTGGAGGAATCATTATTTTCCGCGTAATAAGGAGGCACTTCCTTGCTGCGGCTGTGGACCCAGCTGTCAGCCTCTCCACGTACAGTACACTTCCGATGGAAGTCGTTCCTTGACCACGTTGACCACGCCGCGTTCCGTTGCATGCATGCGTCCATGGGCGTGGTGCGTCCCCACTGTCAGCCTCTCACGTACAGTCATGTTCCGATGACTCTCGGTTGTTGACCACGTTGACCACACCGTGCCGAGCGAACCAAAGGCCTATGGACGACGGCGAGGCCCCAGACTGGAACGACCTGGAGATGGGGAAGATGGGGCAGTGGAGTCGAAGATGGAGAGGAGTGGGAAACTTGACTGGTTCGGGTGCGCGGCAGCACAGCCGCGGTGCCGCCCACGGGAGACAGGAGCAAGAACAGAGGTTGAAGAAGGAGCACGGCTGTTGGATTAACATCCAACGGTCCAGCTGCTAGAATCATTTGTTGATTAAGTTGACAAAGCCCTGCGTACACGTCCGCTTAGTAGGCCCACAAGTCAGCCACCAAATCTGACGGGTCCCAGCTGTCAACGAGAGGAATAATTTTTTCGCATAACAAGGAGGCACTTCCTTCCGTGCGAAGATACAGCCGGTGGGTCCCAGCTGTCAGGTGGAGGAAACATTTTTTCAGCTTAATAAGGAGGAACTTTCCTTGCGTGCGACCATGGACCTCGTGGGTCCCAGCCGTCAGGCTCTCCACGTACAGTCCTCTTCCGATGACTCTCGTTTGTTGACCACGCCGCACCGAGCGCAGCGAGGCGGTGGACGACGGCGAGGCCCCGGACGGGAACGACTCGGAGATGGGAAGACGCGGCAGTGGAGTCGCAGATTGAGTGGAGGAGAAGGGTTATAACTGGTTCTGGTGCGGCGTGGGGCTGCAGTCGGTGGAGAATAACAGGAGGTGTGGAGGGGTGGAGGGATAGCCTGGCCGGCGGTGGGGTAGCGCTTCGCAGCGATGCGTGCTAAGCAGAGCCGCTAGCCGCCGGAGGCCGGACCAGGCGGTCCCGGCGACGCTGGAGGAAGAAGACGAGAGATTGAAGGTGCATGCCGACCAAGTTGACAACGCCCTGCGTAGGCTTCGACCTATTGGCCCACATGTCAGCCTGCAAAAATGTGGCATATATTTAACCCATGTTTTCTAGAATGTACAGTCCATTTGCTGGGCTGGGTGAACAAATAATTTCGCGTCAATGCGGCCCATTTATATTATCTAAGAAATCCCAGCCCATTTGCACTTCCTTCAAATACACGAATTAGCTGGGCTCGTTATATATATAATGTTATGTTAGAAGGAGCAATTAATATCAAAAATAAACCGGAGAGGCACATTTTTATATACATAATTAACAAATTAGCGAGTTATTGCTCAAAATAAAAATGAGCGCGTTATTATTACATTGGTCCTTAAAATCTTCGCAAGCTTTTGTACGCAATCACCAGGATTTTCCTTGCCTGTGAGTCAAAAACAACCAGGATTTTCCTTGCCAACTTCTGTTAAACATTTACTTTTATAAGTTAATAACACGTGGGATGTTTTCATAATGTATATATAAGTCTCTATAAAATATACGATAATAGTAATAATATAAATATATATAATGTGGTTAAAAAATACATTGGGCTGCCGATCTTTAAGAAAAAGCCCATAGGCCGGTATGGACCTCAAAAAATAAGTTGAAACCACTGTCACCGTATGTCGTGGGCTACGCATGTTAAAATACAAAACCTAGGCCTAGCTGATACTTGTTCGCCCTCTGGAAAAAAATGATACCAGATCCCCGAGCGAACTGGATTATAGAGGGGGCCGGCGGCACGACTGAAGAAGCACATCAGGAGAGATTTTTTTCTTCAGTGGATGGCTCTCGATGGCGTTTTTTTACTTGCCTCTGCACCATACAACTTGTATTTTTAGCCTCCCAGTCCGTGGTGGACCAGCAGCCCATTTGCTGGGCGGGCCAACCTACAGAAACCAGCACTCGATTTTTCATCAAGCCCCAAAAACAACGCAGTACTATGTTTGTTTTGAGGCCGAAAACATTACGGCAGGGGTTGAGCGGGGGAGGGGGCAAGACAGAGCAAAAAGATTAAAAAGAGCTGATGCGCCGTTGCTACCCTAACAAAGCAGGTGCAATTCTTCTCGGGAAGAAGGTGTGCCGTTGACACCCACACGTCACATACCCCACAGTAGGCATACTAACAAGTTCACACACAAGCACAACAGAAAAGGTAAACATTCGTATCAAACTCAGGTTCACAGGACACGTTCATATTCATAGCCAACATTCACTATCAACAACTCAAAAGATTCATATATACACAAGTTCAGCATGTCTATGGATCCAAATGATTGATAGATCACACAACAATATTCATAGATAATTCACAAAAAGATTCAGATATACACATGTTCAGTATGTTTATGCATCCAAATGATTGAGATCACAGCCAATATGATCCATGGACGAACTTTAATTACCTAGGGTACAGACTGGTAAATGGTGTTCAGTCGGAGGTACTTCTTGCTAAAATTAATGCTTGTACGAGTAAACTTTCGAGTACATAAGAGGCAGCACAGACAATCTGAACTTTGCTTGTAGGTTTATCCTCAAATAGTGGCCTCGTGCCGAGGGAGGTTTGAGCAACTTGGCCACTACTTTCATCCAACTAGTTTACTGGCTCATCTTGGTCCTGTAGCTCGCCAAAATTCTACATTGCAGACTGGTAAATGGTGTTCAGTCGGAGGTACTTCTTGCTAAAATTAATGCTTGTACGAGTAAACTTTCGAGTACATAAGAGGCAGCACAGACAATCTGAACTTTGCTTGTAGGTTTATCCTCAAATAGTGGCCTCGTGCCGAGGGAGGTTTGAGCAACTTGGCCACTACTTTCATCCAACTAGTTTACTGGCTCATCTTGGTCCTGTATCTCGCCAAAATTCTACATTGCAGACGAGAAAGGAGGCGGTTGAGAAAATGAACCACCCAAATTTTTTGTGCAGTTCAACTGAAATGGAGCATCCCTGGCGTGCAGACTGATTAAGTGCCAGATGAATATACGCGTCAACCAACTTGTCTGGAATCTTTAGACTCCATGCCATACAGTTCGCTACCATATGTGCCGATAACCAAAAGGCACAAGTTGGGACCAAAGACTGGACTGCGTTTTTCTGGGCTATGCGCCAAGCAATATTTTTGGCGTTCACTCTCCTAATACTTGGAGTTTGACAATTGGTTGACGCCGGTTGATACTCGAATGAATATAGGCACTTCTTCTTGTCAACATCGATGCTTGTCTGAGTGAACTTTGGAGTACATAGCAGCAGCATAAGTACCTGTCCATCTGATCTTTTTGTGCAGTTCTACTGAAATCACCCGATGTAATGATTTGCCTGCGAGTTCAGGCTCCAAGTTACTCCTTTATGAAATCGGCAAACAGTAGCACAATACCAAATTACCAATACATATGACAAGCACAATAATCAGGATAAAGACCAGTACCAACCTGTGTGAGGTAGCATATCAATTACTATTTCCTTTGACTGGAAGCCGAGATAAGCCAAGCGACTGACAGCAAAGGAAGAATGCAAGCCGAGATTAGCGACTAACAGGAAAGGAAGGAAGCTGTCGAGGCAATGAAGCACCCAAAGTTTTTGTGCAGTTCCACCAAAATCGAGCATCCCTGTTGGCACATATATTGAGAGAGTGAGATTACTGTAATAGTGGGACTAGTTGATGAAACATACACTAACAAATAGAAGCACCCTCATTATCTTAATGGGTAAAGTTAGCATTCCCTCCCTGCTCCACCACATGATTCACCTCCATAGACAAACATACACACGTACATGATTCAGCATAGGGTGCTACTAAAGATTTGTTTAACTCCGACAGGAAAATTAGGCAGCAATAAATTAGTGGTACTTAAGTACTCCTAATTAATTAAGTGAGACAGCAGAAGTGGAAGGGCTCCCTGGAGGATCGTCTCACATGTAAGGTAGTCGTTGCCGGAGCCCTTGAATGGCCTCGACTGAGGCCTCTGGCTTCAGCAAGATCGCCTTGGCACTGTTTACTCTTCTTCTTCTTCCTCTTCATGCTCTGTTTCTCATTCTCCTCACCAGTTGGTGAAACCAAGTACATGATTGGCCTTCTATTTCAGAATTGGTTTTGTCAGTGAGGGAGTACAAGTGTACTAGTAAAAAATAGCATTATTTTCTCATGGCAGTCGCAAAATAGAGATGAACACATGCATTAAATATCATTCTTACCTAAAGGAAGGTTATGGTGCCAATATGGATGATGAGGATTGGAACACAGATCTCCCTTTGTGCAGTTCCACCGAAATGAACCAACTGTTCCATTCTGACATTCCAGTTAAACAGCACAAAAGTCACTTCTTTTAAGAAGAGTTTTGTGCAGTGCACCAAAAGGTCACAACAGCAACCAGGTGAAATGGATATCCCTGTTTGCACAAAAAGCTACAGAGGAAACAGTCAGAGTCTCAAACAATTACAGGCAAAAACATTTGGCTAAACTTGTCATGGCTTATAACAGTGGCATGGCTTCATTTTTACCAGGGGCATTAGATTAAGAACAGCTAAATATTTGGTATAAGGGCATGGGACAGTGGGTGCACCAGCAGTCCAGCACCATGTACCTAAACAGGGGCATAAAGTGGTGATTCATAGTTTGTTGCCCCGAGAAACAAACATCCAAGAAACATATCTGGGTTGGTCCCATTTTTGTTCACTCTAGCCACCTACTCCTATGTGTGGATAGCAAATCTAGTCCTGGTCATACCACTGTGTACAGCGTTACCCCTATATTTCCCTTTTCGACCAAGAGACCGGTTGGATGACCAGTCTGTACTACTTTCACCCCCTTTCCTTCCTGTTTGTACCAAGTCCGATGTACTACATACTAAATTCCCCACCCCCACTTTATTTCTTGTTTGAACCAAGTACAAGATTCGACTCCATGAAGTAGCTTTACCTCTAACAATAGAAGAAAAAAATAGGTGACGTTGGACCATCCGATCGAGAGGGGCTGAGAGGTAGAAAATGATGCACATGCAGCGACGTAGCGAGCTGGGGAAGTAGAGCTAAGGCGGTTTCGAAGGAAGATATACCTGAAGGTCGTCGGGATGTGGATAGGTGTGCGGCGGGAGGCCGGATCCGCCCACACTAGGGCAACGACGAATGGATCGGAGGACCTCTCGCGCCGGTGCTCGGCCAGAGATAACGGTGCGGACGGCAGTGGGTCTCCTCCCTCGCTGTCGACAACGGCCTAAACGCTGCCCCTCCTCCCCTTCACCGGCGGAGGGGGATACGTCCGGATCTGTAACCAGCGGTGAGGATAGAAAGACAGTGTTTTTTGAAGGGAGAAAGACAGTGTTACCACCCCTATCTTGTTTAGATCTGGAGAGGATGAGAGTGTGTGAATAGAGCAACCCTAGCAAGCAAGCGCGGAGGCTCCGGCCTATATATACGTAGTGGGGTAGTTTTCCTTTTTCACTCCATCAAAACAATCGTTTAAAATTGTGTACTACGTGCCAGGTCGCCGGTTTTTTAGTTGTTGATTGTTTTTTGAGATAGCTACCCGCTTGTTCCAAGTGGTGTTACGGTGTGCCAGGTCGCACTTTGTATCGTTCAAGTCTGGTACAAGTCCCTCCATTAAATGAACAACCACCCCTCGTAAAAATTGTGAACAAGCCCACGGCTAAAATTATCGGAAACGTGGGTTGCCCCAACATGCATTATTATTTATATTTTCTACTCCCTCCGTTCCTAAATATAAGTCTTTTTTATTAGCCACACCTAAGACAAGAATTTTTTTTATTAGCAGTGAACCCCACATGTCATAGACACAAAAAGTGTGGCAAGATTCCCTTAGGCAAGCCAAAGTGTGTCTAACAATTTGAGCAACTCAAGTTAGGCAAGTGTGGGGAAAAATAATGTGGCAACATAAGACAAACATAGTCACAATCCAAACAGCCCCGTAATTTTTTGTGACATGCATGAAAATTTGGCTAGTTAAATTTATAGTCAAAATTTGGCAAGGTGCATCAAATCAACACATGCAAGTATCAAAAGGGAAGTCACGGCATGCATGCATGCGTTGTACTCCCTCCGTTTCCAAATATAAGTCTTTTTAGAGATTGCAACAAGTGACTACATACGAAGCAAAATATGTCTACATACATCCGTATGTAGTAGTCCATTTGAAATGTGTAAAAAGACTTATATCGAGTGCAGTGCTTTGATGTGTCGCGTCAACTCGTACAAGACCGAGAAGTTTGATTACTACAATGCCCTCTCCCTCGCGGACTGAGCTCCGGTGCCTTAACTGCACCTGCCTTTGGCTGCATGACAGGTGGGCCAACCACCTGTTGGGCCCACCTGTCATAGACGCAAAGGCAGGAGCAGTAAGTCAATGAAGCTGCGTCCCTCCCTCGCGCATGAGCGTGGTGGCTGGCAGGACTAGTAGGAGCTTTCGCTACACGCTTCTTGACGGCGGCGAACTTGCGGATGGAGTTGACCATCATGTCGTCCATGCGAGAGGCGAAGCCGGCGTCGGCGAGGGCTACGACGCCGGCGGTCGCCAGCACCGTCTGGAAACGCTGCGCGGTGCGGGGCCGCAGGCCGGCGCCTTGGATGATTTGGCACAGCCGACTGCCGCTCGCGACCATCGCCTCCATAGGTGCTTCTGGCTTCTGGTCACTTGGTCTTGGATTGGAGTGAGCAGTGTTGCGCAGTGATTGAGAAAGAACATTTATTGTCAATCTAACCCTGCCATCCATACACCTCTTTGGTTTAGAGTTAGTTCAGGGTTAGAATCTAACTCTAACCTCTAACTGAGTTAGTAGAGTTCTCCTCGTCTCGGTTCATCGCCATCATACTTTCCCCATTTCTGTGTTTTCAGTATCCTGCGAATCAAAGAGGCCCTTAGACTGGTTTAGGTCCGGTAGTTTTTTATAAACGTGTTATGTCCAAAATTTAATGAACGTGCTCCGGTTTCTACGAAAATAATCCGGTTTCATGTAGTAATTCATTTATTTATTTATTCTTCTGCGGGGGGTTTGCATGTAATTCGTGAGGTCTGAAATGTAAAGTACCCCGGCATATGCTCCGAGTCGTGCATGCACTACGACCCAGATGCTCTATGTCCCACATGTCGGCGAAAGGGAGCACGTGGAAATAGCCTAGGAGTACATATAGGAGGATAAATGCGTGAAAAAATATGTACGGTGAAGCGTAGCTGCGGTTCGAAAAGGAGACCTAAAGTGATGACAGGTATAGGTCGCACGCACCCAACTAGTGGTAGTACTAGACATACGACTGCTTTTTCCCTAAAAAAAGAGGTACGAGTGCTCAGTACTCCTATTCTATCAACGCGAGTCCCATCTGACAACAGCGTCTGTGCTACAGCTAGCTCTTCTCCCTCGTTTCTCTCTTCTAATTCTAAACTCAGCCGACGCCCAGTGGGCGGGGTGGGGATTTGCCGATGGTTCAGTTTGCTCAACTGTGGCCCCACCTCACAGTGAAAATGTTACTACTGGAATAAAAATGCCATATACTCCTATACTAATAAAACATTAAGGCCACGAGGCGATGCAGTGCTGGTTACAGGAGGCAAGAAGAAGAGATGCATCCATCGATGACGTCCACCTCCTCGACTCAGGGCGCCGGCCCACCGAACGGCGGCTAAGTAGCAGCGGCTTTCGTGGCCAGGTCGACGTGATTCTGAACAATGGCGTCCAAAGATTCCGGCCGCTGGAAGAAGGCCAACGTCTTTTTGTCCTCGCTGGCCTTGTAGTGGCCTATGTAGACGATTTCCTCGTAGACGTGGATATGCAGGTCGACGGTTTCTTGCATGGCGAGGCGCTGCGCGACGAGCGCGGCCTCGAGGTGCACATTCTTCATCGCGACCTCCGGCAACTGCAGGGCCACCAGGGCTTGAAAGAGTTCGTCACCATGGAGGCCGATGAGGGTGGCAGGCAATGAGGAGCCTGGGCGCGCGGGCTGGAGCAGTACGGCAAGGTCGTCCGCGCGCTTCTTGACGGCGGCGAACTTGCGGATGGAGTTGACCATCATGTCGTCCATGCGAGAGGCGAAGCCGGCATCGGCGAGGGCTACGACGCCGGCGGTCGCCAGCACCGTCTGGAAACGCTGCGCGGTGCGGGGCCGCAGGCCGGCGCCTTGGATGATTTGGCACAGCCGACTGCCGCTCGCGTCCATCGCCTCCATAGGTGCTTCTGGCTTCTGGTCACTTGGTCTTGGATTGGAGTGAGCAGTGTTGCGCAGAGACTAAGGAGTAGATGGATTGGAGTGGTGGGGCGCCTTTATATGAGAATCCAAACTCTGTTGCATTCACATCGTGCTGGCTCTATTCTGCTTCTCCAATTAATTCCCTCTGCATGTAGAGTAATTTGAGGATGCATCATTGACCGTTCAACGTCTCGGGAACCGCTACCCTCTCCCTCCTTGGCATTCAAGCACCTATGGAGGCGACTGCCGCTCGCGTCTATCGCGTGTCAGGAGACGTTCCCGTCGACGACGAGGTGCCTATGGTGACTTCGTAAATTTCAAGATGATAGTACTAGTATACTCAATATTGTGCACCGCGACCAAGGCCGAGAGGAAAACGAGAGAACTACGTATTTATTTATGGTGTAGATTCACTCATTTTGCTCCATATGTACTCCGTCTCGGTGTAGTCTAGTCACTTGTTGAAATCTCTAGAAAGGCAAATACTCCTTTCTGGTTTACAGGGCTATACTAGCAAGTACTCCCTCCGTCCGAAAATACTTGTCATCAAAATGGATAAAAAGATGTATCTAGAACTAATATACATCTAGATACATCCCCTTTTATTCATTTTGATGACAAGTATTTCCAGATGGAGGGTGTACTACAATAGTGGGCTCACATAGCAATTTTGTCTCATGCAAGAGCCTGGCTATATGCGTGCTCCAAGGTTCGCAACTGCCACATTCGGGTTGCACTTGGCTCTTCGCCTCTTCGAGAAGACGAACAATGATGTTACTACTACTGCTTCTACAGTATCGAATCCACTGCTGCATGTCCGTCCACCGCGAGCGGGAGGAATAGCTTGTTGTAGTACTATAAGCAAAAGCCTGTCCTCGTCTGCGAGCCACCGCGCGCATGGGCGAGGGAGAAGGCGTGTACTCCTCGTTGTACGAGTTGACGCGACACATCATAGCACTGGCCCCACATGGTCGCCTCTAAACTTGGCTGAAAGACCCGCAGTGTACAATACTCCATTTGCTGCAACCTCTAACATTTACCCCACCACAAATTAAAATATATATTCCTGTCTTGACCAGATGAGCGTGCAAACTAGAATCACCAGGATGACAGGTAGGGCCAGAAGATTATTTTAATCAAAAAAATATAGCATGGAGCCGACCCCAACGATTTTAAGCTTACAGGCACGGTACACGCTATCCTAGACTACTCTACACATGAAACTGCCACACGAGCGTCCGGGCTGCGCTTGGCTCTTCGCCTCTTCGGGAAGTCGAACAAAATGATGGAGTACTACTGCAGTGGAGGAGTACTACAGTATGCTTCTGGCCATCTGACACCGATTGAACTGCTGCATGTCCACCGCGTACGGGAGGGAGAGCGTGTAGCGAACGAAAGCTTCTCCTAGTCCTGCCAGCCACCACGCTCATGGGCGAGGGAGGGACGCAGCTTCATTGACTTACTGCTCCTGCCTTTGCGTCCATGACAGGTGGGCCCAACAGGTCGGTGGCCCACCTGTCATGCAGCCAAAGGCAGGTGCGGTTAAGGCGAGAGGGCGTTGTAGTAATCAAACTTCTCGGTCTTGTACGAGTTGACGCGACACATCAAAGCACTGCACTCGATATATTTCAATAATTTGCGTTTACCGATGCATTAATTACAACGCATGCATGCATGCCGTGACTCTCCTTTTGATACTTGCATGTGTTGATTTAATGCACCTTGAAGTAGTATGAATATGTGACGGTAAAGCTTTGTAATGCCCCGGCCCTAATAAAGCGAGAGATGGTTGTGCACGAGGAGGGCGAGATCATGCAGACGGAACAGGACCCGACGATGGAGCTCTCTATGGTCTCGATGGACCTCACCTTGCTCCACTGCCCCTTGTGCCTCCGCCCCTTGAAGCCTCCAGTGTATGAGGTTCGAATACACCTCGTCCGTTCGGCTGATCGAGCAAGGTGCAGGTTTCTTGATTGATGTGTTGTTCGATTGATTTGTGCAGTGCAAGGGAGGGCACCTGGCTTGCGCGGACTGCCGCGTCGAGCGCCCCGGGAACCAGCGGCAGTGCCAGAAGTGCGAGCGCGGCGGTGGCTTCGACGTGCGGAACACGGCGGTGGACGCCGTCCTCTCCTCGGTGAGGGTGGAGTGCCCGCATGAAGGCTGTAGGCTCTACGTCACTTACCACAAGCTCGCCGATCACCAGAGCGTGTGTCCGCTCGCGCCTGCAAATGCCCCGTGCCCGTCTGTGACTACGAAGGCCCGCCGCTGGTGCTCTCCCACCACATCAGCACCGTGCATCCCATGCCCATGCACAGGATCCAGTACGGCAAGGCGCTCCAGCTGCAAGTGCCACTGTCGGAGCCACGGCTCTTGCTGTTCGCGGAGGAGGACGGCCGCGCGTTTTTCTTGGTCGGCGGCGTGCTCGACATCGGCGCGCCTATTGCTGTGTTGGTCATCTGCATCAGAGCGGGGGCGTCCCCACTGCCGCACTACGTGGCCAAGTTGTGGGCGAACGGCCCGCCGGGGGAGCCCAAAGGCAGGACCGACGCCGTCAAGGTGGAAATGGAGGTGACAAGCAGCAGGGATCCCGGCGACGTCGCCGTGCAGGAGCTGACCTTCTTCACAGTTCCGCCCAAGCTGCTGGCCGGGGCTAAGCTGGTGTCCCTCCACATTCAGATTGACAAGCTCACGTCCTAAATGATTCTACAGTGCCTTCTGTTTATCTTAGTAATATGCTAATATAGGGGTTAGCTTGGTCTACTTTAGCTTAAGAGATGGTGGGTTTTGGTGGCGATGCAGCAATTACCTCGACATCAGATCAGCAGTGAAAGTAAGTTCGAACAGTCGAATGGATATTTTGTGTCTGTTGGATATAAAGATCCTTTGGGTAAGAAGTAACAGCTTACATGCTTTTTTTTCGAAACGGAACATCGATACTAGTATAATTTTTGTTGACATGCACTAATATTTTCGAAACGGACGTCGGGCTGTAGCTAGAAGGGCGGTTGGGAAGCGGCATCGGCCCATACCGCGGTGACCCCCGATTGGGACGCACCGACTGTGGATTTTCTCCCTCGCCGATGTCGACCGCCTCTACGCAGAACATTGTTCCCTTCCCCCAGCTGCGGGATCAGGCCGGATATGTGACCAGCGGTGTGGCCACCGTCGTTCTATGCTTGTGAAGAGAGCAACCCAAGCAAGCAGGCTTGTAGCTTAGGCTCCTGCTAGTGTATATATAGTGGTTTTATTTTTTTCTCCATATCAACCATTTTATATTGCGTATGTGTCATTGAAGAGTGAAATGATGGTTGCTTCTTCCGACTAACTTACTGTGTGATTTGACTGCTCCTTTAGTGGCCCCTACACGTACTCCCCCTACGTGTATGCAACAGTCACACGTACACATGGACGCAAAAACGCGGGCGACGCCCTAATGCATACATGTCCGAGCACACGACGGAACACACACGGTCATGCTCAAGTGCTCAACCTACATGTGCATGGACACACATACTCAGCCAGGGTGAGCTAGTGACCGTATAAACCCCGGAAAATGTATATATTGAGCGCAATGAGCGTATTATGAAGTCCACTGACCGTATTTTTACAAATATACAGTGACAGACAGTGTATTTATCTCGTTTGAAATTAAGCCATATTAACCGGAGAGGAGGCAGTATGGACTAGCATTACTTTGATGTGTCCCGTCAACTTGCCGAACGAGGAGAAGCTTGCAGGACGGGAGGGCTTGCGCGCGGTGGCTCGCAGGACAAGGAGAAACTTTTGACTAATGCAAGCTCTCCTTCGCTCGGGCGGTGGACGTGCAACAGTTAACTCGGTGTCAGGTTGCCAGAAGCATACACTATACTAGTACTATTATTGTTGCACTTCCCGAAGAGGCGAACAGCCAAGCACAAAGTTAACTACTAGTACTAGTACTACTACTATAGTCTATAGAGGTATGTACTACTATACTAGTACTAGGAACCGGATGGAGGAGCGTCTGCACTCTTATTATATTTAAAAATGTGATAAAGCAATCTTCAACACATTTGGTTCTCTTCGAGGGTTCTCGCATGTGATAATGGAAGTTGATTGCATGGAACACTCGCCACAATTCTCGCTTAATTCTGGCTCATATCCTGTTACAAATAGGAGCGCTCGGTAATATTTCCTCTTTTTTTGTTATTCAGCATGTAAATAGGTCAGCAAACCTTGCGGCGCATCTTTGTGCGAACCGTGCTTGCTGCACTTTGAATGTGGCCGAGAGCTGGCTTGATGAAACACCTCGCTTCCTACTTCTTTTTTTGCGGGGTACCTCGCTTCCTATTGACCAGTGTCTTGGCTGATCGTCCTAAGAATGCTTATATATGAATAAAGCTCTCTCATTTACCCGCAAAAAAGATTAAGCCATATTAACCGGAAAGGAGGGAGTATGGACTAGCACTACTTGTTGGTGTGTCCCGTCAACTCGCAGAACGAGGAGAAGCTTGCAGGACAAGGTGAAGCTCGCTTACACCTTTTGACTAATGCAACGTACCCTCGCCCAGGCGGTGGACATGCATCAGTTCATTCGGTGTCAGATTGCCAGAGGCATACACTGTAGTACCGAACATGCGGAGTACCATCATTGTTCGACTTCACGAAGAGGCGAAGAGCCAAGCGCAAGGTTTAGTAGTACGAGTAGTACTACTACTAGAGCCACATGGTGGAGCATCTGTACTCTTATTTTTCTTAATCTCTGATAAAGTACACATTTATTCCGGAGAAGGGCGGAAAACAGCAGCCCAACATGTAATGATGATATCGATCAACCATAATCGAATATATCTTGGCCTCCGTGCGAGCCCGTCTGTGTGTTCTCCCTCCTCGTTTCTCTCAAGGAACGGCGGGTTGGCCATTTTGCCGTTAATTGAGATCGGTTTGCTCACACTCCGGTCCCACATGTCAGTGATATGCCAAGAGGAGGTGCGTTGACCGACTGGCCATACGCGTACTTGGTTTTGCACCTTCATACTACTCCTCCCTCCGTCACAGTTTGCAGGGTGCGCTTCATTATGATGCATTTCTCTCAATGCATTTCCACCACCAGAGAGACTTTAGACGCGTTTGGTTTAATGCTCAACTAATTAGGGCGTGGTAACTGCAATTTTCTCTCGATGTAGTACTACGGAGTGGAGTAAGTGCATGCATGTGTGTACCCGGGGTGGAAGCACTGCATGCATGTGTGTACGCATTATTTCCTCTAGTAATAGACGTCGTGCTATAACTATCAATGCTATTTTTCAGGCCGATCGCTAGTCGCCTGGGTCCCAGAGATTTTCTCTTCTTCTGAAGCGCGCTCTATAAACAGTGACGGGTGGAGTAGTATGAGCGGATTCAAAGAAGAGCGTATTGATGGTTGCTTCTTCCGAGCAACTTACAGTGGGAAAGGAGGGGCTTATGATTTGACTGCTCATTACTCACTATTAATGCGGCGAAACGACCGGTCTGAGTCTCCCATGCGGCTGTGCACTACCCCCTCGGTTCTTAAATATACTCCAGAGTATTTGTCTTTCTAGAGATTTCAACGAGTGACTACTCAAATATTTGTCTTCTTAGAGATTCAAATGGACTACTACATACGGATGTATATAGACATATTTTAGAGTGTAGATTCACTCATTTTTCTCCGTATGTAGTCACTTGTTGAAATCTCTAGAAAGACAAATATTTAGGAACGGAGGGAGTACACATACGAAGCAAAATGAGTAAATCTACACTCTAAAATATGCCCATTTGAAATTAGTAAAAAGACAAATATTGTTGATGACAGTTGCGACGACAAAAAAGAAGCATATTCCTTGTCCTAAGGGAAGATAACAACACGGTTGTGTTTATCTAAAACGGTGTGAGGATGAGATTGCAATACGGAAAGTACGCCGGACAAGCTACGTTTGTGCAAAGAACTATGGAAGATCCACATGCAGCGACGTGGGAAGACGGGCAGTGGAGCAAGGCCGGAGGGGATACCTAGAGGTCGTCGGGATGTAACTAGGTGAGCGGCGGCAGGCGGAATCTGCCCATACTGCGGCAGCGAGCAGGTGGTGTAGGCCCTACCACGCCGGAGCTTGGTCAGAGAGAACGGCGTGTACCGCAGATCGGGACGTGCTGCCTCGGCACCGTCGAACGGAGAAACGATGCACGTCCTCCCTTTCCACTGGCGGACGGGATGCGGCCGGATCAGTAACCAATGGTGAGAGAGAGAGAGGCCACCGCAGCCTTGTGTGAGATACTCTGAAGAGAGACAAACCAGGCAGGGAGGCTCCATTGTATATAGTGGAGCGGACTACCTTTTTCTCCATAAAAATTGTTCTATATTCTGTGTACGTGCCATTGAGCGATATAACTTTATTTAAAAATAACGCGCCAATGCATCAAGTCGAACTTTGTTTCGTGCACGCGTGGTACACGACCTCCGTAGGTAAACAACCTTTACACGCGTTCAAATTAGCACGTGGGCTGCCATTTCGTATAGAAATGAGCTCTATCGTGTACCCGCGCGGGTGTGGCTGGGCACGAAGCGTGAGTACGTGCACGGTGCACCTATTCTCTTCTTGTATACATACACCACCTATGTGGGGTTGTGTGAGAGAGATACAAACGTAGAGAGATAGTGTGTGGGTTCGTGAGAGTTTTCTTTGGGGGGGGTCAATCAAAAAATGTAACATATGCAATGTGTGTGAAATAGAGTCCTGGATATATCATATATATAGAGGGGGTGATCCACGAGAAGAGAGTGGAGGTATCATCGACTTGAGGTGTCCATAGAATCGAAGAGAGGGATGATGTGTGTGTGTGCGCGCGCGGTCGATAAAGAGTGCCATCGAATTTGTGTGTGCCCACGTCAAAGATATAGAGTGGCTGGCCTACTAGAACGAGAGAGGGGACATGTGCAGTTTGTCTCTATGGCATGGATACCTACCTACAACGCTTGACTATCGGTGTGTGGTGGGGGGGAGGGAGGCCTAATTAACTATAGAGGTACAATGGCTGGTATATGTGTGGAGGAGGAGAGAGGCCTACCTCGTGTATTAAGGGAGATCGATCTACCTCATGTATTAAGGGAGATCGATCGGCATCCATGCATATGTGTAGGAGAGGAATAAGGTTGGGAGAGAGACAGAGCTAGACTGTTGGAGGGGGTGGTAGTGGAGTTGCTTCTAACAAATGGTGGGATAGGCTTGCTAGACAACCGGAGGGCACGCCTGCAATATCAATAAGAGAAGGGATGGCTGCCTGTCCGTGCACGTGCGTGTGAGAGACGGGTTAGGAGGCATGCACGAATGATGAGGGGGGACGATATGGCTGTGGTAAGCAGACATAACTACATAGGAAGATCAATCGTCCTTTGTCAGAGAAAGGAGAGACATAACTTGTGAGGTACGTCGATCGATGGGGGGAATAGTTAAAGTCGACCTAGGTATATGTTGGGAGATCGATCGGTATACATGCATGTGTGTGTTAGAAGCAAATGAGGCACGGGGAGAAGGATAGAGAGAGAGGGATGCATCTAGGAGGTGGTGCGAGAGTCATACTATATCGAGGGGGAAGGAGTGTGCGAGTACGAGATCGATGAAAAGAGTGGTGGGAGTGAGGCATGGACGGTGATAAGAGAAGAGGGGAAGCTTGTGTTTGTGCTAGGCACACCTGGCTAGAGAGGCACATCGATCGATGTGTGCCGTAAAGAAGGAGCTGGGGGGCCTACACACACCATGGGTGAACGACCTAAAGTCAAAAGACGAATTTGCGCGATGGAGCTAGAGAATACTGAGGGAGGGTTAGAGGGATGCGGGCATCTGCATGCACGACAGAAAGTTAGTGCTAGCTAGCTACAAAGATAAGAGGATTGTGTGGGTGTAAAAGACGAATAGAGATCATACTTCATTATAAAAAGCGAATTTGGATATTTGAAGAATTTATCATAGTGTTTTAAACCGACGCATGTGTGAATATATATAACGGTGATACACATGGTGTGGTGTTGAACATGTTATACTACATATAATATATTTTATCTCTACTCTTATAAAAAACGGAGTTGTTGATGATGGTGCCATCCTGCAATATAGGCCGTCCGATTAATATTTGACGGATAGGAAGGAAACTATGGCAATTTTGAAAAAGGATACCCACACCCCTCTCCATATTTGCAAATTAGGCCTCCCCTTGATCATGTTAATGTTCTGTGGAATGCATGGGCATCTTGCTAGTACTACGTATAACATATAGAACATTGATCATAATTTGGGCTAATGTGTGGCTTTTGCAGCTCAGGTCTAAATACTTGTCATAATGTAGGGACGGGGCACTATACTATGTCTGATAAACACGGTGTACACGTATGGAACATGGTTTAGATTATGAATATATAGTTAGTACATCAAATGTACTATTATTTGGAATCAACATCAAGTGTATTCAAAAAATAGAATTCGATTCCTCGAAAAGTTAAGGATTAGTAGTTCTTTTTTGAAATCGATTTCGTAGTACACATAGTTCATATCTATCTCTATAGTAATCTTGTGGTGTGTTATTAAGGTAATACACGAATGATGGTTAAAGTTGGCAACAATCATGATTATAGATTCTTATTGAAATAGAGAAACGAATTCAAACTCAGTTCGAATTGCAGTGGTAGTATAGACATTTGGAATGCACTAAAATGTTGGTATGAGTAGGTTACATGCATTATACAGCAAGCGAAAAAATTTAATTGGACATAACATGGATTCATACTATCGAATAGCATTTAATTGCACTAAATTGTTGGTATGAGTAGCTTTAAATAACATTTTTATAGTAAAACGGGGCAAGACTCTCTCTTTGTGTGGTGTGAATAGTTTTATTTTTTTCGTTTTCTTTTTGGTTGAGGGAAGTGCGAATTGGTTTGGTACGTACAAGTACAATATTACACGTTAGGCTTGTCCCTAAAATTCAACCCGCGCCTTGTTATATCCCGAAAATTCAGATATCGTGCTCCCAAAACTGGCGCCTTCACAACTCGCGCCTTGCTATCCCGAAATTACAACGCGCGTGAAAACTCCCTCCAGCTGCCAAATCCCGACACGCGAAATCCCCCTTCTAACCCTGGGCCGAAAGGGCCGCTAGTTCAAATCGGTGGGGGGTACTTTTGTAACACACTCTACATTTTGGACAAGCGCGTCCCTAAGTCATGGTTCACCCCCTCCCATCGCCTCCTTTTTGCCATTCGAAATCCCAGGCCTCCATAACCTCTCCGCTCCAGCCGCGAAACCCCACCCTCCTCCGTCCGCCACCTCACCGCTGCCCAGCCGGAGCCTCTTCCCCGACGACGTCGTCCACCGCAACAGATCGACGTCCCTCGTCCACCTCCCCGGATGAGGATCCGTCGTCCATCTCTTCGTCCCGCCGGTTCATCCGCCCCGTCCTCCACCTCCAAGGAGCTGCTCCGATGATCGCCTTGTCTATCGCGGTTGCTCCATCCCCACAGCGCCGCCTTAACCTGCTCCACCGGAACCGCAGCTTCCTCACCGACTCCTCGGACGAAGCCGAGGCCTACTCGGCGCCACCAAAGAGGTTGTACACTCATCGCATCACACATTCTCCTTAGCTCGACCTCCCGGAGCCGACGGTGCTCCATCCGCACCCCCATGGAGCGGCTACCTTGAAGTCGGTGCAGCGGGCTACATCTCTACCCCAATGCGAGGCCCCTTCGCCGGCGGCGTCCATACCAGCCGGATCTGCTGCTCCATCCCCAGTGCGAGGCCCCTTCGGTGGCGGCGTCCATACCAGCCGGATCTGCTGCTGCTCCGGCTCTCGCTCGATCGCTCGCTCGCCCAGCTGCTGCTGCTCTCCCCCTCGCTCGTGTTGCTGCTCTACTCCGATTTAGCTACACTTCAGTCGACTGAATCGACTTTTGGGTCAGTCGATTTTCAGGGGGGCTCGCCGGAGTTAA
Source organism: Triticum aestivum (assembly GCF_018294505.1). Taxonomy (NCBI): domain Eukaryota; kingdom Viridiplantae; phylum Streptophyta; class Magnoliopsida; order Poales; family Poaceae; genus Triticum; species Triticum aestivum. Next base: position 130,291,511 of record NC_057811.1, on the reverse strand, counting down.
GAACCACCCGCAACAGGGACGGGGGCTCGCCGGAGAGGTACCCCACTATCTATCTTAGGGTTCAGGGTGGGGCGGGGGGCCTATAGGGCTGGCCGGGGCGGCGGCAGACCGGCGGTGGGGAGTTGTTTCGGGGCGGCAAGGCGGCGCTGGGGCTGGCGGTTCGGCTGGTGGTGGCTGGCGGCTCAGGGCGGTGCAGGTTGAAGATGAACTGCAGGCCCTCCCTAAACTACATGTCAAGTGCCTCTCTGCTACCATTGCGTTCAGTTTCGATAGTAACATTCAGATTCCACAGTAAATTTCAGTTTCGACAGTAAGTTCAGAGTCAATAGTTTTTACCTCATCTGTTGTAGTCAGGTGGTTTTTGGTGATGTAAATTTTACATCTATTTTACATCATCTATTGGAGATTCTATTAGAATCCCACTTGAGATTGACGATGTCTGTCTTGTGCTGCTTCAGCCTTGACGTCTTACGGCTCACCGGGGCTGCTCCAACGACAGAACGATCCATCACAACAGAGCGGTGCCCTGGACGCCGTCTACAGATTCCTCAGATCTTCCTCCACACCTCCGACAGCCACCTCTGCCTCAACTGCTTCAGCGACCAACCCAATGATGCTGAGGTCGACACGGCTATGGCAAAGAGGTTGTACACTTGTTGCATCACTTATTACTATACATTCATGTCGATCCATTAGGGCTATTTTGGTTCGACGGAAAAACATAGCAATAGGGAATTTTCCATTGGCACTCTACTATTCAATTATTCATGCATTTTGTTGAAAGGAATGAAGCAAAACATCCACCTGGACCTACTTTTCAAAATCCTATGCATGAAAACAAGACCAAGTGCATTAGTGGCAGAATAACATTCTAACTGTACACGCTTTCATATGGTTTCACTTTATTTTGGCCATGTTTCTTTGCATTCCTCTGCTCTTCCAATTCCTGTAAAGCAAACACCCAAGTTGACAGAAATACTGTGTTTACAAATGCTCTGTTTACCATGTGCATTCCTATCCTATTCCGGTGTTTTTCCTATCCCTGCGTTTTTAGAATCATGCAAGCCAAATGAGCCCTTACAGAATTACTTCAGTTACAGGTAGGTGTCGAAGGGAACTTTGTGTGGTTTGTCCTGCTCCTGCCGCGACGTCGTCCACCTCACCTGAGCTGCTCCATCGACAGAAACATCCACCAAACCAGACATCATGACTCCTGACCGTCTTTCGCCGCCTCAGATCTCCTTCCCTGCCGCCGGCACCCACCGTAACGGCATCACCATCATTGACTCGGCAGATGAACCTGAGGAGTACACGGGTCCACAAGAGAGGTCGCACTCTTTTGATTATGCTTATGTTATGCATTTCTTAAAATTACCTGCTACTTTATCGTCCTGTTCACCTCTTGGACTCCAAGTCAGGTCCAAATTAATGTTCAAACTTGAGTTCTAAATTAGTTGAGGGGCACATATCGAGGAAGCAATTAATAGTATCTCTGTCTAATATTTGGTTCACCTAGGGTATGCCTATGTTGTTCATCTTGGGTGAGAAACAAATAGTAAAGCAATCACCATCTGTCTTTTTATTAAATTAAAGCAATCATCAGCCTGCTATCATTATTTTTGGATCCATCCACTGGTTGTTACCATCACTCTAAATTTCTGCATGGTCTCCTTACATAATCTCACCATATTTTTTTCGTATGCATGTCAGATATTGTACACAGTCATGTTGAACATGTAGAGAAAAAGAGAAGAGTTTTGCGCGGCAATACAATGTCATGCAGACATCGCTCCATGGTGGGTTCAATGGCAAACCCTCCCCACCCCTCTCCAGATTGTAATCCAGAGGAAGATATTTGTTCTGAGGCGGATTCAGACGCCGCTGACCACTCCTATTTACCCCCCAAGGTGTTTTCTCTACCTTGGCATGATGATGTTAGTCATATCATGCATATGTTTCCTTGCAGTGCCTACTTTTGAAATCGTATATGTCATCTGCTTAGTTTAGACATGTTCTGTCGCCACCTGTTTAGTTTCTATATCATATATGGGAATTATGCAGTCTCATGTCTTTTAGCCAGCCATAATATATGTGAAATGTGCAATGCCATCCTGTTTAACCAGGCATCATATATTTGAATGATATCTTGCCCATCCTTTTCTTCATTACATTTCCATTTGTCGACAATGTTTGTACATTAAACTACTCTTCCTGTGAATCAACCATTTGGGTGGGAGATTGAAAAATCTGGAGTGAAAACAAGGCCTTCAGAGCAGACAGTGCTACCTGTCGAAGCAGATCTCTTGTTGGGTCCCGATAGCTCCTCAGAGATGGATTCAGAGACAGATGACCAGTCTTATTCCCCCACCGAGGTGTATGCTCTAACTTGGCACGGAGTTTTAGTTATTCATCATATCTTTGAATTATGTTATGCTATGCTATCCAGTTTAGATAGACATCATATATGTGAAATTATGTCATGCTATCCGTTTTAGTTAAACAATATACATGTCAACTATTTCATGTCCTCTTTTTTCCACACTATCTATTGCATCTGTCTCTCATACAATGTCTGTACATTCAACTATGTTTCCTGTTTATCAGCCATTTGAATTGGAGCGGGTGATGCCAGCATCTAGCAGACTAAAAACACGGTCTTCAAATAAAACAGTGCTACCTCTTGGTGGAGATAGCACCCCAGTTGTACATGCACGATAACCAGCCCTACCACACATAACCCAAACTCTCGCACATTGTACCCCTACTGCGATGGACAGAGAACCAGCTTCACCCAATCTAACCCCAACCCCAGCAGATAGTAACCCAGTTCCTGTTGAGAGAGCACCATCTCCACCACAAAGCTTCCAAACAAGAGTAGTTAGTAAGGTAGCTCCAGTGCCCAAAGGGCCAGTAATACCACGGCGAACCCCAACTCCACCAGTTAGTACGCCTATTCCTGTGGAGGAAGCACAACCACCTAGTCCTAGTTTAGCATCTATCGCATTTGATGTTGTTAAATCGTATGTGCGTATCTTCCCATCTTGGAAATATTATATTGAAGATGAAGGAAAATGCCAGTTGCAGGTGTTTGTCCAGGAGTTATGTGTAAGTAATGTTATTCATGGCAATTACTTTGCTTTGTCACATACATCCTACCTCCATGATGGTTATAATACAGCAAATTTTCCCATTTTTCTCTATATAGAAGGACCGATTTGGAAACTCAGGATGAGGTAACATGTGCTAATACCTCTGCTATCTTCAAGAATGCTTGGTGGCATATCGGAATTACCTGAAGAAAACGTACTTCACCAGCAAAGAAACTCATCAAATTCCCTTACGTTCTCCCGAGACACATTTACTGGACGATGACTGGGAACGCCTTGTTCTGTACTGGTCCCGAACCAAGAATGTGGTAAGGTCTATGAGCTCATTTTCTATTTGAAGTACTATATTCTTGCGTCTTACTGTACTCTGTTCATGTAGAACAAGTGCCTAAACCTGAAGAACAACTGTTCTAATTTAAGATTCCATTGCTATCATAGTTCCAAAAAGCGCCAGGCGTTAATTGTGCGTTTTGCCACCGCCTTGCGCTTTACTGACCAAAGCGCATGCTTATGCGCAGTTATGCACAGATTAAGCGTAGTTATGCGCAATGCGTTTCGCCAATGCCTAGAGCGCCTTTTTTAACTATGATTGCTATCGTGCATACTGCTTTGCTCTTGTATCACTGTATTTACTCATACAAACTTATTTTTAAATTGAAGGATCCAATCGAAACTCCAATGGCACAGCAGGTATGTTCATGCATGTTTCTTTAACAGGCTTGCTCTTATCAATAGCTCTGTTGATTTCAATTTCAATTGTGTATACAGTTGACTTCTCATATCATGCACATTACTAGCATCACAACAAAGCAAATAGTGTTGTTGTACATGTAGACCCGTGGTACCCATCTGAAATCTTGTTGTACCGTGTAGTTTCCCACGCTTTGTATTCTTTCACTGCTGCTTTGTCTTGAACTGATATGATTTGAACCGTGCCTCTATTTTGATTTGGCAAGACAATGCAGTGACCATAGGACATAGATATATGTTTGTTTGATGCTTTTATTATGTACTAGTACTTGGCAATAGAAGACTTGGTAGTATAATCATGTCCACCTTACTAATGAACTGGTTCACCGAAATGAGTTTCATATACTAGTGCATGCTACACTGTTATGTGTCTGCTTGTTTCTTCTTTTAGAATGCTGACAGAATATTGGGGAAGAGTGCCTTATTAAGTAATGGTAAAGGAAGTAATGCAGATAAGGTTCAGGATAGTGACACATCCTTGTTGGTCTCCAACAAAGCTGATAAAACAGCTAAGGAAGACTATCTCGAAGACAGTGAGACAACCCCAAAGTCCTGTCTTGGTTTAGTGTTGGAGTTACTGGCCACTACCGCTTGCACAAGCTATTCAAACTCACTATCTGAATCAGTTCGGTTTCTTGAGTCTCAACTACAAGCTGAAAGACATCGATCAGCTGTGCTGCCACAAGAAGCGGAAGGACTGCGGAAGTACCTGGAGCATTCAGATGCATACTTTCTGGTGCAATAGCAAGCGTTGGAGGATTTTAGCACCAAACAGGACAAAACTAATAAGCTTGCTAAGCTTATTGCCAGCATGGTGGATACCACGTTTCTTGAGCTCTTCTGAAGTTGTTTCAGTTATGCTCTTGTTTTGCTGCCGCGTTTATTTGCACTGGTGGCCAATTTTGACGGCCAGTGTATGTAATATGCTGCTTTGTTCCCTATATTTGCACTGGTGGCGAACTTTGATGCCCAGTGGATGTAATATGTGTAATAGCGGTAATAGGCTAGCGTTAATTGCTTGCTTATTTATTTCCTTATTGTCTTGTTTAGTTGTTTGCTTGTAGTCACTGCAGTTCTTTTTCTGTGTTTTTCTAGTGGCCACAATAACCTATCTTTGGAAACTAGGCCAGAATAATCATGGCAACACACGGACTGTTGTAACCATGGGCCTCCTGCGGGCCGTATGATCCATGGGCCTTCTACAGGCTGTAGGATCCATTGGCCTTCTATACGAGCCGTAGGATCCATGGGCCTTCTACGGGCCGTACGATTCATGGGCCTTTTACGGGCCGTAGGATCCATGGGCCTTCTACGGGGCGTATCATCATTTCGCCAATTATGGGCTGTACTATTCATGGACAATAACGGGCCGTTAATAGGCCGTATTTGATAACTCTATGAAAACAGCCCAACGGGTTTTTTTTACATGAAAACGGCCCAACGTATTATCGGGCCACAAACGAGCCGACTGTAACCACGGGCTAAATTTGGCCCACAAGCAGAAAATGACAGTAACGGCCCGTAAGTAAACGAATGTGGAAATGAGCCCAAGAATAAATGGGCCCCGAGAAGGCCGAAAGATGACATGGGCTGGAAACGGCCCAACGGAATAATGGGCCGTTAATGGGTATAAAGTGATACACTGTTCATTACGGCCCAGTTTCACCATGTGCCGTTAATGGGTATAAAGTGATACACTGTTCATTACGGGCCAGTTTTACCATGGGCCGTTAATGGGCCGAGAGTAATAAGGGCCTCATATGGGCCGAAAGACGTCACGGGCCATACATGGGCCGGAAATTAAAACGGGCTGGAATTATATTGGGCGGCCCAGATGACGCTACTGGGCCTAATTCGGATAGGCCGTAAACGGGCCCTGCGTTAGCGGGCTGTAAATGGGCTATATGCGAACAGGCCGTTCACAGGCTTGTCGTGGGCCGGCCCGCCACCTTTTGACCAAGTCAAACGGGCCGGCCTTTTCACATGAATGGGCCTCTGTTAGGCCGTGCCACGTGTCGACGTATCATAGGCGCATTGGGTCCAATGAGTGGATGACATCTGTCCCAACGGTGAGCCAACACGTGTTTCCTCCAGTCAATGATGATTTTACACGTGGAAAATCCCCATTAGTCGGGGCTGTTAACGGGTTATCGGATCCAAAACCGGACCCGATAGCTTAACGGCGTTCCGTTACGGTGGATGCCATGTGTCAATCACCCTTGACGAAAGCACTTCTGTGACGCGCGATTTATCGTCATGGAAGTGGACACTTTCGTGATGATAATTTTGGAAATGTCATGGAACACTTCTACGACAGCACAGGTATGACTATCTTGATTCTGTCATAAATTTGTCGTGGATGTACATGCATGACAGAAAACGTGACCTACTGTGACAAACACGTATCATCACGGAAGTGTATTTTTTTGTAGTGTGAACATCGTACCCTTATGGGTACGGTGATCGAAAAGGTTCAGTTCACCAAAAACGGACTGACCGAAGCCTGCGCTAGCCTTCTAACAGGCTTTGAGGTGAGTAATGTAATTGTAGGAAGAATATCACAGTGTAGACAGTAGCCCCTGATGCTCTGTTCGGTGTTCGGAAAGAAAAAGGCGAAGAAAGGATCAAAAATAATTTTCGCAGGAGTCTAACATAAGGTGTCTATGTGAATAAGCAGGCATCGCTGCGGGCTGCTACCGCTCATACTGCGGAGGTCTCTAGACTGAAGCAGAAACTGGAGCGGGCCGAGGAAGAGCTCGGCCTCGTGAAGGAGCAGCTGGAGGATAGCCAAGGTATGCAATAACCTGTGTGTTCATTTAATAAGGATGAATGGTCCGTGCGGACTAAAGTGTCATGAACTTTATTAGGGGCCACGACCGAGGTGGCAGCCCTCAAGAAGGCGTTAGCCGAGGCCGAGGACAAAGCGGCCAAGGAACGCGCCGCGTGCGAGAAGCACGAGGCCCTGGTTAACAAGGCCCAGCAAGAGCTCCAGGACGCCGTCGAGAAGTTCGAGTCCTTGGAGCGCGATTTTAGGACGCAAGAGTCCGAACTTGTGAAGGCCCGCCAGGGCGCGCAGGATGCCCGAGCCGAAGCCCAGAGCGCCCTCCAGGAGATTCAGGCGGCCAAGAAGATTGCGGCGGGTAAGTCTTTCGCTATGCAAAGCAAGTATGCGAAGGAAACATTCCTTGTACTTACCCGAATTTGGGTTTTCCAGGGGCGTTTATGAATCTGTCGTGCAGCATATCAGATGCTGCCGAGTTTTATCTAGCCGAAGAGGGGATGTCTACGGAGAAGCTATTCTGGTCTCAATATCTTGGACCAGAACATCCGGTGCCCTTTAGCGACCAGCTGAAACAGCTAGTCGAGCTACACCGGTCGGCCGAGCTAGCCATGAAGGACCTAATAGTCCGGCTGTGGCCTCCCGAGCCCATACCCAGCAGCTACTTTGGACTTGTGAAGCGGCTTGTGAGTGCCTGCCCACGGCTCAAAGCCGTGAAGCGATCGGTCTGCATTGAAGGTGCACAGATGGCATTTGCCCGCGTCAAGATGCATTGAGCGAAGCTGGATGCCAAGAAGATGATGACCGAGGGGCCACCGGAGGGCAAGGAGCATCGTTGACCCGAGTTGTATTATGATAGTGTCCTGGAGGGATCCCGCCTTCTGGCGGAGCAATGTGCGAAGGATGTGATATTCCCATGAAAACATTCGGGTTGTCCTGTAATATGAAACAAGATCTGTATGTAATATGATGCTTGTAATGAAATTTTACCTCCTGTGCGGCCGTTTATTAAAATCTGAGGGTTTGACCAGTCGTCGGCTTCTGCCCCCACGTAGATAGTATGGGGGTGTTCGGGATAAATCTAAACACTCTTTACTCCACATTCTGGTCCTTAAAGGAGGTGTTTAGCGCAACGAACAAGGCAATCAGACTATACGGCCTTTATCACCCTCACTTAGCCATAGGACTTTGACAATGAAAATTTCGGCGAAGCCCCTGGTGTTCGGAAGGCCGAACTAGGGGCGCTATACACGCCTAATCGGAGAAAACCGATTCCTCGCATAAAGCGAAAAAATCTCTAGGGATTTGAGACCTCTCGAACAGCTGACCAGCTCTCGCCACATCATGACAGTCAGTTTTCGGCTTTCTCTACTGAGGTGCTCGTCCGTAAGAACCGGGACACAATCGCAGTAGTTCTCTCTTTACTACCCTAGCCGATATAGCGGAACGTAAGGTAGTAAGCACAGGAGCCGGGCAACCCAACTATTGACCAAAGACATGATTCGGAGCCGATGCATATAATGCTATAAGTTCGGGGTGCCGAACTGTACTTTAAAAGTGTTCGGACTTTTGTTGCCGTAATGCGGGGCGTGATGAAGCCCCTGGCGCAGTAATACGTATGAGAGTGTACGTGTGCAATGACTAATAAATACAAAGGCAAAGGGGAAAATTAAGTAATAAGATGACGCTGCCCTTTATTTTTGTAATGTGATTAATACGTCGAGGCATACTTGTATATGTAATACGATAAGCAAGAAATGCTATTTAACATGCCAAGACCAAGTGCGAGCTACGTGCGGGTATGTAAAACAGGTATAGCAATCGTTAATGGAGGCCACCTGGGGATTCCCTTGTACGCCAAAGCTCCTTGCCTCCTTGGTGTGTCCGACAAACGGGTTGTCAAAAGAAACCTCGAAAAGAGAGAAAGAACCTAAAATGGAAAAGAAAAAACGAAGGTACGCGAATCCTTGGGTCGGTCGACAGCACTGTGGATCGCGAGCTAGCTATGCCTCCGTCCATATCCATGGGATTTTGGGCGCGTAGTTATGTATGCGCGGTACGAATGCCACTCCCTCATCGGGGCTGGGATGGAGGCCGAATTGCTAATCGAGCTCTTGACAAGCCGAGCTGTCCTGTTGCAGTGTAGTCCGGACACTCTTAACAATGTCCAGGGGCTCGGCAGCCGGATTATAGTTCTGCTTGAGAAGGCCGCTCTGTACCTCTGCTGCTAGGGCGGCTGTGTGCTCCTCGGTACGGAGGAAGCATTCGTGTATCCATTGACTGTTATGACACCACGTGGACCGGGCATTTTGAGCTTGAGATAAGCATAGTGTGGCACCACATTGAATCTAGCAAACGCGGTTCGTCCGAGCAGTGCGTGGTAGCCGCTGCGGAAGGGGACGATATCAAAGTTTAGCTCTTCGCTTCGGAAGTTGTCCGGCGAACCGAAGACCACCACCAGCGTGATTGAGCCCGTACAACGGGCCTCTACGCCTGGTATGACTCCTTTAAAGGTAGTCTTTGTGGGCTTGATTCGTAAGGGATTAATGCCCATTTTGCACACTGTATCCTGATAGAGAAGGTTGAGGCTGCTACCATCGTCCATTAGGACTCATGTCAGGTGAAATCCGTCGATGATTGGGTCAAGGACCAGTGCGGACGAACCGCCATTACGGATACTAGTTGGATGATCTCGACGATCAAAGGTGATCGGGAATGACGACCACGGATTGAATTTTGGGGCCACTGGCTCTACCGCATAGACATCCCTGAGTGCGCGCTTGCGCTCCCTTTTGGGGATGTGTGAAGCATATATCATGTTCACCGTTTTGACTTGAGGGGGACATTTCTTCTGCCCCCCAGTGTTCGGCTGCCGGGGCTCTTCGTCGTCGTCCTCGCTTTGCGATCCCATTTCCTTGCTCTCAGTATTTGACTTGTTGGCTTGCTTGAAAATCCGACAATCTCTGTTGGTATGATTGCCTTGTTTGTCTGGGGTGCCATGTATCTGGCACGGACGATCGAGTATGCGGTCCAAGCTGGATGGTCCCTCGTTGTTCCTTTTATAAGGTTTCTTTCGCTGGCCGGACTTGGAGCCATTGAATCCGGCGTGAACTGCAGTGTCATCGGTGTTATCGCCATTACTTCGGTGTTTGTGTCTATTGCGCCGGAGCTTGCCGGTGCTGTTTTTGGTTCGGAGGGGCCTGCCTCGTTGGCTGTGTTTTTACTACGAGCCAGCCAACTATCCTCACCCGCGCAAAAGCGGGTCATGAGTGCCGTGAGGGCTGCCATAGACTTTGGATTTTCTTGGCCGAGGTGGCGGGCGAGCCATTCGTCGCGGATGCTATGTTTAAAGGACGCTAGGGCTTCAGCATACGGACAATCAACTATTTGGTTCTTCTTGGTTAGGAACCTAGTCCAGAATTTTCTGGCTGATTCTCCAGGCTGTTGGACTATGTCACTTAGGTCATCGGCGTCTGGTGGCCGAACATAAGTACCTTGGAAGTTGTCAAGAAAAGCTTCTTCCAAGTCCTCCCAGCTGTTGATGGAATTTTCAGGCAAGCTGTTTAACCAGTGTCTAGCTGGCCATTTGAGCTTTAGTGGGAGGTATTTGACGGCGTGGAGGTCGTCTCCACGGGCCATATCGATGTGGAGAATAAAATCCTCGATCCATACTGCGGGATCGGTTGTTCCGTCGTATGATTCAATATTGACGGGCTTGAACCCCTCGGGGAATTCATGATCCATTACTTCATCTGTGAAGCAAAGAGGGTGTGCGGCGCCTCTATATCGGGCCGCGTCGCGGCGCACCTCCGATGAAGTCCGCCTGCGTTTATCGGCCGGGCGTGACTAGGTTTGTCACGTCCGAATAGGTAGCCGTCATCGCGAGTCGAAAAGTGTCCTCGCGATCCGTAGACTGATCCGGTGTGTCCTGCTCTACTGTCCAAGTCCTGCCGATTGTCGTATGTATAGTCCCGAGCTGTTTTGTCTCTGTTTTTACGAGGTGGTGGGGCGGGCTGCTGTTCGGCCTGAGTTGCCGCTTTATCCCGACTGCGGGGTGGTCGGTCCGCCGCACTGTCCCGACCACGTGGTGGTCGTTCTGCATTGCGCGAGGGAGGTATGGGCTCCGGCGCCTCCTTATCAAACTGAGCTAGCAATCTGCGCTTTGGGTAACTCTTGGCTGGACGCTTGAGGCTGTATTCTTTGGCTACCAGGACATCAGTCCATCTGTCAATGAGTAGGTCTTGATCAGCTTGAAGCTGCTGCTGCTTCTTCTTCAGGCTTCTTGCAGTAGCTATTAGCTGGCGCTTGAAGCGCTCCTGCTCGAGGGGTGCCTCAGGCACGATGAAGTCCTCGTTGCCGAGGCTCTCCTCATCCTCGGAGAGTGGACGATAACTATCATCACCCGAGTCGTTGGGCATGGCCTGTTTATCAGGGTTAACTTGCTCGTTTTCTTGTTCCTCCTGTTTGGATGTTGCTCCAACAGGGTCTTCATTGTTTTCGGCGTCGTCCGGAGTACTATTTTCCCCGATGCCAGTATTGCTGTCTTTTGAGCGACGTGACTTAGAACAGCGTTTAGGGTGCCGGCGCTTGGACTGTGTCTCAGGAGGTTTATTCTCAACTGGATCTTCTTTGTCATCGTCGCTAGCTTTTTTAGGTGTATCAACCATGTACACACCGTACGAAGAGCTGGCCGTCCAATGTTTAGTGAATGGCGGGTCTTGGCCTTGCTTCTTGTTGGCATCGTCGTCCATATCGTCGATGTCTTCGGAGCCATAATCAAGCATGTCGATTAAGTCCTCGACAGTGGCTATGAAGTGGGTGGCAGGTGGGAAGCAAAATTCTCCATCATCAGCCCCTGGCTCGAGCCGGACATAGTTCGGCTGCGAGTCCTCTGCCAAGGACAGGTTCTTTAATGAGTTTAGCACATCGCCTAAGGGCGTGTGTTGGAAGATGTCTGCGGCGCTGAATTCGAAAATTGATAACCGATCAAGCTCGGTGTCCGCAGGCGTATGGGGTTCGGAACCTATAGCCGGAAACGAGTCCGGAATTTCGTTGACGCAGATATTGCAAAGTGTTGAGTCTGTGTGCGGCTCCAACGCCGCGGACTCCGTGGCCTCGGATGGCACAATTTGCTCCGGATAAGGCCATAGCAGTTACAGGAACCATCTCCTGAATGTGGTCCGATGACAGATTTAAGTCACGTTCATCGGAGCGAGGGGGAGCGATCGCCGCGGTCCCAAATCCATCGAAGATCAAGTCTCCACGAATATCCGCGACGTAGTTCAAGCTTCCAAATCTGACCTGGTGGCCAGGGGCGTAGCTATCGATCTGCTCCAGATGGACAAGCGAGTTGGCCCGCAGTACGAAGCCGCCGAATACGAAGATCTACCTGGGGAGGAAGGTTTCTCCTTGGACAGCGTCACTATCGACGATCGAAGGGGCCATCGAACCTTTCATCGACGGCACAGTGGAACTCTCAATGAAAGCACCAATGTCGATGTCAAAACCGGCGGATCTCGGGTAGGGGGTCCCGAACTGTGCGTTTAAGGTCGATGGTAACAAGAGACAGGGGACACGATGTTTACCCAGTTTCGGGCCCTCTCTATGGAGGTAATACCCTACTTCCTGCTTGATTGATCTTGATGAATATGAGTATTACAAGAGTTGATCTACCACGAAATCATAATGGCTAAACCCTAGAAGTCTAGCCTGTATGACTATGGTAATGAGTATATCCTTTCCGGACTAAACCCTCCGGTTTATATAGACGCCGGGGGGATCTAGGGTTACATAGAGTCGGTTACATAGGAAGGAATCTTCATAATTGATCGCCAAGCTTGCCTTCCACGCCAAGGAGAGTCCTATCCATACATGGGTACAGTCTTCAGCCTTCATGTCTTCACAGCCCATCAGTACGGCCCATGGATAACAGGCCGGACGCCTGAGGACCCCTTAGTCCAGGACTCCCTCACCACGTAGGGGTGCGCTGAAGTCTCTCTTCCGTCACCTGATCCGCCAACACCCTGCGGTTCCGAAGTCCGGTGACCCAAGGACCAACGCCGACCATTGGGCAGCTTGGCCCGTCAGGGCGGCACCGTCCACCCAAGGAGACCTCAACTCCGCACTCTAGGCGGCCCGCACGCCGCAGGACGCGGGCGGCGCGGACCGACGCCTTCCACCCTCACACCGTGGCGCGCTCGGGCCGCCGCAAGGTCCTCAAGCTACGCAGCAGTGACGGCGCCACACACCCGACGAGAACAAGCGAACATGCGAGCCGTGCTCATAGTAGCACGGGAGCTGCTGCGGTGCCGGCTGGCGGAGAGCGGCTGCGATGCATTGCTGGAGCGCGTCGCTGAGCTGTTGGACGCTACATCCAGGGGTACGCCGCCTTTCTGCTCCTTACCTACGTCTCAAGTTGTGGCCAGATCGCACGGCGGGCCTCGTCGCACCCACGTGCTCCCAGGCGCACCAGGAGGGTTCACCGGCGGCAGCACGGCCGACGGTGTCGAACATCCGGCTGCGCCTGCGCTTCCCCCGGGTGGCACAGATACGGGCGTTGCCCCGCGCGGCCACAATGGGGCGCCACCCTACGGCCACAGGGGGACGCGCTGGGCCCAACGGCACGGGGCGCAGGGCGCCTCAACGGGGGTTCCGGAGCGGCGATTTCGGAAGCCTATGTGCCGTGCATGGTGGATCGGGAGTACACACTAGAGGATGGCCCATGCTCGTTCCTTGAGTCGGGCTGGGAAGAAGAGATGCTGGAAGTCGAGGCCTTCCACGGGCCACCCAGGAGACTCGCCGACCCCGCCAACGACAACAACCGCAGGGTACCACTGATATCTCAGGAGCAAGCTTATGCTAACCATGGGTCGCAGGTGAACCATGCCATAGCGGCGGACGGCGACCCCAGCGCGGCAGCCCCGCTCCAACCATGGGTAGCGCACTAGGGGCTGCACGGGAGGGGTCTGGAGCCAGGCCCTCCCCCGTGCCACACGGAGCAAGGCATAGCCTGGAGGTAGGTCCTCTGCTGGGGAGGCGCCGGCGAGCCCTCCCCCCGGCAAAGGGCCCGTGGTCGCCAAGGGCGCCGCTAGCGTCCCCTTTGCCCCTTGGCACCGTCCTGGTTTCCGGACACCCCAACGGTGGTCGAGGGTGGTGCAAGGCGGGGCCCTCGTCTGGTGATATGAAGCAAGGCTCACGCCTGTGAAGGTCTCCACCCTTGACACTCTCACGTAATAATAAGTGGGGCTGTACACGCCCCGGAGTCTGCATAGAGCCGCCCTCGGGCCTCGGGGGCTCCCGCCCATGTCTTAGTGGAAGCACCATGCTCCGCGCTGGCCGTCGACACTGTCCCCCAATGACTATGCTCACGACCTGTGAAAGCACTTAGCTCCGCGATGGTGGGAAGACAAGAAGACTAGCTAGGTGCCGGACGCGGCCATTTGCTTTCAACCCCTTTTTATGTAGCTCGGTTGCCGCTTTTTTGGATTTGAACTTGAAATTGTATTTTCATTGACAAGTGCGGGGGGCGTCTTTTTATCGTTCGTGTTGGTTTCTTGAGTTTTCTGGTCCTGTGCCTTGTTTTGAGGCCCGCGCCTGCTACCCCTCCCTCACGAGCACCTTGCAAGCGGGGGCTGGACGTGGCATGCGCGCGCATCCTGCTGCGCTCAGGCGCTCGCTTCTCGCAAGGCCCTCTTGGGCGGACTAGCAGGCTCATCAGGAGCCCAACGCCTCGCGGGCCCACGAAGGACTACCCTCGCGAGAAACACACACCGGCAACCACAAGGCCAGTCCAAGGTTTGTTTGGACTGAGGTAAGTTACTACAGCAAGCTCGCGGAAGAACTTGAGGACTCGCAAAAGCACGTCTTAAGTCTGGCTCAAGGAATAAAACAATAGTCTGATTACATGAGGGGCTCCCCCACCCCAAAATGCTCTTACATATTGAAGGGCCATGCCCAAGCTTTTGCGTGCAGGTTCAAAACAAAGGAGCACGGGCTCAATCATACATGCCGCTCGCAGCATCTCCCGAATCGCTCCCGGACATGCTGCTGGCATCGTCGCTAGCGTCGTCTTCATCATCATCGACCACGCCGCCTTCATCCGCCACAACCACCACTGCATCGTCATCAGAAGCAAAAGCCATGACCAGAGAATCCACGTTATCGTCCACCCAGCGCGCCAGGTTGTCCCGGATAGCTCCAGGCACTGGGGCGATGGCGGCATCAAAATCGAAGTTGGGGTTGGCATTCTAAAGATGGTTGAAGACGCGGGAGAACGTGCGTCCAAGGAGGCCCCGGCTCTTTTCCTCGACAAGCTCGCGAGCCCTCTCGGCCCAGTCCTCCAGGCGCACGACGACGTCGGTGAAGAAGCGAAGATGGCTGGCATAGTCCTCTACGTGGGGGTGAGGGGCATGTTCGTCGCAGATGGCACCCAGCACCTGGTTGGCCCTCACCCTGAGGGCCCGGAGCATGGGAGTGTGCTCGCGCAGTAACGTCTACCGGCGGAGCGCTTCCTCCCTGCTTTGTCGCGCGAGGGACTCAGCATCAGCAACCCGCCGCAGAAGCGGAAGCAGTTCGGCGCGGGCGGAGGCCGGCTCGGCCTGGATGGAGATCAGGGCCGCTGCGGCGGCCTTCTCACGCTGCTCCGCCTCGACCTAAGGGCAGCGGTTCTGCCCTCAGCTTCGGCTTCCACGAGCTTCAGCTTCAGGTCATGCATGTTGGCGAGATCTGCAGGAGCCTCCGCCACCCTGGGGTCGACTTCCGCCTGGGCGACCTGATGCTCCCTCGTCTCCAACCGTTCAAGCTCGAGGCTGCGCTCCATGGCCTCCAGCATCAGCGCCTCCTCACGTTTCAAGAGCTCCCCCTCTTCGTAGGGCGCCCCCTTCATCGATGCCAAGGCAGCTCTGCGCGCCTTGACCTGTCGCTCCAGGGAGGCGTTCAGAGCCCGGAGCTCCCCTTCGCGCTTCTCTGTGGCCTCGCGGCGGTGGTCAGCTTCCCTGGCCTCCTCCAAGGCCCGGGCACTGGCCTCGCGCGAGGTAGCAAGGGACACCTCGGCCTTCACGTTGGCGCGTTCGTGCTGGAGACGCCCAAGGTTGATGGCTACCTTCAGCTGATGCCATTCGTCCGCTAGCCGAAGGCCTTCTGTTTCAAGGCGGGCGTCGACATCCATGAGCTCTTCCCCAAGCTGGCTCAGCACACCCATCGCTTCCCAGAGGAGCTCATGGCGGACGGCGCTGCGCCCGCGTGCAAGTTTGAACGTGCGGCCAGGTCCGTCCTCCGCGCCAAGGCCTGTCGGAGAAGTTCGAAGTAGCTCGCCCGCTCCCGGCAGGGAGCTGGGGGCTGGTGCCTTTTCGGCTGCCCTTCGGGCCTCGGCGGAGGCCCGGTGGGGCAGAACCTCGTTGCTTGAAGGTGAGGCCAGGTCCGGTGTCGCCCAGCCGCGGGTAAGGACCAGCAGTGGGGCCCTCGGCACACTCTCTGCACCCCAGGCAGGACCATGAAGGAGGGACGACAAGAGTGCAGGGTCAAGACGCCAGGCTGGCGCGTCCGCCTCCCCGGCAGGCCTCGCGCCATGCACGGCAGGTCGACAGGAGGCGCCCAGGGTCAGCGGGGAGCCCGAGGTAGGCGGAGGCCGCTTCTCGGGAGACTTCGTCGACCTAGCAGGAGGGACCCTAAGGAACTACGGTCAGGAGGAGAAGCGGCACTCAAAATATTACAAAGATAAGGTACTCACTCATCAATAGCGATGTACTTCCACTGCTTCAATGGCCGGAAGCGTCACCGCTACAGCTTGGAGACCCCTTCCTCTTGCGGAGCGCTTCGAAGTTCGGTCGGAGCCGGCCGAAGCCCTGGGTGCGGTCACCAATGAAGGGCGCGGTTGGTGTCCCTCCTGAGGAGGCGACCTCAGGGGTGCTGGATTGTGTGGGGACCTTGGCCCCCGCCTCGTGGCGACTCGCCGGGGTCTCAGGGGCTTCAGCCACAGGAGTATCGGACTGTGTCGTCCCCCCGGCCGCTTCCTCAGGACGGCTCTCTCGGGGCCCTGGGGATAACCCTTCAGGAGCCCCAAGCGGCGCCGGTTCCTCGGCAGCCGCGTCATCAGCAGCCGATGGTGGTCGCCCCCCTACGCCCACTTTCGGGGAGATCACCGCGGTGGCGGCGGGAAAGGGAGCCACAAAGACACGGCTCTCGCGAGGCCCTTCAAGGCCAATCGGGCGTAGTCCCCATTCGTCGAAGGGGGCATCTGCTTCACGAACTCCACCTTGTTCGAGCAGCAGTATAAAAGACAACCTTCTTCCGGCAGGCTGGCTGGTGTTGGGTCGCCCATCAGGAGCTCAAGCACCGTGCCTCAGGGGCAAGAGCCGGCACCTGAAGCCTCATGCGGTCCCCGTAGCCAGAGAAGGTCCACATCGACTGGGACTGACGCTGAAGCGGAGCAATGCGGCACCGGATGAACTCCTTCACCACCATAGGCTCCGTCACCCCAAGGCCCTTCAACCTGGCCAGCCGGTGCTAGACATGCGCGAGCCGTCGGTCGGTGAGCCTTGCGTGCCCCCAGCCGGAGCTTGGGGCGGCCGGAATCCGCGGGAGCAGCAGCAAGGGATTGCGCACACCGACACCCACAAACACCCATCGCTTCCAAAAACCTCCGACGTCCGGTGAGAGCTCGAAATCGATCCCCGAGCCGGCCGTCGCCGCCACAGCCTGGAGATATACACACCCCGAGCGCTGGAGAGCATCTGTCAGATGCAGAGAGAAGAAGTGGCGGAGCAAGGCCATGGAAGGGGCAATGGCCACCATGGCTTCGCAGACGAAGGCGAAGACAGCAAGGAGGATGATGGATTGGGGATCAAGGTGCAGTGCGTTGATCTGATAATGCGAAAGCACCGCATTGAAGAAGTCGGAGAAGGGAGGGATCAGACGAGCCCAGAGGGCGTGAAGATGGAGGGGGACCTCGGTGGTCCTCATGTAAATTTCAGCGCGGGGAGCAGGCCAGGCCACCGTCACACCCCCACTCATTGGAATCGGCGGCGAGCGCTGGGCGCACCTTGTCCATCGCTTCCTGGTTGAGCACCACCGACCGCTCGACAGCAGGCTTGAAGACCGGCGGCGTGGGGGCTAAGGTACATGACTCCTTCTTCCCCTTCTTCTTCTGGCTTGGTGCCATGGCGGCGGAGAGAGTTGGTGTCAGATCGGACCGGGGGAGAGGATCCGCTGTTTGCCGGAAGACGAGGGAGCTGCAGGGCACCTACCTGTAATGGGGGCGGTGCTGTGTAGGCGACGGTGGCTGCTTAGCTAGGCGGAAATCGAGGCTGCATGGGGAAGTGGAGGCACCCACGTCCCATCAACCGCCACGCGTCAATCAAGGCCGTAGGCTGTTGGGGCCCGCGGCGCTCCGCACTTGGCCCTTGGCTTCGCCTCGAAGCCAAGTACGAGCGCGGCTTGGGCCCGGGGGCTACTGTCGTCGTCCTGGGAACGGGGGTACCCAGACTTGCCTGCCTGCGGCCCAGGGCATGGCTCCACCAACGTCCTGGTACGGCCCATCTTCATCAACAACCACTCAAGACCCTCGCGAGGGACCAAGCCTCGCGAGGCGGACGACGCAAGACCTCCTCAGGGCAGCCTCCCTAGGCTGGCTCTCGAGGAATGGAGATATCTATGCAAGGGGTACCTCGTGAGGTGCACGTGACGTGAGCCATGACGACCAAGGCCAGGCGGGCGCAAGGGGGCGCAGAGTACCCGTTGCCTCTTTGGTGCTAAAGGGGCAAGCGCAGGCGAGGAGTCCCGAGGCGTCAGGCAAAGGTTTCCGTATCGGTGCAACAAGACCAAGGCCAGCCGGACGGAGGTCACTGCGGAGCCCACGACGGCGTCACCACCAGAGCCTTTGGTAGTCGAAGACCACCTTTTGTCAGGAGAGCTTGTACTAGTTGTCTCCCTTCGAAATTGGCCATTGTGGGATCCCTTCCCGCCAAATATTTGGGAAGAGGACCCGTGCCTCTATAAATAGGACTAGCCACCACTGTAGTCAGGGATGGACTGATCTTAGACGGATCATTCAGACCATCCTCACACACACAAGCTCGCCGAGCTCAAGAACACCTCTCCTCAGGAGGTTGTTTATCCCTTGTACTGTTCATCCTCACCCTACAAGGCAATCCACCACACCACACTGGAGTAGGGTATTACACCACAACGGTGGCCCGAACTAGTATAAACTCTCGTGTCTCTTGTTCCTTGGGTTCGGCGAGCTAGGCCTTGAGATCGTTGCGAGAGCGAGCTAGGAAGAGAGAGATCTTCGTGCGCACCCCAGTGTTCGAACCTCAAGGGTTTGCCGGAACCCAGAATCCGACAAATGCCTTATGTGCTATCAAACGTCACAATGTAACTGGGTGATCATAAATATGCTCTACAGGTATCTCCTAAGGTGTCTGTTGAGTTGGCGTGAATCGAGATCGGGATTTGTCACTCCGTGTGTCGGAGAGGTATCTCTGGGCCCTCTCGGTAATACAGCATCACAAGGAAGCTTGCAAGCAAAGTGATTAAGGAGTTAGTTGCAAGATGATGTATTACGGAACGAGTAAAGAGACTTGCCGGCGACGAGATTGAACTAGGTATGGAGATACCGACGATCGAATCTCGGGCAAGTAACATACCGATTGACAAAGGGAATTATGTATGTTGTCATAAAGGTTCGACCGATAAAGATCTTCATAGAATATGTAGGAACCAATATGGGCATCTAGGTCCCGCTATTGGTTGTTGACCGGTGAGGTGTCTCGATCATGTCTACATCATTCTCGAACCCGTAGGGTCCGCACGCTTAACTTTCGTTGACGATATAGTATTATATGAGTTATGTGAGTTGGTGACCGAATGTTGTTCGGAGTCCCAGATGAGATCAATGACATGACGAGGAGCTCCGGAGGTAAAGATTGATATATAGGACAATAGTATTTGGTCAACAGAAAAGTTTCGGAACATACCGGGTATTTATCGGAGTGCCTGAAGGGGTTTCGGGAGGCCACCGGTAAGCGGTGGGCCCTATTGGCAAAGAGGGGGAAGCACACCAGCTCACAAGGGGGCTTGCGCGCCCCTCCACCCCTGCCCATGCGCCAAGGAAGGGAGGGAAGGAAGGGGGAGGCACCCTAAGGCAGCTAGCCCCCCTTTCCTTCCCCCCATGTCCATATATGGAAGGGGGCGTGTGGCTAGGTAGGCCTCTAAGGCAGCCGCCGGCCACTTGCGGGCGCCTTAGGGCTGCCTCCTCTCCCCCTCCACCTATATATATGTGAGGAGAGAGAGGAGCAACACACGCCACGATCCCCAAGCCGTGTGCGGAGCCCCTCTACCTCTAGTTCATCCTCGGTTATATTTTCGTAGTGCTTGGTGAAGCCCTGCGGGAGATAGGTGCATCACCACCGTCACCACGCCGTCGTGCTGCCGGAACTCATCTACTACTTTACCCGTCTTGCTGGATCAAGAAGGCGAGGACGTCATCGAGCTGAACGTGTGCTGAACACGGATGTGTTGTACGTTCGGTACTTGATCGGGCGGATCGTGAAGGTGTACGACTATATCAACCGCGTTGATAAACGCTTCCGCTTAACGGTCTACGAGGGTACGTAGACACACTCTCCCCTCTCGTAGCTATGCATCTCCATGGATAGATCTTGCATGTGCCTAGATTTTTTTTATATTTTTCATGCAACGTTCCCCTATAAAAACCAACACAAACTCAATAAGTAATACGTTTCTGAAACCATCTCCGACATCTTGAGTATTAGAGATATAGGCTTTTAGGCGGATTGAGTAACCGCCGCCAGCCCAGGTGTGAATACCGCTTCCAAACCCCGATTTTTACTAGTGAGGATCTGTGCAATAGAAAAGAATAAGAATATATTGATCGAGCAACTATCATCTTAACCAAGAATAACTATTTCTAAGTTTGACTTAGCTATAGTCACTCTCGTATTATGTCATATACCGCACATACATAAAGTGGAGTGTCTATTTCCAACCGATTTGCCCTTCAATCAATAAATTTAGCCAATAAAAACATGACTATATATGTATATGAAACCAAATTATGATGTTTGACTGGAAACAAAATCAGTATCACCTTGAAAATCCAACCCAATTAATTATGGGTGGTAAGAACTGAATCATGAAAAATCCAGGCTAACATGCAAAGAACTCCGGTAGTACATCAAGTTGTATACAACAACGGTATCTATTTTTGGCCCGAAAATACTTATATTACTCATATAACTAGGTTATGTTTGATATAACATTGTTTGCTGCCCTCCTGATGTACTGACCATAGCCACACAGTAGTGCAACCTTCAACCCTACCATAATCCGCCATTAGATGGCTTAAAAGGTTTTGAGTACACCACACACTGAGTAACACACACACTTTGATCTTTCATGAGATGTTTAGATGGCTTAGAAGGTTTTGAGGACATATCAATCTTACCTAAAATTCCCTTGCTCCCCCGTGTCGCCCCCCGCTCGGGCGACTCGGGTGGCACCCCAACCCTAGCCGCCTTCGGGTCCTAAATCATCTTCATCCCTTCCTCCCGCCGCTGCCGGCCTGCGCCCGGAGGCCGACGGCGGTGGCGGGGGTCCTTCCTCTCTCCCGCGTCTCAGGGGTGGCGGGGCCCCAACACGCGTGGAGGTGCGATCGATCTAGAAGCGGTGGCGATGGCTTCGACGGCGGCGGCGGTGGTCGGCCCTGCCTCGGGCCATGGGCGGCTGCCTGCGGCGGCTGGCTGGGATCGGGCGGCGGCGCGATGCGGTCTACGGCGGCGCATCATCTGGCTTTAGATCGGCGACAGCGTCGAGGGCCTGGTGGACTGCTCGGTGGCACCTCCGGCAGATCTGTTCTGGCCGGTGTAGCCAGCGGTGGTGGTCATCTTCTTCGTCGGAGGTGGCCGGCCAGAGGCTGGGTGGTCGGATCTCGAGATCCATCATCTAGTCCCGGTTGCGAGTTGGGGAGACATGGTTGCCGGTGAAAACCGAGCCGGCTGTAGGCGATGGCGGTGTTTTACGCTGTTATCTTGATGAAGACATCGTCATGTAACTACTGTCGACCCACTCGTGCTGCTCCAGGGGAAACCCTAGGATCTGGTGTTCCAGATCGGACGATGGCGGCACTGCGATGTCGTTTCTCTCTTGGGAGCATCGTTTGTGGAGCAGCGCTGGAAGTCAGAGGCAGGAGGTGGAGCGGCTTCGTCTTGCAAGGAGCTTCGGTGAAGATGTCAAGCCATGTCTGACCGACAGGTGCTACGCTTTGTCATGCCTGGTCGGCAGTTGCTACGCACGACAGATCTTCCAAAGACTTCAAACTGTGTCGGCTGGTGGTACTTGGCGACATGGTGCTGAGGTGCACCGCTAGCGACCGCGACGTGCTCAGCTATTCGCGCACAAGGAGGTGGTGCCATTGGGCACCTTGATGGCGTCGACGACAGTTAGACCGAGCAAGGTTGATGCATAAGTACAACTCTGAAGATGGAGTGGTGGCAGTTGGCGGCGGCGGCCTCTGGCGCCGGACCGGTGTGTGCCCGAGACCCGGCAAGTGACTTGTTTGGAGCCCCAGGTCTTAGATGTTAGGCTTGGCTGCGAGGACTGTGGTATTAGGCCCGGACTATCAGCATCCCTTCATCAACTGGATAGAAGTAGCGACGGATGTTGCCTAGACGGTGGCTTCAGACTTATGATGTATTTTTTTAAGATCTTTTGTGATTAATTAATAAAGTGGCTGCATGCATCGCCCAGATGCAGATGCAGAAGGTCTTCCTCCTTTTCTAAAAAAATAAGACGTTTGATTTTGTGCACCAAGAAACCATATCTTGACTTATCCCTCTCCCCCCTTTTCACAAGATTGATCATCTCCAAACAATCTAATTAATTCACAATGGGCAATTGACTCCGTCGTGTCACAGGCGCCCCTCCTTCCTTAATCGCGGATAGCGCAACCTCAATGGCATCATAACAAATGAATAATTGCCGACATGACGTAAATATTGTCACTGCAGTATCATCCCGTAATACCATGTCGTTTGTGCTATGCCATTCGATGTAGCCAGAGAACCATCCATGTTTAGCTTAACCCAGCCGTGCTCTGGTGATGTCCATGGAGTGATGCAAACCTCCAGCATTTGAATATGACCTCTTCCCAATGCTTCGGGAGGGCCGTTTTGGTAGGTGTTCTAGGTGTATATGCTCTCGAATGAATAGTAAATTCAAAATAAAATTCAAAAATTCTGAATTTTTGGTAGGTGTTCTTGTTAGTGTAACAAAGCATGCTTGACAATTAGTATCGTGCAAAACAGAATATAAGTGCTTTGTCGAAAAAAATAAGTGTAATATTTGAAGGTAACATCTGACGTTCGACCTTTTTTTGCATAGGTTAAAATGCTTAAGCTTTCACCATAAAAATTCACATGTAGCATTTGGGTGTAACAATGAACACACATATGTTTTATATTTTTAAAAAATTTGCAATAAAACATTTATGTTAGCAAGACCATATGCTCTCAAGAGCCCAATTGGATTTCTAAGTTCTTTGGAACTATAAAAGGTGCACTTTGATAACACTGACTCTGTGGGAGTGAGTGGGAGAACCAAAAATTAATCATCATTTTCAATGCTAGCATGGACATAATTTCATAGTAATTCAATGTATTCGTTACAATAAAAAGGTAAACTGCAACTTCCAAGTCTGAAAACTGTAATGTGAAAACTAAAGATTGCGAACTAATCTGTGGTTGGATGGTTAGGTGGACAATGGTATCCCCAGCCCATCAGGGTTCAAGCCCTGATGTTCGCATTTATCATGAATTTATTTCAGGATTTTCGACGATGCGTGTTTAGTGGGACGAAAAATTCCTGTCGACTATGAGGCGCCTACTACGAGGTGCCTATAATGACTTCGTAAAATCTCAAGATGATATGTTGGCTCAGTCTCTCGGAGGTGCTCATAGGGGTAGGGTGTGTGTGCGCGCGTTCATAAGGGTCAGTGTATGCGTGTATATATGAGCGCTTGGGTCTGTTGAATATATGTGTTGTATGTATATGTGTATATCCTGACCAATATCCTAGTCTTGTATAGTTGAGGTTGAGGCCCACTTGTACTTTTTATATACGTGCACCTACACCCGATTAATACATCGAGTATTGCTTTGCCAAACCGTTCTCCTACATGGTTTCATCTCTCAAGGTCCTAACCTAGGGCAAGCCGCCGCCGCCGCTGCTTCCTACCGCCGCGGCACCCCGCCGTCGCCGTGTCCTCCTCCGACACCGCCGCCACTTCCGCTCCTTCCCGCCACGTCGACCTGCAGCCGCCGTGCGCCTCCCTTGCCGCGCCGCTGCTGCCTCGTCGCGCCGCCACCTTTCCCCGCCGCCGTTGCCGCCCTCCCACCCGCAGCCGTCGCACCCCCCCCCCCG